>NC_044991.1:662766-962766 GCF_008728515.1 Papio anubis | reverse complement strand
GCATGACCACGGCTGACCCACGCCCGGGCCCTCCTTTCTTCCTGAGAGACAGCAGCTGTGTTGGGCAGCACGCATGCCACAGGACCTTCAATTATTTTGCCTCCTAGCACCAGAGTGCAGCCTCTGAATAGCCAGCAGAAAATAGAAGCCGTGATCCACAGCTGAAAGGGACAGATGGTGCCCAGCACACCACAGTGGCGTGGGAGTGAACTCTGCCCCAGCTCAGCCTCCAGCCCAGCTGCCACCTGATGGCAGCCTGTGGGCCGAGCAGAGGACACCACTAAGCAGCACCAGACCGCTGGTCACAGAGACTGTGCGATGACAGATGTGTGTGCCATCCTCGAACTCACGAGGTTTGTGTGGCCACTTGTTACTGCAGGACCAGATGCTAATACGACGGGTTCCCACAGCGGGTCTCCAGGGATCAGGCAGTTCTCATCCACGGGCTCAGGGGTCTCTTGTAGCAGCTGGGATGCAGAGGATAATGCAGCTGAAGGTCATGGCCAGACTCCTGGGGACAGATCACCAGCCCCTGATACCCTCAGCATCAAGAGCTGCTGCCGAGTTGTGGCCAGGCCCATTTCTTTTCTTTTCCTTCCTTTTTTTTTTTTTTTTTTTTTTTTTCTTTTTGATACAGAGTCTTGCTCTGTCACCCAGGTTGGAGTGCAATGGTTCGATCTCAGCTCACTGCAACTTCTGCCTCCCGGGTTCAAGAGATTCTTATACCTCAGCCTCCCGAGTAGATGGGATTACAGGCATGCATCCACCACACCCAGCTAATTTTGTATTTTTTGTTTTTTTTGAGATGGAGTCTGGCTCTGTCGCCAGACCTGGAGTGCAGTGGCGGATCTCAGCTCACTGCAAGCTCCGCCTCCCGGGTTTCACATGCATTCTCCTGCCTCTAGCCTCCCGAGTAGCTGGGACTACAGGCGCCGCCACCTCGCCCGACTGGTTTTTTTTGTATTTTTAGTGGGAAGGCGGGGTTTCACCGTATTAGCCAGGATGGTCTCGATCTCCTGACCTGTTGATCCACCCGTCTCGGCCTCCCCAAAGTGCTGGGATTACAGGCGAGGCCACGGCGTGACCAATTTTTGTATTTTTTTGTACAGGCGGTTTTACCATGATGGTCGAGGCTAATGTCCGAACTCCTGGCCACTCGAAGTGATCAGCCTGCCTGCGGCCTCCCCAAAGTGCTGGGATGACAGGTGAGCCACCACACCTAGCCAGCCAAGCTCATTCTAGAAAATCCAGGAAGGAAGGAGGGCTTGAGGGCCAGGACCCTCCTAAGAGCAGAGTGATGATGGAGTGCGGGGAGTGGGGCTGGAGGGGCAGGGGCTGTGGTTCGTGGACCCAGGCCTGGCCAATCCCCAAGCTGGCTGCAGCTCCTGCCTCTCAAAGCGGTTTCCTAGGGACTGTGCATCAGTATAACTGTGACAGCAAACCCATCCCGTGTCTTGATTTAATTAAGAGATAGTGACAGTGGGACGGGAATTGTGTTGTGCGGGTAATGGGTTCTCATTGCCTCACAAGCCCTGCAGTAACTTCAGACTCGGGATATTAAGTTGTCGTGTCATTGTTTGGGGAGAATTGCCATATTTCTCAAATGCCTTCAAACTTTTATTTCCTTCCACGGTCTCTGAGTTTGCTCCAGCCCCTCACTGATTAGTTCCAGCTAAATCTACCTTTTCGGTAAAAGCTCATGCATTTATTTTCAATTAATTTGCAGGAATCTATCAGGAGAAAGTCCAACTTCAGACATAAAAGTCATTACAATACAATTTCTCAAGAACCACCAGGGATGGCAAGGTGTAGTTCAGGGTGGAGCTGGCCTCCCACCTGCTTTCAAGACGATGCACCCCATGGGCTCTCTCAGGCAGAGGCCACTGGGCTCAGCCTCCCTGCACAGACCCACCTGCAGAGGCGCATTGCCAGGAAGCTACTCTCTCGGGCAGGCTGGAGCTCAGCCTCACCTGCACAGACCCACCTGCTGGGGCACGTGCACCCCAAGGGCTCTCTCGGGCCAGGGCGGCTGGGCTCAGCCTCCTGCACAGACCCACCTGCTGGGGCTCGTGCACCCCAAGGGCTCTCTCGGGCCAAGGCCGCTGGGCTCAGCCTCCTCCGCAGGAGTGTGGGGAGAGGCCTCATCACACTTCCCACCTGGTGGCAGGTGCCAGGACCCCTGAGTGTCCTCTGCTCTGCCCTCCAGTCTTGTCCCCTTGAAGACACATGGGGCAGGGCCGGGGGGCTAACGTGTTAGGATATGGGTTCTGGCCTCTGGCAGCTCTCAGAGCCTGCCTGGCACTCCCTTAGTGAGCATCTGGCCTCTGGGCACCTCTTGACTCCCCTGGCAAGATGGAGTGGCCTGAGGGAGCCATTGGTCCCAGGGGACACTCGCCAGGACCCTCCCGCAGGCTGTGGATGCGCGTGGCCTGTCCTTGGCTTCCCTGGACCAGACCTGCCCATCGGCCTCCAGTACACGTGGGTCCAGTGGGTTTAGCCACTGAAACCTCACCTTCCTCACAGCTCTTTCCTCTCATAAGTTCGCACCTTTCTCTAGGCCCCAGCTGTGCCCAGTGGCAGGGGTGAGAGGAGATGTTCTGAAGCACTCATCCAAGGCCCGGAGAAGCATCATATGGGACAGGAGGGGAAGGACTCCTGGGGGCCCACCCTGGGCCTCTGCCCGGAGGCCTGGTGTCTTCCTGCCAGTCTCTGCTGCCGGGCAGCAGCACCTGCTCCAACACCTCATGCCGAGCATTCAGTGTTTTGTTTGGGAAGTCGCCGGGCACAGCCTGTCTTGCAGGATGCAGGAGAGGACACTGGAAATATCATCACTCGTCATCAGGACAACCCTATTCTCCAGGGCTCAGCTCTCACCTCCACTCCTCAGGGCACAGACGGGTGGGCAGGGCTGGGAGCCTCTGCAGCCCGCACCCCTGTGAGGGGTCTTGCAGGAGGGGAGGCATCTGCGGCAGAGCCCAGCCTCCCCACCGCCGGCGTCCCCGCCTGTCTGCAGTTCAGCCTGGCTCCCAGCAGGCCCAGCAGCGTCTCCTCTGTGAACCCCCAGCCCCCGAACATCGCAGGGCAGCCCCACCTCCCCATCCCCGGGAGGACAGGGCCTGAACATCGCAGAGCAGCCCCATCTCCCCATCCCCGGGAGGACAGGGCCCCTGAAGCGGACACAGGAGTGGGGCCGCCTCACATTTGCTCCCAGAGCAGACCCTCCTGGTTCCCTCTGCAGGCAGCCCCTTCCATCCCCTGTCCCCAACACAGCAAACCCCCCACCTTCACCCCAACCTGCCCCACCCCCGCTGCAGCCCCTTTCCAGCCCAGCTCCTGCCCCCCCCAACCCTCCTCCTTCTAGAAGCTTCTCCCCTTGGCATTCAGGTGAAGTAAGAGACTGGCAGGACTTGTTTTCTGCTCCCAGCCCCACTGACCCAAACAGGACCTGGTCCAGGCAGGATGAAGTGAAGAAACCAGCAGGAACCAGCAGACGGTGAGAGGCGGATCCCTGGCTGCCCTCACTGTTCACTGGCATCAGACACGCCCACCAGCACCACAACAGTTTACAAATGCCATGGCAACGACCCACAAGGTGCCAGCCCTTTCCATGGCAATGACCCAGAAGCTACCGCCTTTTTCCTAGAAAATTCTAAATAACTTACCCCTCAATTTGCATTGGCCCATCCTTAATTTGCGTGTAATTGAAAGTGGGTTCACAGGGGTATAAATACAGCTGCCAAACACTATATGCTGTGGGTGCACTGCCTAGAAGTTAGCCCTCAAGAAGCAGCACCGTTCAATGGAAGACCGCGGTCCAACACCACCAGCTCACCCTTGAATTCCACTTGGGGAAGCCAAGAGCCCTACCAGGCTAAGTCCCAGTTTGGGGTCTTGCCTGTCCTATAACATGGGGGGCCTCCCTCTGCCACTTCACTGGCCCTTCCTTGTTCCCCCTCCAAGTGCAGTGCCCAGAACCCAGACACCATCCACTCACGGGACCTCCCCGTTTCCAGAGAATTCTGGGTCTTGGCCTGGCTGTCCTAACTCCCCTCCCCACAGCTTTTGACTTTCACCTCCACTGGGCTGTCCAGCCCAGCCATGACCCCAACCTCCGGCCCCTTCCTGTTACAGCTGGAGGGTCCTGACTCCCACGTCCACCACAGGGGCCCCCAGCCAAGCACAGCTCCAGACTTGTGGGCCCCATGCAGGTGCCATGGTTCATACCTGTAATCCCACCACTTTGGGAGGCTGAGGCAGAAAGATCTCTTGAGCCCAGGAGTTACAGACCAGCCTGGGCAACACAGCAAAACGTTGTCTCTAAGGAAATAAAAGCAAAGATAAAGAACTTCAAGATGGCAGCAGCAGAGCAGATCCTCCTCTACATGCTTGCCCAGTGCATGGCTGGAGTCTTGCCTGCTCTGCCTCCTCGTGGCCGCTCCCTCTCCCTTGCGATCAGAGCTGGTCCTCCCACGCCTGGCCGCTCCCTCCCTCGGGTGACTGATCAGAGCTGGTCCTCCTCACAGCTTCGGCCGTGCCCCTCTCCCTCGGGTGACTGATCAGAGCGGGTCCTCCCGCGCCTGGCCGTGCCCCTCTCCCTCGGGTGACTGATCAGAGCGGGTCCTCCCGCGCCTGGCCGTGCCCCTCTCCCTCGGGTGACTGATCAGAGCGGGTCCTCCCGCGCCTGGCCGTGCCCCTCTCCCTCGGGTGACTGATCAGAGCGGGTCCTCCCACGCGTGCTTTGCCCAGCACATGGCTGGAATCCTGCCAGCTCCGCCCCTCTTCCTGCAGGTGACTGATGGGGACCCTGCACAATGCCCTCTCCTCAGAGACACCTGCCCTGATGTCCGCACAGTGACAGCCCCGCCCTCTCCAGCCCCTGCTGTGTCCCTCCACCTTCACCCCACAGTGACTGTATGCTTATGTCCAAGTCCCCACACACAAGCCCGTGATTGAGGGTGTCTGCCTGTTGCTGAAGCCCCAGTCCCTGGTGTGTCCCCCAGGCTATGGTAGGGGTCCCAGAGCATCTGTTGACCACTGTAGCCAGTTCCAGTTTCAGACATCAGTGTCCACAGGGGCTTTGGCGCGGATGCCAGTGCTTTGGGCTGGCCTCTTCTACAACTCACCTCCAGCCATGTCATGGCCTCAGCTTAAATCCCTTCAGATGCACAACTGACCAGGCCAGCACAGCAGCCCGTCCACCTGTCCGGGTGACCCTCCTGCCCTGCTGGCCTTCTCTCGGGGCCAGGCTGCAGGTTAAGGCTACAGTGAGCTATGGTTGCATCACTGCGCTCCAGCCTGGGTGACAGAGCAAGACCTTGTCTCAAAAAAAATTATCAAAATCAAAAATGAAAGATGGGATATCACTACAGATCCTACAGAAATAAAAAGGACGATAAGAGAATGCCATGAACGATTGTGTGCCAACAAATTAGATAACAGATTAAATGGACAAATTACCGAAAGAAACTACCAAGGCTTACTCAACAAGTAAACAGATTGAAATAGTAATTTTTGAAATTTCCACACTGAAAAGCACAAGGACGGATGACTTCACTTGTGAATTCTACCAAACATTTTTTTAGTTGCTGTCAACAAGTTTATTGTCTTTATCTGGAAAATCCTCATAGAAATTGTTTGGTTTAGCTTCCAGCAGCCTGCTCCCGAGCTCTGAGGAAGCTTGCCTTCTTTCGAACTACCCAGTGTTTCTTCTGAGCAAGGGACATTTTCACCTCTTCTTTTTAACTTCTTTCTTGGGCTTCTTTTCAGTCTGGGCTTCTTTTCATAGACTGGATTATCTCTTATCTCATATAGCAGCATGAGCTTTCTTTTTTTTTTTTTTTTTTTTTTTCCTGAGATGGAGTCTCACTCTGTCACCCAGGCTGGAGTGCTGTGGCGCAGTCTTGGCTCACTGCAAAACCTCCGCCTCCCAGGTTCAAGCAACTCTCCTGCCTCAGCCTCTTGAGCCACTGGGATTTCAGGCATGAGCCACCACACACGGCCACAGCATGAGCTGTCTTATACATCTCCTCCATCGTGTCTGGTGTTATGCTTTTTTTCTTTTTTTTGGTGGAGTCTCACTCTGTCATTCAGGCTGGAGTGCAGAGGCATGATCTCAGCTCACTGCAACCTCCACCTCCCAGGTTCAAGTGATTCTCCTGCCTCAGCCTCCCAAGCAGCTGGGATCACAAGTACCCACCACCACATCCAGCTAATATTTGTATTTTTAGTAGAGATGAGGTTTCACCATGTTGACCAGCTGGTTGCAAACTCCTGACCTCAAGTGATCACCCTGCCTCGACCTCCGAAAATGCTGAGATTACAGGTCTCCGCCACTGCGCCTGGCCTACCCTGTTCTTTATGTATTGAGAGAACTGTTTCTTGTAAGCATCTTCATCTTCCTCCATTAAGTAGCACATGTAATCTGAAATATTCTGGCCTATGATGTGCTTCCATTGTACTTCTGCATTAAATTATTTGCTTTCAGAATCATGACCAGGGAATCGTTTGGTACTGAGAAGGACAGACCAGCCTCCACCCACAGCTCCCTTCAGGGCACCAAAAACTTCATTGCCAGTGGTAGTTCTGGCAAGGCCTGCATCCAAAGAGCAGGTAAAGGCACCTGGCTGACCATCTATGCCTTCCACGTTGTATTCATCACCAGTCACTTCCACTTGGCCTTCCTAGATCTTGTCCAGGCCAAACCTATTGAGAAGCCTGTGGGCCAGCAGCAGGCCAGGGCAATATGCTGCGGCGTCGTTTGTCAGGTCAACCTTCACACCGTATTTCAGCAGTTCGTGGGCATATGCTACGCAGACTATCATATCCCCCTCGATACGGGCATAAGCAACCTGACAAATGATATCTCTGTTTGTTACACAAACTATCATCCTGTATTTGGGTGTAAATATCCTGTATTTGGGATAAAAGTCGTATTTACTTTTATCCTGTACCACCAAGCGTTTCTGAGCATAGTGACCAGTTTTACCTCTCCTCATCTTCCACATTTCACTTGGTATCTCTTAAAGTTGGCCTTATTCTCAACTTTAACAAACTCCATCCTGTGGAACAGACACCCATGTCTGTGGCTCAACAGAGACCTGCAGACCCAGCAGTGCTGGGCAGGGAAAGGCTCTACCAAACATTTAAATAAGAAGAAATGCTAATCCTTCAAATATTTTTTCAAAATAATGGAGGAGAAGGTAAGACTTCTAGATATGCTTTGGACGTCTTGTCCCCTCCAAATCTCATGTTAAAATAAGATCTCCAACGCTGGAGGTTAGGCCTGGTGCGAGGCGTTTGGGTCACAGGGCTGGATCCCTCAAGAACAGCTTGCAGTAATGAGTGAGGAGAATTCACTCATTATTCCTGAGGCCCTCACCAGAAGCAGATGCCAGCATTATGCTTCCTGTGTAGCCTGCAGAACCATAAGCCAAACAAACCTCTTTTCATTATAAATGACCCAGCCTCAAGTCATTCTTTACGGCAGTGCAAATTGGACTAACATGTTTCCCAACTAATTCTGAGGCCAGTATTACCCTGAAACCAAAACCAAAGATACCACAAGAAAACTGCAGACCAATATCCCTTCTGAACACAGATACAAATAGCCTCAACAAAATACAGAATTCAGCAATGTATAAAAAGGATTATATCCTAAAACCAAAAAAGAATGTATCCCACGAATGCAGGTTTGGCTTAACATCCAGAAACCAATTAATGCATTACATTAATAGAATAAAGGACAAACCACATGATCATCTCAAAAGACACAGGAAAAAATAGAAAATTGCAAGTGTTGGTGGAGATGTGGGGAAATTGGAACCTCGTAAATTGCTGGTGGGAATGTAAAATGATGCAATTGCTTTGGAAATCAGTCCAGCAGCTCCTTAAAATGTTAAACAGGGCTGGGCACAGTGGCTCACGCCTGTAATCCCAGCACTTTGGGAGGCCAAGACAGGCAGATCACCTGAGGTCAGCAGTTTGAGAACAGCCTGGCCAACATGGGGAAACCCCATCTCTACTATAAACACAAAAATTAGCCCAGTGTGGTAGCTCATGCCTGTAATTCCAGCTACTCAGGAGGCTGAAGCAGGAGCATCGCTTGAACCGAGAAGATGGAGGTTGCAGTGAGCCAAGATGTGCCACTGCACTCCAGCCTGGGCGACAAGAGCGAAAGTCCATCTCAAAAAAAAAAAATCATCTGTACCCACACACCCTCACATCTGTACACACCCACACACAATTTTGTTCTCCCAGGTGAACGATTCAACAGCCAGCTCCAGACTTCATATGATGTTACCCTCCCATATTTCAGCATATATCTCTAAAATAGAAGGGTTCTAAACAAAGATAACCACAATATCACTAGCAAACCTAACACTTCTATTAAACAACTGTTCCTGTCATCAGATATCTTGTCAATGGTCAGATTTCCCCAGTCGTCTCATATATTGGATCAAACCGGGATCCAAACGTTGTCTACACATTCCAGCCAAATCTTTACGGAGACCCCAATAACTACCCAAATTTTATAAACTCAGTTTCACATTTAAACACAGCTTCTTCAGTTCAGTTTTCTTTTAAAATGTAGATTCTGAATGGCTGGTAGTCTAAGCTCGTCTGGGCCCTGAAGCTCCCCTTGGTTGCAAGTGACATCAGCCCACACCTTCAGGTTGAATAAGTCCATCTTACAATCTAGTTAAGAAAAAACAGCCAGGCCTTTTTAAAATGTTTTTATTCTTTCTTGTCAGGGAGTAGAGAAAGCAGCAACTGTCCTCCAGAATATAGAGCTTATTTATGGTAACATTGTTTATGACAAATTCAGATGGGAGCTAACCCAAATGGCCATCAGAAAGAGCTTGACTAAACAGACTAGGTTACGTTCAACCAGTGGAAAACCATGCCACATTTAAAAACAATGAGGTGGCCAGACACGGTGGCTCATGCCTGTAATCCCAGCACTTTAGGAGGCTGAGGCAGGCGGATCACTTGACGTCAGGAGTTTGAGACCAGCCTGGCCAACATGGTGAAACCCCGTCTCTATTAAAATGCAATAATTAGTCGGGTGTGATGGTGGGTGCCCGTAATCCCAGCTACTCGGGAAGCTAAGGCAGGGGAATCGCTTGAACCCAGGAGGCAGAGGTTGCAGTGAGCTGAGATCATGCTGTTGCACTCCAGCCTGGGCGACAAAATAAGACTCTGTCTCAAAATAATAATAATTTAATTTAATTTTAAAAATAAAAAATAAACACAGTGAGGTCACTCCATCTGTGATAACATGAAAGTGCCAAGCTATGCAGGTGAGTAAAAAATTAAACCGTGTGGGAAAAGCAAACTTGTACACAAATCTTCACAGCAGCGCTATTCACAGTCCCCAAAGTGTAAACAGCCCAAGTGTTCGTCTGCTGATGAATGGATACGCAAACCGTGGAAGCCCCATGCAACGTAGTGTCATTCAGTGAAGCTCTGACACCTGATCCAGCCAACGCGCTTTCAACCACCGCACCAGGTGCGGGAAGCCGGGCACGAGTGGACCAGTACCTTCCACCCACAGGAGCCGTCCAGAACGGGCAGCGCCACACACTCAAAGCCGATCAGTGTTGCCCAGGGGCCAGGGGCAGAGGAAGGAGGAGGGACTGCTGATGGGACGGGTGTCCTTTGAAGGTGATTGAAAGATTCCAAAATGGACTGTGAGGATGGTTACACAGCTCTGAGAATGTACTAAAAACCACTGAGTTGTGTGCCTTAGATGGATGAATTTTCTCATGCCAATGATCTCTCAGTAAGGCTGGAAGGACGCAGACCTGGTCAGCTAGGAGGAGGGCCTGGTCCTTGCTAAACTGGGCAGAGTCCGTGGAGTCCGTTGGCCCAGCCCCAGCCTCTCTGTGCAGCCCTGGGGTCTGGCTCCTGCTGCTGCACCCCAGGAGCTGCCGCCTCTCCCCAGCCGGGGCCCCAGGCCTGCTCTTCTCTGGGCTGAGCATCACCTTTGCCAGGGGAAGCTCAAAGCACCTGGACCCCAGCACCCCAAGGGCCTTCACAGGCCTCTTCCGGGTCCCACCTCTCAGTGAGCGCCGCGGGTGAGCACCCCTGGGCCTGAGGGCTGGGCATCCCCCAGGTGTGCCAGGGGCTCTCCGTGCAGGGCTGTGAGCAGAGTGAGAGGAGCCTGTTGGCATCCCCACCAGCCCCCAGCCTGGGCACCCGACCCAGGGAGCCCAGCTCTCAGAGTCAGGGACACTGATAAATACTGGCACAGGCAGCAGAGAGCTGCTGAACCCTTCTGAACGCGGGGCAGGGGAGAAAGTTGAAGCATCTGCTATCTATCAATCAGAACGAATTTACTGTTGCTCTAAGGATGGCCGCTGTAACAGGCCACAGCCAACAGGTCACACGGTGTGATTTGTGCACGGGAAGCCAGTGCGGAAGATTCGAAACCCCAAGGGGACCCGCTGCTCCACGGAACCCGATAGAAAGCTCAAGGAAGGCCGGGCTTCAGGGGTCACAGGCCGGTGCCGGAGCTGCTCACACGGGCAGTGCTCGAGGGAGCCCTGGGAGGAGCCGTCAGCCCAGGCAGTGGGTGCAGATGGGCTCCGCCTTCACCGGCTCCGCCCAGCCCCTGGGTCGCCCACCACAGCCCCGGCCGAGACAGGCAGATGCCAAGCCACACTCGCCCTTAACTCACATCCTCACTACAACGTAGTTGTCGAGTAAATGCTCTCCATGGGTTAAAAATATAAGTAGAGACGGCCAGGCGCGGTGGCTCACGCCTATAATCCCAGCACTTTGGGAGGCTGAGGCGGGTGAATCGCGAGGTCAGGAGATCGAGACCATCCTGGCGAACATGGTGAAGCCCTGTCTCTACTAAAAATACATTAAATTAGCCAGGTGTGGTGACGGTCACCTGTAATCCCAGCTACTCGGGAGGCTGAGGCAGGAGAATGGCGTGAACCCGGGAGGCGGAGCTTGCAGTGAGCCGAGATTAGGCCACTGCACTCCAGCCTGGGCGACAGAGCCAGACTCTGTCTCAAAAAAAAAAAAAAAAAAAAAAGTATATATATGTAGAGACGTGAATGTCGATTCTTATGACACTTATTTATTCATGAAACCAGTGGCTTAGAGGCCAGAAATTCAGTCCCTGGGTTGACACCAAACCCCACTGTTGACTTTTCCTGCTGAATGGAGGAGCTGGGAGAAGCCTGCCTCCAGCTGGAGCCTCAGACCTGTGTCCACCTGGCAGGCCCCCACCCAGGCAGGGACAGGCCACTGGGCAGGAGGCACTGGGGCATTGCTGGGGCTCAGGACACTTGCAGGATGAGTGAAGGAGGAAGAGAGGGAGGAAGGCAGAGAGGACCACCTCAGCCACTCTGACCTTGCGTCCTGGCCACGCCTGGGTTCTTAGAGGCAGGAGCTGGGGGCCACAGGGCTGGGGGCCACAATTTCTTTCAGCTGCTGCCACCCTCCTTGGCAACGAACCCCAAAGCCCCCCTCACCTTGCGGGTGCCACCCACAGGCCTGGTGCAGGTTCCACATGATCCGTGTCAGTGTTTCCCACACAGGGCCAAGAATTACCAGGAAGCCACTATCATGGCCCAGCCGCATCCATCAGCCACCATTCACCTCATTCTGGCCCCAGCTAATCATGTCAGGGTGGGGAGAAGCCCAGGAAGCCGGCTCCCCACAAGCCCCTGGCTCAGCCCCACAGCCTGACTGCATCATCTGAGCCCTTGGTCCTGGCCTGCCCTGACCCTCCTATCCCCAGGCCTGTTTCCAACCTCCAGTGTCTGAAAACAGAAAAGGACAGCGCCCTGCCCAGGGGCTTCCCTCATGACGGCCCCTGTGGGGAGTGAGGCCACCCCATTGCAGGTGGGCCTGTGCCAGCTGCACCTGAGGCAGGGTTGGGAGGAAATGACCACCCAGGTCAGCCAAACCACATGGGAACAGGATGCGGAGGAGCCCAGGGGACCCGTGGCCTGCAGCCACCCCCACAGCAGCACGCCCAGGGCCGGGTGCATGGGGACCCCAGGCCCTCAGGGGAGAGCTGGACCTGAGTCCATAGTGGGCACGGGAACCAAACCAACCGGACTGCTGGACAGGGGCCTTCCAGCCCCATTGACCAGCCCCGTGGCCAAATGGACATCAAAGCAGGAGTGCCGCGTGTCCACCAAGAGCCAGAGCGGGAGGCTGGCGCAGCCCTCAGGCAGGTGTGGGCACGCAGCCCTGATCTCGGCAAGGTCTTGCCTTTTTTTTTTTTTTTTTAAGTCTAATTAAAGGTTGGTCAATTTTGTTTATCTTTTCAAAAAGCTAACTTTTTGTTTTGTTGATTCTTTGTCTTGTTTTCTAGTCTCTATTTTGTTTAGTTCTATCTCGATCTTTATGATTTCCTTCCTCCTATTAATTTGGGGTTTGGTTCATTCTTGCTTTTCAATTTCTTTGACATGCACTGTTAGGCTGTTTACTTGAAGTCTTTCTATCTTTATATATATAAAGTGTATCTCTTTATCTATCTATCTAGATAGATAGATGATAGATAGCTAGATAGATAGATACAAAGAGACAGGGACTCACTCTGTCAAACAAGCTGGAGTGCAGCGGTACAATCATGGCTACCTGCAGCCTCGACCTCCTGGGCTCAGGTGCTCCTCCCCACTCAGCCTCCCAAATAACTAGGACCACAAGCACATGGCACCACGCCCAGCTAATTTTTGTATTTTTAGTAGAGACAGAGTTTCATTATGTTGGCCAGGCTGGTCTTAAACTCCTGACCTTGTGATCCACCCGCCTCGGCCTCCCAAACTGCTGGGATTACAGGCATGAGCCACCATGCCCAGCCCTGACTGTGTATTTTCCAGTAGCTTGTCTTTGAGCTCATCGATTCTTTCCTCTGCTTGACCCATTCTGCGGTTGAGAGCCTCTATCAATTTTCCAGTTCAGCAGATGTTTTTCTCAGTTCCAATATTTCTGTTTGATTTTTTAATTTCAATATCTTTGTTAAAATTCTCTGACAAGTCTCTGAATTGATTTTCTGGGTTGTCTTGGGGATCACTGAATTTCCCCACAACTGCTATTTTGGATTCTTGATCAGAGGCTCACATGTGGCTATCTCATTAGGGACAAGATACTTCGTCCCATTAAGTGGTTCGTAGTTCCCCGTTTGCTTGTTTCTTGTGAATGCACATCTATGTCTTTGCATTGAAGGATTAGTTATTTATTCCAGTCTTCTCTGTCTGGCTTGTTTTGGTTTTTACTGGATATGTTTGTTTAGAGATTCTTTGCAATGTACCTGTTGAATTTTTTTTTCTGCTAGGCTGCTGCCTCCTTCTTCGGCACTAGAGGGCAACATAAGCCCAGGTTTTGCTCAGCTCCAATAAAGGATCAGAGTGAGGCTTCCCGTCCCAAATCGGGGAGGTCCCACAGGTGGATACCCCGGCAGTGTGGGAAGACTGGCGGGAGGTCTGCCCAGGGAACCTACGGACTGTGCCTCCTGCCGTGTAGCTCAACAGGCTGACTTGGTGCCTCCTTTGGCTGCATTACAGGGCAGCTTTTAGGGCTGGAGATGCTAGTCCCACCTCTTCCCTTTGTCTCTGGCTGGCCTCAGGGGTATTTCTCCTTTAAGCATTCTGAATGCTTCCCTTGGGTTGAAACAGGACAAGTCTCCTGCCAGGGAGCCCAAGATAGCAGGGAAGCTGGTAGTCCACCTTAATCTCATTTTTCCAGTGCAGAAGCCGTGAGTCAGGGAAGATGTGCCCATGCTTGGTGCAGGTAGACTGGGGAAAAGGGACATCATAGATATAGAATTCCAGTTCTCTTACTGCTTGCTCAGAGTTTATTCACTTCTCTGTGGCCCTGGGAACTGTCTGTCTTCGTATCTGAGTTCTGGGATGTTGCTGGAGATTATCTTGGTGCTGAATATTTGTCTTGGATTTTCTGTGGCAGAGAGTGAAGCCAGCTGGCTTCTGTGCTGCCGTCTTGGAACTAACCATCTCCTCAATGTTTTTTTCATTTGCTTTTAATTCTAGGTGATAATAACAACTGAACTCCATAAACCAGCAGGTGCCACATGTGGGTGCATTTGCCACATATTGATCCTCCAAGGCGGGGGTTGGTTAACCCACCCTGGGCTCTACTTCCCACCCCCACCTGGCTATCCCGTGGGGGTTGCTGAGCCCCAGAACCTGGCTGTCCTCACCTGTACAACAGGAGGGGGTGGGGAGTCAGAGGAGGCAGGGGGGCCCTGGAGGGTCTTGGTGCTTCAGGGTGGGAGTCCCCACAGCTGGGCTGATGTTAAAACTCGGGCAAGGCACCAACAAGAGATGTGTTTCATTTGCAACAGGAGAAACACTGTCATGAGATAAGGTAGAGCTGCATTAAGAGTCGGTGAGCAGAACATTGTAAGTGAATCATAATTTCATGAAATATCCACGCAGGACACTTTGGAATCATCGCAGCCTCTCTGAGCAGCCTGCCCTCCCGCTGACAAGGCCCACGACAGCCTCAGAAACGGGAAAACAGATCGACTTTCTCCAAACTGCTCATGCCCCAAGCTAGGAAGGAGCAGCTTAACTTTGAGCCAATTCCAGAAGCAAACAGTGCTGGGTTTAGCGAAGGTGGAGCCGGACTCCATGTGAGGGCGTTGGATGCCAACCCTGCACAGTTGGGTGGGGGGCTGTGCCCAGGAGGAGCAGGTGCGGGGGACAAGGCCAGCTGGACACATCTGAGCGGGAAGCTGGGATCCCACGCTGAATACGGAGCCCCCTGCCTGCACCCAAGACCCCACCAGCCAGTCATCATGGGGACTCCAGACCCCCACCAGCCAGTCATCGTGCCGACTCCAGACCCCCACCAGCCAGTCAACCCAGGGAGGTGAGCATGACTCAGTGGGCGCCCCCACAGTGGGTCAGCTTCGCTAGGGCACAGCCCGGGAACCCAGGGAAAGTGAATTGCTGTGCTCTATTTTAAAGGCCTTTTCACATCAGCGTACTAAGCTCCTCCTCATTCTTTTTAACCCACTGCCAAGGGTTTTCCAGCCAAGGCAGGGCCGAGTGGTGTCAGAACAGGAGGCCACACTGTGAACTTGGTTCCCAAACACGGCGGCTTCGTGCCCTGAGTGTTCCGGGTCTCAGCTGCCCACCTCGAGGTGCTCCTCCGGGGCCTGGGAAGAGGTTCTAGCCAGGTGGGGAGGCTGCAGGGAGGTCAGTGGGGTGCGGGCGGTGTGGGCACCCCCCAGCCCCAGCCAGCTCCGGTCCTGGTGGTCTTGGGCCAGAATGGATCTGTTCATGAGGTGGGCGCCAGGCCCGTGGGCTCAGGGAGATGTCAAAGCCTCTGGTTTTGGTGGGAAAGGTAGGGGACCTCTTGCTCCCTCCTCCTCCTGAAAAGCCAAGACGCACCAACTTCCCGAACCTACACGCCCACCCTCCCCACACTGAAGCGGAGTGCACCGCCCTGGAGGACTGAGGACCGTGGCCAGGGCGCGCCCTGCGAGAGACAACCCTGGAGAGCAAGACCGGACGGCGGGCGAGTCCAGGATCTGCGTCTGAGCGGCTGGGAACCCCTGAGCGCCGTCCACGGAGCTGAGGAAGGGGTTCCCCGACGGGATGAGAGCCGTCTACACAGCGCGCTTCCTCTTCTCTCGTTAGCGCCGCGGAACCAGCCTCTGGTTCTGCACCTCGGCTCTGGGAGCAGCGTCCGGCTTTGATGAGCGCTACCCCGGGACTGCCCAGCCTTTGCTCCGCTGGCCCCGCCAGGCCCGGCTCCGCGAAGCCCCCAGTGTCCAGCCCAAGGCCCCGATTCCGCAAGGACAGGGCCCTGGGGCAGCATTGGAGCAGGGCGCGGAGGCCAGTCCTCCGAGCATGAGGTCATTGCAGGTTTTGAGAAAAAAAACAGCGACCCCACCCCCTCTAGAACGCGGTACCTTGTTTAAGGACGCTCCTGGGCCTTCAGGGAGTCCCGCCGGCTCCTTGGCACACCCCTTCCCTCCCTCCCCCGCACCACCGCCTCCCTGGGAGCCTCCCCTCGGGCTGTGCTTTCAGCCAAACACCGGGAGGTCTTCCAGGAGCCTGCCCAGTCCCCACAGCAGCCCAGAGACGCGCACTCCCACCTGTACCTGCCAAGCCCTCAGAGACGGCGCCTGGACACGCCCCGCATGGGAGGAGCTCCGCCTCAGCACCCCTGCAAGTGGCACAACCTAGAAAACCTGTGAGAGGCCCCTGAACAGCCCAGAAAGTGGCTGGAAGACGCACAGCAGCTCACCCCTCTGTAAGGGCAAGGACCAGACAACACGCTGAGCCCTGCTTTTGCAGAGGGGCGACGCTCCAGGCCAGGCGCGCTCGGCAGGTGCCAATCCTATTTCACACCTTTGTGTTTACATCATCTTATTTTGCATTTTATGTCTAATTAATAATATGCAGCTGGCCAGGTGCAGTGGTTCGAGCCTGTAATCCCAGCACTTTGGGAGGCTGAGGCAGGTGGACCACTTGAGGGCAGGAGTTTGGGACCAGCCTGGGCAACATAGCAAAACCCCATTGCCAAAAAAAATACAAAAATTAGCCAGCCGTGGTGGCAGGCATCTGCAGTCCCAGCTACTCCGGAAGCTGAGGCAGGAGAATCACTTGAACCCAGGAGGCGGAGGTGGCAGTGAGCTATCAAGCCACTGCACTCCAGCCAGGGCAACAGAGAAAGACTGTCTCAAAAAAAAAAAAAAAAAAATTGATAATGCAGTTGACCACATATTATGTGGTCAGTCCAGGCAGTACCGCTCCCCCCCAACCTCAGCCCTCTGTCCCTACAGCTCTAGGCCCTCCCCAGCCCCTCCCCTGGACAAGACATGATGCCCAGAGGGTGAAAATCCACCAAGGTTAAGCCAGAAACAAAAAGCTCAAAGCTTCAGCATCTCCCTCCGCTCAGACCCATACTTAGAAAGCAGATTCCGCTCGACAGCACCATGAGGCTGTGGGTGGGAAAGAGAAGGGGCACAAACTGCACCTGCCCTTAGCTGGGCCTCTCGGCAGCCCTGAGTGCTCCTGGGCTCCACCTGGCTCCTGCACCCGCTTCCCTTCTGCGTGGGCGGTGGGTGATCCTGGGGGCCACCAGCTGCTGGCGGTGGGGAGGGGCCTGCCGAGCGGGGCTGGCTGTGGGAAGGAGAGCCACGACAGATAGGAAGCACCTGCCAGATGCAGGACAGAAACTATCTAAGGAAGACTTTATTTCCAAGTGTCTATGGAGATGTTACAAACGGTGTAGGCTTAAAAAGCATTTAAAACCTTTATGTAATTAAAATTTTAAAATAAAATATGATCAGGTGAAATAATAAATACTGCCATCCCATGGCAATTTTTAAGATAAAGGCGTGTCCCCGCCCCCGCCCCTCGCAGTCAGCACCCCACCTGTCCTCGGGGCTCACCCAGCCGTCTAGGGCTGTAGGAATAAAATGGCCACACCGTCCAAATCTTGACTTTATTTTTAATATAAAAAATGCAAATTTGGAAACCCACCCTACTTTCCCCAACATAATGCTTTACCTCTTAAAAATAAAAATAAAGTACTAATTCTATATACATCACATGTACCATACAAAAATGTATCCAAAGTTTCTATTGCTACCAAAGTGTTCTAAATTAAAACAAGTTACAGAAAGCCCCTCATTGTAAACAAAAGATTACAAGTTATAAAATCAAAGTACACACAGGCCAGAGTCATTTATACAACGCAATGCATTCTGCTCCCAAGCCGAGTTGAATTTTTATGTGCCTGTATAAAAATGCATATCAATATACCTTTGCAAATGTATTTTTCATTATAAAGCAAATGAATACACTTTCTACAATAAATAATCCGCTGGGAGGCACACCTGCGGGGTGGAGGCGGGCGGGACGGCGGGCGCGGGCAGCGGGCGTTTTTGGTGATCTGCAAGTGATGTGCACAGCATAACTTTATTCTCCCCTTTCCACAAAGTACCATTCAAAATAATGTCCTTTTCTTTCTTAAAATACACATTTGTCATTGTAAATTTACATCCCGTCTTATTAAATAAGTGGTACTCTGTGTAAAGAGGATGATTTACAAAATTATTAAACATTCAAAAGTCTTTAAGAAAAAGCTACATGTCAAAGACAGTGACGCCAGCAGCACGGCCCGGGGTCGTGTGACAGACGCACTGCGCTGCCCGGACGCGCCCACCCCACTCACAGCGCCCAGACGGAGATGGGTTCCTAGAAAACGTGGAAATAAAACCTCCCCCTCCCTGGGCAAAAAGAATTAAAGAGCTACAACTAAAAACCAGAATAAGTTAAGTTTTGAACAATATACAAACATGTACAGCTTATCAACACTATGGACAAGACCCGCGCTGGCAGCCGGGCCGTCAGTCAATGTCACTGAGGTCGCTGGTCGGCTCCCCGTGGACGCGGCTCAGGTGGTTCATAGCGCGGTCAAAAGCGATCCGCACGGCCTTCCGGATGCTGGAGTTCCTCCCTTCCATCATCTTTAACTTGTCTATAGTTTCGTCAATACCAAGGGGAACCATTTTGGACTTAGGAAGCCACTGCCTTTTTAAAAGGAAAAACATGGGGAAATCATTGCTTGCACGTGGTGCTTCAACGTGCTCCATGTAATCATCTAACACATCCACTGCCCTCTGATAGAAAGGGACCCTGCTCAGCACCACCAAGACAGCTGGGCCCTGTGTAGGGACAGGCCCGAGGCCAGGGGTGCACCCCTCCCTTCCCCTCCCCGACTTGGGGATATGGGGAGCTAAGTAAGGCAGAAAAACCATCATCTCCTCCTCCACCTCCAAAACGTTTCCCAGTGTCTGCCGAGTGACAAGACATGCACACACGAAGCCCAGAGCCAGGGTGGGCCCCGGAGCAGGGGCCGGTGGTTGGGGAGACCCCATCAAAGGGGCCCTCGGATGGACAAGGTGTGGGCCTCGCTCAGGGCCTGACAAGGAGCAACGGCCATGTGGCCAAAGAGGCAGAGGTCGGGGCAATGAAGAGAAAGACGGTAGGGATGCCTGTGTTGCCAGCCATGCTCCAGGCACACCATACGCAGGTGGCCCTGAGCCTCTGGCCAGGTCCCCAGAGCAGCCAGCTCCACGGGGAACCAGGAAGCACCTGCCTGGGCCACGTGCGCAGGGCACAGCTGGGGCTACATCTCTTCCCAGAGGCATGTGCTGCCAGCGTGTCCTACACAGAGGCGTCTTGGGGTCTGAACCCTGGCACATCAGAGTCCCAGGCACTGTGCGAAAAAGCAGCCCAGGGCACAGGGGGAGCCTCCTGTGATGGGGTAGACGTCTGAGCAGAGCTGGGTGACGCCAGGATGGAAGGCTCTAAGCACAGGGCCAGAGGCCAGGCCCGGGCGGGGGCCATGTCCTGCAGCACAGGCGTCCAGGAGCCCAGCAGTGGGACCCCCAACACTACAGCCGACACGGGTAAGGAATAGAGAAGAGAGAGCCCGGGCCAATGGGCTCAGGTGAGAGGGAAACGAAGCCATCAGACAGAGACAGACCCTGTGCTCAGTGCCCATCCCACAGTCCCAGCGGGGGTGCTGGGCAGTGCCCTTCTCCACCAGGCAAACAGCAGAGCACCCACCTCCAACTTTAGCTGTGCCAGGGCCCAGCAGATAAAGAGGCTGCTCACCACAGGGACACTCAGGTCACCAAGCCCACGGCCCCCACACAACCACCCCAGCCGGTCCCCGGACTCTAAGGCCTCTTGACTCACCAACTTCTCTTATTATCAAAAAAGAGAACGAGGAACAGCTTCTCGTCGGACTTGGTCTGCATGTGCTCCCCAATCTTCAGCACGTCTAGGGGTGGGGCCGGGATGGTGACGCCGTTGTGGTGGCCAGGCACACGCGGCATCTTGGGGTCAATGATCTGCACGAGAAGGACCCACTGAGGTCACTGTGAGGCTCACACCCACAGACGACTGCACCTGTCACCGCACCCCCCCCACACCCCCCAGCTGTGTGAGCCTCCTCGGACCACCCCCACCCCCCAGCTGTGTGAGCCTCCTCGGGACCCGCAGGTGCTGGGGCCCTGGGCACCACGAGAGCCATACTCACCAGTGCTGGGTAGGAGGGGTAGCCGCTGCACTTGGCCCACACCACCTTCAGGGGCTCCAGCACTGAGGCGGCAGCATCGGTGGAGATCCACATGCTGTTCTGGCCAACTTCTGTGGAGAGAGGCACGGCGTCAGCAGGACAGAGGGGGCGTGCCCTGCCCCCCCACAAAAGGTACACAGCAACAGGCTGGGGTCTCCGGAGCACAGCCCAGTTCCCAGGCCTTTCTCACCCACACCCGGCAGCACCACTGCCTCTCTTGTGGAGTCCAGGCCCCTGCATCCCTCTCCGTCCCTGCAGCCCACCTGGGGACCCACCAGCCTCCCATGGACCCAGAGAATCTTCTGCCCTCCGGGCTGGAAGGCTCTGACTCCAGGTGCCCTGCTAGCATAGTCCCTTCTGAGACCTCCTTGCCCCAAGGACGGGGCTCCCAGCGTGCTCCTGCCTCATTTATGCAGCTGACACCCCAAATCCGAAACCAAAGTCCTGGCTCCCCCTCCGCCAGACCAGCTCCCTGCTGTCCCTCCCACCGGGGGAGTCTCCGTCCTGATGCCCCCTCACAGCATGGCTGCCTTCCACAGTGAGGGCCGTGCCAACCCCAAACCCCAGGGCCTCCCCCTCTCCCAGGAGCCTGAAGCTGGGGGCACCCCCTCTGCAGTCAGTCCCCTGTGCAGTCACAAATGACCACTGAACCTCAACAACCCCAGACAGCCTTGACAGTGCCCGGCAGCCAGGAGCCACACAGAGCTGGACGTTCCATAGGAAAACAAAGGCAGGATGGAGGAGGCGCCACCTCCACAGGCACCCCAGCAGGGCTGCAGCCCAGAGCCCCTCGGTGTATGATGAACCCCTCCCCAGGAGGTTGGCCAGGGTGGGGCCACACAGGGCACTGTGCTCCCTGAGCCAGAGTCCAGTCCCCAGCAGTCAAGCCCTAAGACGCTAACCGGGAGGTGTGGAGAGCCACGGACGCAGGTCCGGGCGACTCACCGGCTGCGATCCTGGCCGCCTTGGCGTAGTTCCCGTTCTCGATGCAGGAGATCAGCTCACTGCGGTCCTCCAGCGTGTGCCTTCGCACAAGAGCCGGTTTGCCCCGCCCACATTTGGGCACACTAAAGCTTCGGGAGGAAGAGCAGAGGGAGTCAGGTGTCCCACCCCTGGCTTCAGCCTCTCTCAGGTTTCGTCCCGTGGGCTGCCCGCCACCAAGCTGGCCACGCGTCCTGCCTGACACCCCTGCAGCCAGGCAGGCCTGTGGGTGCACAGGTCTGGAGGGAGTGAGCCTGTGGCAGGGGGTACTCAGGAGGCCAATGAGACAGGCAGGGCTGTGCTCACTGCCAGATTCTGGGAGGAAAAGATCAAGTATAAACTTAATTGCAGTTTCTAAAATTGCGTTCCTATTTCACGTAGTGTTTTTCCTACTTCTGCTTGAATTCTATAAAGCAGATTAATATGCAGCACGGGAAACCACCCACAAGAGCAGAGCACACATGAATCCCGGGCCAGAATTTTTCAGAGGGCACTAAGATGGGAGCTGGAACGTCCTGGTCTCCAGGACAGCCAGGCAGGGCGGGTGGCTCGGGAGATGCGTGGCAGGAAGTGCGGGGCCGCGGTGCCCACCTCGAGTCGCAGAGCGGGCTGTTGCTGGAGGAGATGCTGGACTCGGAGGCGCAGCGTCGTCGGGGTGTGGCTTTCCTCCCCAGGCCGCCGCCTGGCTCCTGCTCGCTCCTCGTACCCCCAAAGCCGTTGGTGAGACCTGGAACACAGGCAGGCCAGCCCTGAGCTCAGCGCAACCAGGGCGTGCCCAAGCAAGACTCAACTAGGTTCCACTTGGAACACATCTTACAAGAAACGTTTCACACACAGGTAAGACAGCATCTTCCTTTTCACTCCCAGAGTACAGTCCTTACAGTAAGCAGACACCAAAGTTACTCGTTAAATGAAATCAATGTAACAAATTGCAGTCAGCTCTGACCACAGTAGTTTGCTGAGCACCCTGAAGATGCTCCTCTTGACAAGCCCAGGTCTTTAAACAGGCTCTGTGAAGGCAAAGAAAGGATGCCGTGAACCTGCCACAGGAGCAGATGTGCAACCTGTGAGTGCAAACACGGGGGTGACCTGTCCACGTGGGCACACATCGCATCGGGACGGACCCTTCACCAGGCTGAAGGGGTCACCAAAGACACAAAATCGTGTTCACAGGAGCAGAGTTCCAGGGAACAGGAAATCAGGTTTTAAAAAGAAAAAACCTTGGTTCAAAAGACAAGTGTTAACATGAAGTCAAAAATGCTGACGAAACACTTTAAAACAGAGAATCCGGGGCCATCGCCGTGTCTGAGTGTATCTGGCCTCACTCACTATGAAGCTGCGATCACTGGCATTCAAGTATTATACACAGCTACACAAAACACAGTCTACAATTCCATCATCTCAACATTTGAAAAATAAGGCAAATCTCAGTATTTTCCCCCTAAAAAGGCCTGACATTATGTCAGTCAACAGGAAGCAACATATGTGCCCAAGGTCCCCCCACGAGGTCCCCCACGGGAGTCACAACAGGGGGACGATGTTCCCACCAGGGCAGCCTCTGGGTGTGAGAGCTGAAGTGGTGTGTGAAAATTTTTTTTTTTTTTTTTTTGAGACGGAGTCTCGCTGTGTCGCCCAGGCTGGAGTGCGGTGGCGGCGCGATCTCAGCTCACTGCAAGCTCCGCCTCCTGCGTTCACGCCATTCTCCTGCCTCAGGCTCCCTAGAGGCTGGGACTACAGGCGCCTGACACCACGCCCGGCTAGTTTTTTGTATTTTTAGTAGAGACGGGGTTTCACCGTGTTAGCCAGGATGGCCTCCATCTTCCGACCTCGTGATCCACCTGTCTCAGCCTCCCAAAGTGCTGGGAGTACAGGCGTGAGCCACCGCGCCCAGCTGTGTGAATTTTTTTATCCAAAAAGAACCCCATTTTCTTGCCTACCTCATCCTTAAAAATTTTTAAATCCATTTCCAAAGGAAATTGTGTAAATTTGTAAATAAAGCATTAATGTAGAATTTTTTTTTGGAAACGATGTCTTGCTCTGTCACCCAGGATGGAGTGCAATGGACTCCACAGCTCACTGCAACCTCGACCTCCTGGGCTCAAGTGATCCTCCTGCCTCAGCCTCCCGAGTGGCTGGGAGACATGTTTCGAAGGGAATGGCTGGACTGTGGGGTTTTCCACCTGCTTCGAACGCTTCCCGTCTGTTCTCAATGAGCACGACTGACTGAAACAGAGGGGCTAAATCAACCTCGGTGAACAGCTCAGAAGGAAATGCGCAGACTAGGCAGGCGCCGTGCTGCCCTCCACAGACTCAAGTCAGACACTCGCTCTGTGTCTGCTGGACTGGAATGTACCGTGAGCGCCAAACGAAGCTCTGTGTTTCTCATTTTAACCTCGGTCATTTTAAGGCAGGAAATACAGCCAGGTGGGGGTGTCATACTCATTTTTGGCAAGGGAACAAATAAATGCAAGAATCTACAGTAGAAGGCCTTGAGCCACATGCTGAGCTGCCCCAGGGCTCCACATCCTCCCCACACTCATCACAGAGCAGCTCAGACCCTGCACACTCAGGCCCTGAAGGTGTCTCAAGAGAGAGTTAAAAGTCCTGTCCTGGCCCCTGAGGACCCCTCAGGAGCAAGGACTCCATCCCTACTCCCACCTGAGTGGGTGAAGGCAGGGGAAGCCCACCCAGCTTGCATCAGCAGTGGACGGACGGAGCCCAGCACCCCTGCCAGCGTTCAGCCCACAGGCCCAGGGACGGGTCTGCCAATGCGTGTGAGCCGTCTCCAGACAGCAGCCACCAGCCTGGCGACCCACACCCCACAGCCAGGCCCCCAGCGCACTTCAGACTCCAGGTACGGGGTGAGCAGACGCGGCCCAGGGCCTGGGTGGGGAGGCTTTGAGTAGTTACTGCTCCGCCGAGCAATGGCCACCTGGGGGGAGACGAGGACCAGTGCAGCCTTCACAAGACTGCCCAGTGACGCCAGCCTGAGGGCCCCAGCACCAGAGCACCCGCAGCTGTGCCGGCACCTGCAGCCCCAACACAGCCAGGCCATGCACAGGCCACTCACTAGCCATGACGGCCCCAGCTCCATGAGCACCACCGCATGGAGTGGGGCCAGGCAGGGGATTAAAACACAAGGCAAGTCCTTAATTCTCAGAAAGAGGAGAATGATAAAATGCCCCTCTTAATTTTCTTAAGCATTCAGTGAGTGCACATATGACACAAGTACACACAGAGGTTCCGCGTGTCACCCGTGAAAATGTGACAGCGCCCAGGAAGACGTGGGCAGCACGGACAAACCCAGACCAACCAAGACGCCACCCAGAGAGAGGCCTGGTGGGGGCACGATGGCCGCAGGGCCTGACAGGCAGTTCGGGGGCTACAGCAGTGCAGGGTCACCCCAGAGGCCAGACCAGGCCACAGACACGGCCCGGGAGGCTCTGCGGCCACTGCCTGGAGTCCCCAGAACCTCAGGGGAGCTTCGAGGTGGCCTGTGCTGCCCAGACCCTCCCAGCCTCCACCTGGGCCACCAGAAAATAATCTAAGACAGCTATGGTTCTGAGATCTCTCCATCTCAGCCCTGCCAACTCCCGCCCTGTGAGGCTCTTCTGGCCAGCTGGGAGATGTCCATCATGACGCGCACCCTCGGCACCCCTGCAAGGACCTCAGCCCAGAACATTCTGAAGCCCAGGCCAGCCTTGAGGTGGGAGCCAACGTGGGGAACCCAGGGCCTGAGGTCTGCAGAGATGGGTGCCTGGTCCATGAGGCATTTGCAAACTGCAAGCACTGACATCGGGCCCAAGTCTCTAAATTGTGTATACAGCAGGGGGCAACTTTCAGCAACTTTTTCAGCATGAGGTGTTTTTTTAATGCTGAAAGTAAAGCTAGTGATTGTGCAAAATACATTAAAAGAGGCGGCGGCTGCCAGGGAAGGGCCACTGTCCCCTCAACACAGGAGCTGCACAAATTCCCACAGTGGCCAGGGTCTGCCCACCCTCAAGGGGCCTTCCCAGTGACTTCCTAGGAGGCCAAAGACTGAACACAGAAACGTCCCTCTCTGCTCCCAAAGGAGATGGCACGAAGGAGATGGCGCAAAGGTGTCCCACAGCCCAGTCAAGCGTGGTCCCTGGAAGCCTGCCTGTCACCAGGTATATCCACAGCACACCTGTAACTGCCCTGGGAGGTCCCCAAAGGGTCTTCTGAGAGACTGCAGGCCACAGCAGCTGGGACACCGCCCCTCCCCACAGGGAAGAGACGCCCCGGGGCCCACCTGGGGAGCCGGAGGCCTGCAGGTCTGACTGATGGGCCATAGTCTCCTCTAGCCTCAGGTTCCCAGCCCCTAACCCATATGGACACCACAAATCCTCCAGGCCACAGGTACAAGAACACCAGGCCCTGATCGGTGGCTGCCGAGACGCCTGAGGGCAGGGAGCCATGGGAACACATCCCCACAGCCCAGGATACAAGCCCACCCCTGCCCACCCCTGCCACCAGCACCCAAGCTGCCGCCTCGGCTTCTCTGGCTCATAGGAAGCTTGGCTGTATGAAGCAGGTGGGCTGAGCCTGCACCCCGAAGACCTGAGCCCTGAGGGCCCCACGCAGTGGCAAAGGCTCCAGCATCCATGCTGCCCCAGAGGTGGGAGAGCCCATTATCTTCTGTTTTCAGTTTCACTTTTACCGTCGTTAAAAGGAGAGCATTTTTGGTGCATTTTTCAACCTCTCAATAAAAACACACACAGAAGAAGAGTCCAACAGCACTCTGCTCTTGCTGGGACCCGCTCCGTGATAACACAGCCGGGACGGTCAGAGACAGACCCAAAGCCCAGGCCAGACGCCTGCACAAGACTTGCTGGGACCTGCTCCACGACAGTGCAGCTGGGGACAGTCAGAGATAGACCCAAGGCCCATCTCGCCGGGACCCGCTCCGTGACGATGCAGCCAGGATGGTCAGAGACAGACCCGAGGCCCAGGCCAGATGCCTGCACAAGATCCCAGGCGTCCAGGGATGCCCCATCCAACGAGCAGGACTTCTCAGTTGGCCGCAGGGACACTCAGCGTGGCAGCCAGCAAGAGATAAACAGCAGCACTGCTCAAGAATCCACTGGGGATTATGGGGAGAAAACAGAGCAAGGGGAAGTAAGGGGAGAAGAAAATCAGGTAGAAAACCCAGAAATAGAGAAGATGCTAGCAAGTGAGTGAGCACGCACTGTCCATGCCACATCCTCAGATGGCACCGAGCCAAGTTCCTCCATACCCCACGGCACCAACATAGCACAACGCGCCTGGGCATGGCCGCGGCACGCGAACCAAAGGTCACTACGGGATGGCTCCACACGCTCAGGACAGCCTCAGAATGCTGTCCACTGTGTCGTCAGCTGCAGCAGGCTCCCAGCCGGCGCCGGGCTCTCCTCTGCGTCCTTTGTGACTATCCAGAGGGAAGGCTGAGGCGCCGCGACATCCCACCAGCTCCAGGCGTGCACCGGGCGCCAGCACCATTCCCACTGCCGGGCTGACTTACAGAGGGGGCGGGCTGGGGTGGGGGAGAGCTCCTCCAGGGCTGCTGTTTGTGTTTGTGTTTAGAGGATGTTTGAGCTGATGATTCCAATGGGATCCGCAAGAATTAAGTGAAAGGCAAGATGCAGTGATCTTTGTGTGTTCCAAAACGGCCGCTTAGCAGAACTCCAGTCCAAGTTGAGGTAAGAGAAAATGATTAGGGTCCAAAGAGTGAACTACCCAGCACATTAGTGGTTAAAGTGAGAACCTGGAAAACAGTGAAAAAGCCATTTAGTCCGAATGAAGGGCAGGACAGCTCAGCCTCCTCCCTGAACCGCCGAAGGACACCAAAGACACCTCCGCGCTCTCACGCCCCACCACGTGCACACGGAGACTCTTGCTGCAGGGGTCTCCGAAGGGCGGCGAGTGGACAAAGACATCCCCCGCGGTCTCACACCCCAGCATGTGCACATGGAGACTCGCGGCAGGGGTCTCCGCAAGGGCGGCGAGTGGAACACTGCTTCAGGTGACGGTTCACTGCTGGCGAGCGCGCAGCCGCGGGGGAAAGAAGCCACAAGCCAGGGCCAGCCTCTGGGGCTGGGCCAACGCGGAAGCACAAGGCCGCTGCACCGCACTCAGGCGGGAGGCCCACAGTGAGTGCTTCGCCTCCGGACCAGCAACCCTGTTCAGCCTGACTCAGAATCGTGCGCGTGCTGGTAAATGCCAGAGCACTCCTTAAAGTTCAGAGCACACAGATGAGTGTTTGGAAAACATCAGAAGGTTCCGAATAATTCCTGTCCTAAGACTGAGAAGAACTGCAGCTCGGAGCAAGAAATTCCCCATGTGCAGAGCACCAGAAGGTTCCGGTGAACCCAAAGCGAGGGCGGATGGTGGGACTGGCACCATTCAGAGCACGCCCAGCCCTCCCCCGGGCACCTTGGCCGCAGCAGTGGAATGCTCCTGCTCGCGAGGGCCTGGCCTTAATGCTGCTGAGGCTCCCCGCTGCGCAGGAGAGAGCTCAGGAACTCGCCACGCCTCCACGGAAATCCACTGTCACTCGGGAATGAGAGAGCAGAAATCTCCACTTCAGTCAGGATCAAAGGGCACCACAATTCTCAAAAGCCACCATGGGCCACGCTCACTGAAGGTCTGCGGTGAGACTGCTCTACACCACTGTCACCACGGGAATCCCGCACAACACTCCACTCCGGTGCAGGACAGTGCCCTGCAGGGGACACGTGCGCTTCTACAAGGGACATCTGATGCGCGAGCCTGAGCGGCTGCTGAGGACGTGGCCGCCAGCCGGCAAAACCCTGTCCACGGGGGGAGCCACAGCCGGGGCAGGGCCCGGTCGCTGGCGCCCCCTGGTGGAAGCCACCACATGAGCTTCCTGCCGAGTGCGGAGGGGAGGCCGCCCCAAACCCCGCCCCGCGGCCAGCAGGGCCTCCACGCACAGAGCCCCACACCTCCGCCACCGAAGGACGTGAAACCCCCAGGAAGCGGAGCGCCAGCCGAACTCCAAGTTCTGCGTGAGGAGGGGACGCCCACACCTGCACCGAACCAACCCCTAGTACCCAGCGCACAGCACCCTGACCCGATGCATCGCAGGACTTCCAGGGCGCTTGGAAAACCAGGTCAAAGAGTCACCAAAGGTGGCTGAGAAAGGCCAACGTGGTTAAGAGACATCCCCAAGTCCTGAGTCAAGGGCCACCTATCCTTATTGGTATCTTGTGAAGGATTTCAATAGCCTCATATTACTTAGAAATCAAAAAAGCTTTTTCAAATTATTTTAAAATGCCAATTTAGTATCAATCCATCAAAGTAAAAGCACATGGGCAGAAAATTTCTACACAATTCATTTATGTGCAAAATTTTCATACAAATCAAAATGACATTTACCAGAAATTACTTTGGCAACAAGAGGCATGACCTGATCGCTGGCAAGGGTGGGAGGTGCCCTTCCTTCCACACAAAGACCTAAAGACAGCACCTGGTCTCGCTCCCCTCCCCGACGCTTCAGGCCAGAGACCAGCAGAAGGAGCAGGGTCAAGATGTGAAGAGTGGCCTGGGCGGGTCTCGCCCACCACAGCCTTCCGTCTGCGACCGGCCCGGCGAGGCTCCACGACACAGGGCTCACTCGCCGCCCCTCTGGGAAATAAGCAACGCCACCCAGCCCCACTTTCTCTCGCTGCCGAAGTGCACGAGGAACCACCGCACACCAGCACAGCCAGAAGAAAACACGCTTCCCCTTATCTAGGTATAACAGGCAGGCAGGACAGCTGGGAACCAAGCCTTAACTTGGGACAAAAACCAGAATGACAAACATGCTCCAAATACGCTTCCAGAAAGGAGACACTGGCAGCCTGACCTGGCACCTCCAGAAGCGCAGCCGGGACTGAACAAGCAAACCGAAGACAGGGGCTCCTCTTAAAAGGACACAAACTCCTCGACTTCCTCTGAGGGGCGGGGAGCAGAGGCTGCAGGAACACAGCTGCCCTCCTCAAATGCTCTCGGCACACATGCACACACACAGGAACACCCTCGCCGAGTAATTCAACAGAGTTCAGTTACGAAAGCGCAGGAAGAGATGAGAAGCACTTTCCGGTGCTATTTCGGCAGGTCCTAATACCTCATCACATATGTGGCTAACAGGGCCACATAAAACAGTGAGGAAACATTGCTGAAATCAACTGCAAAGTACCGCATTTACCATGAGGGCAGGTCCTCTCAGAGGCCCAGGAAGGGCCAGGCTCAACCCCGGTGTCCTAGGTCTGTGGGGCTGCAGGAGACCTGACTGAGGGGTGCAGAGTGGAGCTCCCACAAGTGCTGGGAGCGGCCAGTCACCAGTTTACCCAGATGTGCACAGCAAAGTCAAGATGACCAATTAAAACTACACTTGAATTCATTCTCAGTACTTTTTTAAAGATCAGAAGGGGCCAGGTGCAGTGGCTCAGACATCTAATCCCAACACTTTGGGAGTCAGAGGCCAGGAGTTCAAGACTAGCCAGGAGAACACAGTGAGACCCCATCTCTACCAAAAATTTTCAAATTAGCTGGGAGTGGTGGTGTGCACCTGTAGTCCCAGCTACACAGGAGGCTGAGGCAGGAGAATCACTCGAGCCCAGGAGTTGGAGGCTGCAGTGAGCCACTCACTCTAGCCTGGGTGACAGGGCAAGACTCTGTCTCTCTTTAAAAAAAAAAAAAAAAAAATCAGAGAGGAAGTATGCGCAGAAGACAGGACCAAGGACCACTGACCCCTGGCCCAGGGCAGCCCGGCAAGGCTACACAATCTCTCGTGGCAAACAGACCCCCCCATGAGGGCGCCGACCTCAGAACCACAATTCAAGGCTTTTGAAAGAAAAAACTGCACTGCTGTCTTCCCTGGAAATTCAGAGAATGCTGCAAAAACAAGCTCGGCACCCCCCCCCCCCATCGCACCAAGGATCCTGAAGGACGCTCCCGGCACCGGTCGGCAAGGGCGCCTCTCAGGGCCGCCCGCGGCATTTACCTGCATCCAGGCGCTTTCCTGGGGACTCCTCCTCCACCTCGGAGTCTCCGCATGTGCTCCGCGACCTTTTCCTTGGCTGCAGAAGAGTCTCCAACCTCGGAAGGACTACAGACAAAAAGGTTTTGGTCCCTAGCTGAGGAGAAGTTGGCTGGGTTTCAGTGTTCTTGGCAGACTTTGGGGGGCTTACACTTTTCGATTTGCAGAAGAGAACAGAAGTGCGTCTGTTTACATCGCCTGCTGGCTCCGCCACCGCGGAGGCCGCCGCCGCCGGCACATCGCCACTACTGGCGCGGGTGGGCTCTGGAGGGCGTCCGCTTACCAGTGCGCTCTGAGTGCAAGCGCTATGTGATTCATTATCAAATGTGACTCTTTTGAAAAGTTTACTCTGCTCTGGGTTGAGTTCTACTGGTTTGAGGGTTGGTGGTTCTGAATTAGTCTCCGAGTTTGAAGGAAGAGGTAATGCATCTGATGGTTCAAGTTTAGGGGGAGAGTTATCTCCTGAAAAAATTATAAATAAAGTGATTTTTGAAAACTGAAGATTATAAAATCTATTATAAAACTTACTATAAATGTGAAGCCCACCAAAATACTAATTCAGTTAAGGAAACAACGCATCGCACGTACTGTCTGCTCGGCAGTGCGGCCCCGTGGGCTCGGGCCACACTGTGTGGGCTTCCCTAACGCCAAAGGCTGTGGCCCTGGGTGCAGTGCCCGGGCGCACAGTTACTCTCTGAAAAAAACTGTGAAAGATTATTTCACACGCACCAATATTAAACACATCACTCAAGTTCATAACAATTTCTGCAATCAACAATTCACTTACCTTGAGGAAGAAAAGGTATCTCACATAACTAAAGGAGCCTTAAGTGGGCATTCCCAGAGCTCTACTGGGCCACGAGGTTCGCAAATGAAAGAAACATTAAATCTGATCTCTGCTCAAGGTCTTCCAAGTCAAAAATGCAAAAAAAGCAAACAAACAAAAAAAGAAAAAAACGGAGTGGTGACTGGCTGTGGATGACTCTCAAGAAAGGCAGGAAAAAAAGCCCCGCTCACCCCAGCGCAGAAGTCTGTGCCACGTTCCCAAATACTGTGATGGGAGCTTTCAGGAAAAAAAAAAAAAAAAGTTTTTTAAATAAAAAGTCTTTGGAAAAAGACTAACCTCTTTGTAAAGCCTTTTTGACATTATAAAAACCAGAAGTGTGAAATGGTACAGAGCCCGCGGTCAGGGGGACGGGCTCTGTGCACTGCCCTGAGTCCAGGAGGCTGGACGGGCTCTGGCACAAGGCTGACGGGGCGAGGCGATGCCACACCAGGCCAACCACTGAGGCTTCTTCCCAAGCAGGACCGGTGCTGGCAACAGGAAGTGTGACTACTTTAATCCTTAGTATATATTGTCACTGGGTACAGCTTTCATTTCATTAAACCTGCAAACTTTTCTAAAACCGTCTAAAGTATGTATGGTTACTATTGTAATTCAAAAAGTCGTTTTGAAAATCCAAAACTACACAACAAGGCTCAGAGCAATGTTTTGAGACTGACAGAAAAAGTTCTCCCCAAGGCTGGGCCCCATGACGCCGGGCAGCAGTGCTTTTGGCTGCAAGGTGCCTCTGATTTCAAATGACACTGAGCGCCTTAGAGCGCCTCACAGCCGATTCAAATACAAGGGGGAAAGCCTCACCTCAACAAAAAGTCACCATGCCAACCGCTGGGAGCACAGCTGTCACGTGGGAACGCTGTATCCCAAGGCAGGGGCACACGCGAGGTGACAAAACTCCTTCCCCTCCTGTTCAACGTCGCCAACAGGCTTAAGGAAAAGGTGTTTGTGAGACACCTGGGAACGCTGGCCGGAGGGAACTGGGCAATGCGGAGAAACAAGGCTGCTCATGAGCATCTACGGCTCCAGTGTCCCTGGGCCTGTGCAGCAGCCGGAGGGGCTCAAGCACTGAGTGTGCAGCATCCTGATGCAGCCAGTGTCTAGGCCACAAGGCCTGGGACCTCACTTCACTTCCTGCCTCCTCTTCCACCTCCTGGCCCGCCTCGAGCTCTCGTCCTGATCATGATACTCAACTGCTCACTGCAATCCCAACGGCCTCTGCAGGGCCAAAGCTAGTGGTCAACCCCAGTCTTGGCCTCTGTGAGTACAAGATTACCAGGCCAGCAGAGATGGAGCCTGAAGGAGCCTCCTCCCAGCACCTCCAAGAGATCCCCTTACCCCTGCTTTTCCACAGCTATCTAACAGGCACTGTAAACCCCCATCTCCTGCTTCTGGCGCAACCCTCAGAACCACCACTCCTGTCTGGCAGCAGCCCTGAGACGTGCAGACGTCCCTGCCTTGCAGAGGGCCCTCCCCCACCATGGGCCACACCCCCTCCTCCACACCTCCAGCTCTCGGCCCAGCAAGGACGCCCCATGTGGGACTCATAACCATCTCCACGCTGCAGGGACTTCCCCAACCCCTGGTCTATCCCAAAGTGGGCCCCCGTGGCCCTGCCTCAGCCATGCACGCCCCCCACATGCACCCCACACACCCCCGACCTCTCTGCGGCAGCTCCACATGCAGGTCGGGCTCCAGTCACCAGCACACAGGCTGAGGACGTGCTCCTGCAACACTGACCAGAGGCATGAAGGAGGCCGTGGTCAGGAACAGAGGTTGCTGGCACCTGGGTGCACAGCCACCTGCCCAGCCGGGACCACACAGGCCCCTCCCCCAGCCAGGACCAAAAAGGCCCCCGGACCGTTCAGTGCCTCAGTTCCTCATCCATAAAATCAGAAAAAACAGGACCTGAGCCTCCAGGCTCCACGACACAACAGGCAAGCCCAACCCATCCCTCTAGTGGAAATCTGACTGGAAGTTAACATACAAGAAGGAAAACTCTCAAACCTCGCTGACTGCGGGCCACCTCAGGCCGTCACTTAACTGCACATGAGAAAAGCTCAGAACACACTCGATACAACTCGGGCATAAGCCTCTCGGACCCCGTCCATGTGTGAGTCAGGATCCTAGAATTCCAGTCCCTGGAACTTGTCACATATTCCAAACGGCAAAAGGGTTATCTAATCTAAACCAGCTACTCTAAGAAACTAAAAGACCGAGTTAAGTCTGCAAGAACAATTCTGCAATATTTTGCCCACCTGGCCACCCACGATGTCAATCAAAGGCTTCTGTATCGAAGCCACAGATGCTTTGGAAAATCACAGCATAACACAGGCAGACATTCTAGCTCACGAGCGGCAACCACACTGTCCCTCCAACAACCCTGCCTCGAGCCTCCATCCTCTGCAATTCTGAAGGGATAAAGCTGCATACTCTGCACCTTCTACCCTGAGGAACACGCATCCTTTCTTGAGGGCCACAGTGCTCCACAGGCTCAGTGCCCGTGCACGGCAGAGGACCTCCACGCGTGCACATGAAGGGCCCACAGCTGCCCTGGACTAAAGGGGACGCCCCAGAGCCTCTGGCAAAGGCACCACTGTGACCGGAAATCCCAACGACTCGAAATGCAAGCCCCTTTCACCAGTTCACAGTGCAGACCCTGCTCCTCCTGCCTGCACTGTCCTGCCTCACCATGTCAGCAGACACCAACCTGAGCACACGGTGGAGATGAGCCTTCTGCGAGCTGCACATCCGTCCCACAGGCTCATCAGACAGGATGGAATCCCAACTGTGGCATGGCCCCCACCCAGCTGACACGCAGCCCCAGGGAAGTCAGCCCTGGCAGGGCCAGCTCACAGCAACAGCCTGAACCTCTGCACTCGGCAGACTGAGTCATGGCTACAGCAGAGCCTGCGGGAGGGCAGGTGCAAGAGAACTGACCGGGACCAACGGCGCAGCCCAGGAGGTGTCTCCTTCCTTCAGATACTAGAGTCTCAGGGGTCTGGCACCCAACGGCTACAGCTTGTTCAAGCTACTTCAAATGGAAGCAATATAAGTATGACATAGGTACTGTTAAATTACAATTTAAGTGAGACTGTATATTTGCCATTGAGGAATTACTATCTTTTCAGGTGTGAAAATATTGTGGTTATATTTAAGAAAAATGATGGAGAGGCTTTACTGATGAGAACGTTCCTGCTGGATTTTTAAATGTCTGATTCTTGGTTTTCGTCCTATTATAAGTATCATAAGTTCACATTTCTATACCAACTAACAAGCTTGCTTGTGGCTGTCTTCCCTAACACTGTGTGACGTCCCCATTCCAGTCTGGCGCTCGCCTCTCCAGAGACCCCCATCTTCTCTAAGAGGTAGGACTCTGCCCGCCCCACCTCTCCAGAGACCCCTGTCTTCTCTAAGAGGCAGGACTCTGCCCGCCCCACCTCTCCAGAGACCCCCATCTTCTCTGAGGAGCAGGACCCCGCCCACCTCACCTTGGAGTGGACCTTCAGGCCGCTTGCTTCTCCACCCACTTTCCTGTCAGCTCACAGGAAATGCCCTTTTCATCCATGGAGTCACCGTGAACATCGGGTGTAACAGGTGATTCAAGGCCACCTGTGTCTCAGTCACACTGTACGTGTTTTCTTTAGAATGACCCCAGAAAAAAACTACATAAAAATAAAATGACTCCAGAGCTACAAAGCAACAAAAACGGTCTCCAAGGGCTCCTGCTAAGCGTTGGGGGGTATGAGGAGCCACGCTCACCACAGGGGAGGGCCAAGCGGCTCCAACTGTACAAGGTCCTCAGCCCTGCGACCCAATAACCGTGCGGGGTCCTCAGTCCTGCGACCCAATGGCGATGGAGGAAGCCACTGATTAAAAAAACTAAAAAGGTAACTTACTGCTCTACAGTGAAAATGCTACAACTGTGTGGGAAGAGAAGCGCTGGAAGCTATTTTGAGACTGGTGAGTGGACCTGCTGGCAACCTCCTCACAACTCAGTCCTCAGGACACAGAAGACAAGGATGGAAGGGCAGTCCACCTAGCGGGAGGCCCGCACAGCCTCAGTGAGCTGCATGAAAGCAAAGGCTGCGGGACCAGGCACCAACCTGGACTCCTGGGCACAACGGGGCAGCCCAGGGCCCAGACAGCTGTGGCCGCCAGAGGGTCCTCTAGGCAAACGTTCCCCAGAAAAACCATGAGGCCCCCAAAGCAGACAAGGGATCAGGTGCTAACAGTAACAGCCTTTGAGAGAACAGAAAAGCAAGCGCTCACCTTGAAACAGAAGTCTTTATTCTATGGACCTAACGTAATTGACACCAGCCCCAAAAGAGACATTCTAGAGTCTGGGTGCTATACTATGGTGAACTAAACAAAAGAATCCCAAAACAGAAAAACAGGCACAGAATGAGGAAAAGGATGCGTAAGAAATTCTCAGCTGCATGCACAGGAGTAAGTTTCTAAGAGAAAGAAAAGCTTCATGGCTCTCATTCAAGTTGCCCAATGCAAACAGGATAAAAGGGGCGAAGCTCTGCAGACAGGAGCCACACGAAGTTCGGGGGATGAAAAGGGCCCTGAGACCGTGAAGACCCGCTGACCTGTGTGGCATCATGAAGACACAGCGTCACTCAGAGCACAGACGTCCATAAGAGATGAACGTCTTTGTTTCAAAAGAAAATTGTACAACAATTCTGTCTTATTTCAATTGTTTGCCGTTCTGACTTTGATGTGCAGGGGAAGGGCAACAAGGCCACGAACCAGCTGCTAATGCTGTGGCGAGAGGGTCTGACCCTACTGTCTGCTTCGTGTAACCGGAGCGTGTCAAGGTCAAGGTCAACTCCAGAGACACTGGGCAAAACACGGCTTTCCACCAGTGTCTCCAAATCCAATTTAGTTTTAAAATTCCCCTTTCACCAAGTATGGGACACACCAGCTCTACCTCCTCACCCTGCCAACCTAGATGGACACAAACCATCACTCGTCAACTCCCTCCTCACCATCCCAAGCCTACATCTGCCCTGGGTTTTGCTAGTTCTCCTTCTGGATAGATGGATTTCTTCCCCTACATTTATTTCTTAGTCATTAAAGCATCTTTGCTGCCGGGACCTTTCCCCAGACATTCTTTGACAACGATCACGGCAGGCTGCTACCTACCGACCGCTGCAGAGGAGCTGGTCAGGGACCCTCCGGGCAGACGAGGCCTCTGCGGTACCGTCCCTCCCTTCACAGCATCAGGGAGGAGCCTTTAAGTGATAATAATCTAAAACGGCCCTTTGAAAATGCCACATTTGATGGCCTAGTGTATTATTAAATGGCTTCCCGTCAATTTACAAAACACAACAAAAACATTTATCACTCTTATCATTCAAGCTACCTTTACTCTTCAACATAGATCTAAACCATTCTTTTCAAATAGTTTTTCAGGCCCAAGTTAAGAGAAAATTTTTATTCTGTGCCTTAAATGTTATCAACTAATTACGTGAAAAAACACAGACAGCACAAATTATAAAGTCTCTTTCGAAGGAAACCACCACCCAGTGGGAAAATCAAGTGTTCCGGGCTTTGTGAATTTTATGGAACTGGCGCTAACCCGAGCCTCCATGCACACCAACGCTGCTGCCCGTGTCTGGGTCTGTGCCTGTGCCTGAGCCCTGACGGCAAGAAAGAGGGGCAGCCCTCACCATGGCTTACCTTCCTCGCCCGCCTCCAGCCCCAGCGGAGCTCCGTCCTCGTCACAGCCTTCCGAGCCTGGCCCCATGGGCGGGGGCTGGCTGTGCTGCTGGCTCAGCTTGTTTCGGAGAAGGGCAATTTCCTTTTTGAGCAGCTTTGCCCGCTTGCTCCGGGAGCCACTGGACTTCATAGCGCAGGTGAGGTCGAGCATGTCCAGCAACTCTCTCAGCTGCTCCTCCAGGCCCAGGTGGGCTCTGTTGGCGGGGTCCAGCAACCTGTCCACTGAACCAAAGGACACACGCTGTCAGTCATCAGGTCCCACGCACCTTCTGGGAACACATCACCGGTCCCATCTTTCAAATCACCTTCGGCCAAGGCCCTGAGAATGGCTGTTAGCAACGAGGCCCAGGCCCTGCTCACCAGAGGCCCCAAGCGGCCCCTCCCCTGCGCTCTGAATCCACCATGGGGCTGCTGCTACAGGAACACCCTGGGATGCTCCTGATGGAGAATTTCTACTCCCATGACAGTCACCGCAGAAGGGGCAGCGTTCAGGTAACATCGCAACCTCTCCTGGACCAGGACCCTCTGAGGCTCCCTGTGCAGAGAGCCCGGCTGGCTGGGTGAGGGCACAGCACACAGACCCCAGAGAGAGCCCGGCTGGCTGGGTGAGGGCACAGCACACAGACCCCAGAGAGAGCCCGGCTGGCTGGGTGAGGGCACAGCACACAGAGCCCAGAGAGAGCCCGGCTGGCTGGGTGAGGGCACAGCACACAGACCCGAGAGAGAGCCCGGCTGGCTGGATGAGGGCACAGCACACAGACCCCAGAGAGAGGCGCACGCTCCACCAACCCAGCACAACTCAGATGGACCTGCACTGGCTCTGCAAACAGAGGTGACGACTGGCAAATGTGTTAAGTTAGGGCCACGGCATGTCCTGAGCGGTGTCTCAGCTGAAGGATTCAGATGCTGATCACTATGTGGCTTTATTAAACGGGCTGTAAAATTCACAGATCATTCTGAATTTCAGGCGTATTTACTACAAAGTCCCTAAAAACTTCACTTTCAAAAACACCAAAATGTATAAAGCACAAATTACCTTAAGTAAGAGGTGGCCAAGAAAAGAAACTGCTCCTCAGAGCTGTCTGAAGATAAAACCAGAGCGAGGAGAGAGGACAAAAAACAAAGTAAGACTGCCCAAAACACGTGGATTCTCTTCATCTAAACACAGGTGTTTTACTGAAAGCATCTGTCTTTTTGACTGAATAAGTAAAGCAGTAGCAGAAACAAAATGCTTAAATCATTACTCCTTCAAGACTTGTATCCATAACATCACTTTGAACAAATGTCATAGATAATACTCAAAAATGTTCATACAAAAAAACACATCCTTTGAAACCCCAAGAAGAAAGCCTCGAAACCTCCGTTTCTTTTAAAACAAGAGACCCACGGCCTCCAGGTCTGTGGCTAGGGCTCCAGGCAGTGGGAGGTGTCGGCTGTGCTGAGAAGGGCAGCAGGTGCGCCCTCAAGGCTCACCGTGGCCACTGGCTCACCTGTGCACTCTGAAATACTGAGAAAGAAGGAAACTAGGACTTCTCATCCTTCATTTTCTCCTTAGCAAAAAAAACCCGAGTGTAGAAATTCACTTAACAACTTGCATGACCATGATCTGAAAGACGCTGACACTCAGAGACCTCCACACTGCTCCATTCGAGGGAGGTGGCGTGGTGCTGGGAGCACGATGTGGGGGAGCACAGGAGCAGGGCCCTAGGGGCAAAGGACGCTCCAGGCTGCTCAGAAGACAGGGAGTCCAAGAGTGATGCGTCTTCCTGCTTTTAAGGGCAGGCAACCAGCATGCATCCTGAATGGCCGGCACCGGGCACCAGGTGGGCGTCTGACAGCTGATGGCAAGCAAGGCATCCAAGCTAGAGCGTGAAGGCTGTGGGGGGCAGGGGGAAGCTTTCCCATGGTCACCAGAGGCTAGAGAAGGGCCTTCCAGGACAAGCATGAGCCCTGGGCTCACTCTGAGGCGGCTCAGCCCCAGCTCCTCTCAGATCCTCAAGGGAACGTTTCAGAAAACGATAGCTGGTCTGATCAGCCTGGAGAGTGCAGCTTCAGGGAGGGGTTAAAGCTCCACCAGGGTTCACCAAGAGTCAGCAGCATTGTTTGGAGCTTGTGTTTATTTTCTAAATTTCTCCAAGAAAAACGTGTTACTCTTAAAATCAGAGACAAAGCATAAAAATATAATCCCATTCTGTTTTTTCTTCGAGACGGAGTCTCGCTCTGTCACCCATGCTGGAGTGCAATGGCACAATCTAGGCTCACTGAAAGCTCCACCTCCTAGGTTCACACCATTCTCCCGCCTCAACCTCCCGAGTGGCTGGGACTATAGGCGCCCGCCACGCCGCCTGGCTAATTTTGTTTTTGTATTTTTAGTAGAGACGGGGTTTTGCCGTGTTAGCCAGGATGGTCTCAATCTCCTGACTTCGTGATCCACCCGCCTCAGCCTCCTTTTCTTTTTTTTTTTTGGAGACAGGGTCTCACTCCATCACCCAGGCTGGAGTGCAATGGAACAATCTCCGCTCACTGCAGCCTCCGCCTTCCACGTTCAAGTGATTCTCCTGCCTCAGCCTCCGAAGTAGCTGGGATTACAGGCACGCGCCACCACACCCGGCTAATTTTTTGTATTGGTAGTGGAAATGGGGTTTCTCCGTGTTGGCCAGGCTGGTCTCGATCTCCCAACCTCAAGTGAATCCACCTGTCGGCCTCCCAAAGTGCTGGGATTACAGGCATGAGCCACAGAGCCTGGCCCTATTCCCATGCATTAAAAGAGTACAGCCCATCCTCCAACGCTCACAGGTGTCAAGTGCTGCGGGACCCCACGGGAAGCAGGGAGCCAGCACTGTTGCCATGAGGGGAACGGACGGTGAAGCAACGATGGCCCAGCTTGGCTGAACCCCACGATGGCAGGAACATGGAGGAGAGAAAGAGGGCCAGGTCTCATCCCAGAAGCAGCAACCTGGCACGGGTCAGTGATTCATCAGGAGAAAGGGTAGGCCAAGAAATCAGGGATATGGGACCTTTTGATAAATGAGCCAAACACACCATGATTTCTGCTCAGTTTGTGGCTCAGAGCTGGAGCTGAGGTGCAGGAGCTCTAGATGCTCTGACAACCCATGTGGGCAGGACACACCCTTCGGCAGACAATCCCGGAGGTGCAATCAACAAGCAGGGTGCAGGGGACACCCCTGGTTTCCGAGGACCGGTCTAGAGAAAGGTGCAGGTGACTGCACACGGCTGCAGCACGTGCCTGGGCAACTGAGAAGCGCAGGCCCTGGCTGGAGGTCCAGGTGGGCCGTGAACATGCTCCTAGAGCCCTTTCTACAACATGCGCAAACCACGAAGTTAAAGGGCCGGAGGCAAAGCCAGAGTTCCTCCGGCTTCACGCCACCCTCGGAAGTTATCCACTCCTAGAGGCCCACTCTGGATGCACACCCCCAACTAAGCTGCTTTCTGGGTCTGCATCATCGAGACCGGCCACCCTGTAGGGAGCCACAGCCACATGGGTCCTCCTGGCGGGCACCCAAAACACAGCCAGTCTGAAGTGACAGGTGCTGAGTGTAAAATACACATCAGATGGCAAAGAAAGCTTATATATCCTCAGTAACGTTTACACTGATCCCATGTTGAAATCAACTCTTCCATATACTGAGTAAAATAAGATATATTATTAAAATAAATTCCACCTGCTTTTTTTCCATTTTCCAGTGAGGCTACTAGAAAATGTAAATGATGTATGCGGTTGCGTGCAAGTCCTCCCGGACCGTGCTGATATGGAGCTGGCACAACAGAGCAGGACAGAGTCTGCTAGAAAGAGCGTCTTCCAGCTCCTCCGGACACAGCGCCAGTTCTTACCGTCTTCCCAGGAGAAAGGCCGCCGCGGCGCCGCAGCAGGCCGCTCAGCCAGGTGCATCCCCGAGGCCTCCTCCAAGCCGATGCTGTCCACCTCGCGCCGGGCCTGCCTCAGAACAACACCTCCCTGATCACGCAGCCTCACCGCGGCTCTATAGAACACGGTGTCCCTGGCATTGTACTTCATGCAGTTATCTATAATGAGATCAAAATCCTCCTCAAACTCATGGAGGTTTTTATACCCTTGAGCTTCTAACCGTTTCCTCATCGTGGCAAAGTCCATGGGCTGTTTAATGTGATCCAAATAATCTGGTACCTAATTTTAGGAAGGAAAAAGAATCATTTACAAACTAAAACAGGATATTAGTTTACTCTGTATTTATTATTCCATAGAACCCACAAGCCCATCCTATCTGAGAGCCACGCACATACACACACGGTACAGACACAAGACCCAAGTACTGCAGGGACCTTCCCGACCCCAGCTCCTTCAGCTAAAGCGCACTGGAGGGTGCCAGGTGCATGCCGCCACAGCTCAGGGTACTGTCTGCACAGGGCCTCTCACCCACTGCACTTTCAATATTTTACAGTGAAATGCATCACTTTTATCATTTAAGAACAAATATGTTAAATAAAAACGAGAATTAAGAACACAAGGGACGTACTCTAGCCAGTCACACGTTTCCCAGTCAAACGGCAGCACAAATCCACAGTCACACGTGCGGCAGGACAGACGAGCGCCGCAAACACCCACCTCCTTCAGACTCACGGGCTGCGCAAATATCCTGGCGGGGTCCTTGTCCTGCAGCTGGTCCAGCACTGAACGCAGCAGCACCGTCAGCGGGGTCAGCCGCAGCTCCATGGCAACCTGCTCCACCTTCACCTGGGGGGGCCCAGCAGAGCCTCAGCTTTAGGGAGCCCCACACGCACCCCACAGCCACACGCACTCCACACGCACCCCCACAGGCTCCTGGGCTTCTGCCAAGGCAGGGGTCAGTGCAGCCTCCACTTAGGGCCCTGCGACCCATGGCAGCCAGGCACCCGACCTGGGCTGAGCAAGGCACTCCGTGGGCCAGGACCCACAGGGTGCAGCCCACCCTCTGCAGGAGCTGCCAGCATCCCACCCACACCCCATGGCCAGAGGTGCACTCCATGCAGGATGGTCCTATTCACACCCCATGGCCAGAGGTGCACTCCATGCGAGACAGACCCACCCACACCCCAGGGCCAGTGGTGCACTCCATGCGGGATGGGCCCAGCCCCACCTGCTCACGCTTGAGCTTCTCCCGCTTGCGCAGCAGCTCGATCAGCAGGCGGGCGCGCTCCAGGTCGTGCCGCAGCCGCTGCCAGTACTTCAGCTTCTCTTTGGCAGCCTTCATCTCCTCATCGTTTTCTCTCTGAGAACAGCGAACACTTCCATCAGTCAAACCCAGAGGCTCCTCCTGCAAAAGGCCTCAGATACTGCGCAGGTAAGACCCCAGGAGGTGTCCACGGCAGGGGTCCTGCAGGCCCATCCTGGGGAGGACAACAGACCCACCCTCACTAGAGAGCCCCGGACAGCACCGGGACAGAGGGGACAGAGGAGATGGAGGGGATGGCGGAGACAGAGGGGACCAGCAGGCCAAGGTGAGCAGGGCGGTGGCTCCGGGGCACAGATGCCGCCCTCCAGAGAGAACAGAGGTCTCCACAAGCTGGCGGGGAGGGGCCTTCACAGAACCAGAAAGGCCCACAGAGGTGGGACCAGGACAGAATGGGGGGCCCACGAGGACCCACCTCAAGGACAGCTGGGAATGGAGGGAGCAGCTTTGAAAAGAAACCAGGTGCATAGAAAACAACATGCTGGGCCCATCCTGGCTTGGACGGAGCGTGACGGGGGCCTGGCACACAGCCGACCTGCTGTCCTGCCCTGCACAGCGCCTCCATCCCGACGCACATTTCCCCGCAGCTAGGGTCCCGTCTCCATCGACAGCACCTGCTCCCTTCTCATGGGCAGAAGGGTATGCCAGACAGCACAGGCCGCCAGCTTCACCCCAGCCCACATCCACGCCAGGATGATCAGAAGAAAATCAGAGTCCTGCAAAGGCCACGACACAGACGGTCGCAGGAGAGGAGGCCACCTGGGTCTGCCCTCAGCCCCGTCCTCACCATGTCCCCCAGGCCTGGCCATATAGGCCTGCTCATCACAGTGCCAGGGGCACCCTGACCCTACCTCAAAGGGGAGAGGAAGTCACCGAGTGAGTGGGCCTGAGCGGGCCCCCGATGCCTGTCATCCTCCACAGCTGCAGGACACGCATGCCCTGCCAGCCTCAGGCCAGCCGTGGCCATCGGTTTCTGACACATGCTCCACAGCTCTGAGACCCTCCTCTCCCCCAGTGTCTCTGTCCCCAGATTCCCACCCGCCCACCTCAGGGTGCCGTCACAGCTTTTTGAAGGACTGACAGTGTGAAGGCAAAGACTGCTGGACTACAAGATGCAAGGACCCTGGACTCCAAACTGCTCAGAAAAGGAGGCTCAAGGAGGGAGACCGAGTCCTCGTTCACCCCCAGAATCGCCACTGAGGCCAGCGCCTCCCCAGGGCGTTAGGCAGGGGCATCTGTTACGAAGTGCCAGATGTCCCCTGCACGTGAGGAGTCTCTGGGTTTTCACTCAATGGCTGCTGAACAAACTTACTAGTCTGCTAGGAAATCGGGGCTAACAGTAACAAGGTCCACATCAACTCAAGCAAAGACAGGAAAACATGGGCTCCAAACACCAAGCTCCCCAGAGCATCTGAATACTGCCTGTCCCCCAGCTTGCAATCGACACTTCTGAAGAACCAAGGTTCCTTACTCAGCTCTGAAGTGGTTGATATTTCCCATGTAAAAATCAACACTGGGAGGCTCCACAAGAAAGGACAGAAGTGAAGGAGAAGCACTCAGGTGTCCCCACTGCCGGGAAGAAGCACTGAGAGCCTCCGCGTCCATTCCAGACATACGGGGGAGACAGGGCTGGGGATGGTCAGGTTAAAGTCCCCTCTGCTGGGAGGCACAGACCAGCTCCTGGAGTGAGGCCCAGTGTCACAGAGTGGCCGGTCTCAGCCTCACCGGCCCCAGGCCTCCTGGCAACAGCACCCGGCTCCTGCCACTGGGCCCAATGCCGCCACCCGCTCCTGCCACTGGGACGGGCAGAGGCCACACCCGCAGCACAGCAAGGACAAGGTGGGCAGCAGCGCCCAGCATGCCCCAGAACAGACACTGGGAAAGCTGGAGGATGTGCTCCCAGGACAGGAAGGATGGGCCACGGGAGCAGGAGACACAGTGCGACGCCACCAGCATACGCACAAATTGCTGCTCACCCTAAAGCTAAGCCACCGCCCTCGTTCTCCCTGCGGCCTTCAACAGCCACACACGCCAGAACAAACACCAGGGCCCTGCACGCGCAGCCAGCACAGACCCGCCATTGCTGCAGCATCCTCAGCGCCTGCGGGCCTCTCAGAGACCCCATCCAGCTCGTCCACCTGCCCCCACCCCAGGGTCCTCTCCCAGGGTCAGGCTGGGGCAGGAACACAGAGATACAGAAGAATCAAATGCATCAGGTACTTCCAAAGCTTCGAAACCATGAAACCGCACCACGCCATGGCTGTCCCTGGCCAGAAGGTAGAAAGCAGCACAGTCTCTCCCAACAGCCCATCCACACAGAGGCAGGTTTCCAGGCTCTCCACGCCAACTGCTGTGCTGTGGCTCAAGTCTGGGCAGCTCCTTCTGCCCCAGGTGTCTTCACAAAGCCGCCCCCTCTGCTGGAAGAGCTGCTCCGGCCGCGCCGTGGGGATGCTCCCTCCTTACAAACGTATTCTGCACACAACAGGACGTGAGGCCTAACAGGCAGTGGTGAAGCAGAGGGGGCCCAGCTGGCAGGTTCCAGCTGGTCACCTCTTCTTTGCAACCCTCCCCCTGCCCTTGCCTGGCTCTACCACACCCCAGGCCACCCCCAGCTGCCTGGGTCCCCGTGGCCCCTGCCCACTGGCCCAAGTGTCCTGCTACAGCAGGGATCCTGGCCCTCGTGTCCCAGGTCCTGAGAGTAGAAATGAAGAGTCCCACAGCTGGACGTCCCCTGTCTGGCCACATCCACGCCCACTTCCCATGGAATCCGCCCTTCACAGCTCCTCTGAGGCTTATCTGGAGTCCTGTCCAGCCCCAAGATGAGACCCAAGATCTGAATCCTCAGCTTCCTCCCAGCCAAGCCTCTCTTCCATCCCTCAACATTGCGGGGCCAAGACCGATGCCTCCAGTCTCCAGAGCTTCCCGCCGCTCAGCCACTTCCTGACTCTGCCTCTTCAGAGCACCCCCCAACCGCGCTCTCCTTCTGGGAGCCCTGGAGGCTACGAGGTGAGGACGAGGAGAGATGGAAAGCAAAGTCACATCACGGAACGGAAGATGCAGTTAACTCATTCAACAGCCAAAAAACATTCACTGAAGCCTCAACTCTGTGGCCATGTGAGGATCCCACTTGGAGAGGGACTGGCTCACAGACTGTCCGGGGAGCCCCAAGTTCCCTGGACAGACACACAGGGGGGCAACCCAGGTAGACGGCACAGGAGGCCCAGAACACTCCACAACCAGGACACACCAAGGCCATCAGAAGACCCTGGACCCCACCACCAAATCAGACCCACAAATCACCAGCTGCCAGACCAGAGCGCCAGACTCTGAATTCCCTGGAGCACGAGGCAGCCACAGCAGGTGACTGAACAGGGCTCACGCTGCGGGGGCAGAGTCTGCGAGGCAGAGACAGCACCGGCCACTGCACGGGAACCCAACTGACCCTGCAGACTCAAGCTTCCCCTGAGCAAGTCGCCACCTCACAGCAGAGCAGGATGGTTCTGCTTCGTGCCCAGGATGGCAGTGAAAAGCACCATGAGGAAATTCCAAGAGGTGCTCAGGCCACGCAACACCGGCCGCAGATAGCTCTTCCAAAAAACCAGTGGCTCCTCACTAGGCAGCGTGGGCAGAGGGTGCTGGCCGCAGGTCCTGGGCCATGTGCAGAGCCATTTGTGTTTTCAATTTACTTTTGTGCATCTCACAAAAGCTACTTCACTCTGTAAACCCATTTTTTCAGAACTATTTCACAATATCAGATGAGTCTATAAACTCAAACCTACTACCAAAATGTAAGAGTTTGAGTTGGTTCTTTTAAAAAGGAAAAGTCCTGCTCCTTCCCTTCCACTCTCTCAGCTCTCTCAAGCCCTCCCCACCCTATCACAGTCCGTGCTAAACCAGCCTTCAGAGCAAGGCCCTCGAAATAAACCACTCCTCACACATTTCCAAAACCCACACTCCAGGCCCAGCACACAGACCCCCACCCACTGGCCCGGGTGCTCACTGGGTCCCACTCCTGCTGTCCTCAGCCTGGACACTCATGCAGCCACAGCGTAACACATCCCTGAGCATCCCCAGCCCCCAGAACTGGTCACTGCCCATCAGCATGTGTGCGGGTAGGGCGGGGCGGGGCAGGGGAGCACAACTCACAACCGAAGAAACACCCCCCAGTGACAGGCATGGATGAGAATCACCCCCAAAGTCGCAGATCCAGGGCCCAGGGCACACCTAACTCCTCCTACAGGTCCGGGGCTGGACGAGACCGAGGCTTCCCAATGGGGAGCTTGGACCCAGGGGGCAGCACCACGTCCAGCCTGAACCAGGTGCCCTCTCCCTGGAGGGTGGGGGCCGTGAGCCACATACCTGCTGTGAGCTTCGCTGAGACTGCAGGCTGGACTGGAGCCGCCGCAGCAGGGGGGCACCATTCCTGGACAGCCGCTTGAGCAGCCAGTAGCTATGGGCTCGCTCCACAAACTGCTTCTTCCGCTGAATGGCCACCTGATTCGCAATCCTATTTAACCTAAAACATAAACACTCAGTTTATCTTTGAAGCAGTACATTAAGATGTTTCGTCACATAAACTAGAAATGACAGTGTTACTGCTAATAAAACCATGTGTTCATGCTTTTTCTCCCTAAACCATGACACGTGTAATTTCTACTATCCCTAGTGCTGCTAAAATTCACAACCTCCAACCACTTGAAGATTTCATCTACTTTTTAGGTTGGGTGCAGTGGCTCCTACCTTTAATCCCAGCACTTTGGGAAGCCGAGGCGGGCAGATCACTTGAGGCCAGGAGTTTGAGACCAGCCTGGCCAACATGGTGAAACCCTGTCTCTACCAAAAATACAAAAATATTAGCGGACTGTGGTGGTGCATGCCTGTAGTCCCAGCTACTTGGGAGGCTGAGGCAGGAGAATCTGTTAAACCTGGAAGGTGGAGGTTGCAGTGAGCCGAAATCGCATGACTGCACTCTCAGCCCGGGCGACAGAGCGAGACTCTGACTCAAAAAAAAAAAAAAAAAAGATTTCATCCACTTCTCATTCACTACAACATTTATCAGATTGAACATCCAAAAGAAAACATGCTGAGCAAAGCCTTCGACAGTTTTCATTCTTCCTGTATGACCCCATCTGCACACAAGCTGACTTCAACCACATCTGCGTCAGCGGGTTCAAAACCCTAGACCCCGTCCACTCGGATACCATGGGAGAGGTGGGTGCTGGTCCCCACATCACCTCCAAGAGGAGAGAGAGCTCCAGGTATGAGCCACTGACAGGTGCTGTTTCACCGTGCTCACTAAAATGACCTCGGCCATCTTCAAGTCTCCCAGGAAATGCAAAGTGCTGCCCCTGGGGACACATGGAGCCACCAAGACCCTCAGCACCTCTCATCCACCAAGGGAACACCCAACACTGCCTCTTCCGGCAGGACCTGGCTCAAGTGTGGAGCCTGCAGGAGAACACCCACTAGACCCAGAACTGACCGTGAGGTGCCTCCTCACAGGTGACCTGCCGGGGGAACTTTGCCAGAGTGACCCATCACCAAGAGCTCCCGTGCAGGTGTGGAACCCCTTTAGGCTAAAACAATCCTGCCCACCACTCCAAGGGCAGTCTGCATGCTCAGGACACCAAACGCCTGCCCACAAAGCACGCCCCTCCAAGGACAGCCAACGGAAGGAAGCCAGAGGCGGGGGAGGGAGTCGGCAGGTGCACTGGGACGCTGGGCTCCAATCACAGCCCCACATGGCTCCTCCTCTGCAGACTGGGCTGCGCTGGGCTGGACCTGGTCATCTCATGGGCTGTTGTTTTGGGAGCAGTTTGTTTTTACCACTTTGGACTGAGGCAAACCATGTGCAGGAAATAGCACCACCCTCAACTCTTCCAGTTCAGTGAGTCTTTTTTGTTTGTTTGTTTGTTTTGAGACGGAGTCTCACTCTGTTGCCCAGGCTGGAGTACCTCCACCTCCAGGGTTCCAGCGATTCTTCTGCCTGAGCCTCCCAAGTAGCTGGGACTACATGTGCCCGCCACCAGGCCCAGCTAATTTTTGTATTTTTAGCAGAGACAGGGTTTCACCATGTTGGCCAGGCTGGTCTCAAAACTCCTGACCTCAGGTGATCCGCCTGCCTCAGCCTCCCAAAGTGCTGGAGTGGCAGGCGTGAGCCACTTACTGGCCACAGTGAGTCTCAACAGGAATGCAAATGTTTCCACACATGTATACCCTCAGGGTATTTTAATGACCAAATGAGGCAATATACATAGAAGTATTTTTTAACAATTTGAAGATCCAAAGAAATGCTACTTGACAATATGCTCATAAAGAAAGCATCCAGAGGTCAGGCACAGTAGCTCATGCCTGTAATCCCATCACCTTGCGAGGCCGAGGCAGGCGGATCACGAGGTCAGGTGGCCAAGACCATCCTGGCTAACATGGTGAAACCCCGTCTCTACTAAATATACAAAAAATTAGCCAGGCGTGGTGACACGCACCTGTAGTCCCAGCTACTTGGGAGACTGAGGCAGGAGAATCACTTGAACCTGGGTGGCAAAGGTTGCAGTGAGCCGAGATCATGCCACTGCACTCCAGCCCAGGCAACAGAGTGAGACTCCATCAGAAAGAAAGGAAAGGAAAAGGAAAGGAAAAGGGAAGGAAAAGGGAAGGGAAGGGAAAGGGAAGGGAAGGGAAAGGGAAGGGAAGGAAAAGGGAAGGGAAGGAAAAGGAAGAAGAAAGGAAAAGAAAAAAGAAAAGAAAAGAAAGAAAAGAGGCTGAGCTAGGCGCAGTGGGTCCGCCTAAAATCCCAGCACTCTGAGAGGCCGAGGTTGGAGGATCACTTGAGCCCACAAGTTCGAGGCCAGCCTGGGCAAGATGGCAAGACCCCATCTCTATAAACAAATTTTTTTTTAATTAGCCGGGCACAGTGGAGCATGCCGCCTGTAGTCCCAGCTACTCAAAAGGCTAAGGTGGGAGGATCCCTTGAGGATCTCCTGGGTCCTCAGGAATTCAGAGTGGCAGTGAGCCGAGATCATGCCATTGCACTCCAGCCTGGGCAAACAGAACAAGGCCCTATTTGTTGTTTGTTTTAGAGATGGAGTCTCACTCTGTCTCCCAGGCTGGAGTGCAGTGGGGCGATCTCGGCTAACTGAAACCTCTGCCTCCTGGGTTTAAGCAATTCTCCTACCTCGGCCTCCCAAGTAGCTGGGATTACAGGCACTGCCACCACACCCCAGCTAATTTTTTTTTTCTTTTTTTGGACAGAGTCTCACTCTGTTGCCAGGCTGGAGTGCAGTGGCGCAATCTCGGCTCACTGAAAGCTCTGCCTCCCAGGTTCATGCCATTCTTCTCCTGCCTACAGCTGGGACTACAGGTGCCCACCACCATGCCCGGCTAATTTTTTGTACTTTTAGTAGAGACGGGGTTTCACTGTGTTAGCCAGGATGGTCTCGATCTCCTGACCTCGTGATCTGCCCACCTCAGCCTCCCAAAGTGCTGGGATTACAGGCATGAGCCACCGCGCCTGGCTCACACCCTGCTAATTTTTATATTTTTAGTAGAGATGGGGTTTCACTATGTTTGCCAAGCTGGTCTGGAACTCCTGGCCTCAAGTGATCCACCCACCTCAGCCTCCCAAAGTGCTGGGATTATAGACATGAGGGAAGAACGAGAAAGAGAGAAAGAGAGAGAGAGAGAAAGAAGAGAAAGAAGGAAGGAAAGGAACGAAAGGAAAGAAAGGAAAGAGAAGAAAGAAGGAAAGAAATAAAGAAGGAAAGAAAGAAGAAAGAAGGAAGGAAAGAAAAGGAAGGAAGGAAGGAAGGGAGGGAGGGAGAGAGGGAGGGAAGATTGTTTTTATTTCTTCTGACCCTTAAGATGTGAGAAAAGATTCTAACTTCATAAACAAGCCACCATCTTCTCCAGAGTCAGGGCTTCTGGAAATGTGAACAGCCCATGAGTTGTGAGCAAAAAAGGCTTTGATGAAAATGCTTTAAAAACTCAGAGCCAGAGACAGGGGTGTGCATCTGTGACCCCAGCTACTTGGGAGGCTGAGGGAGCTCATATGAGCAAGAGGCTGAAAAACCCAAAATTAGAGTGAGGAAGAGCATGGAACAGCAGCTTCCCAGCTGAGATGATGAGCCCCCATCTCAACTCAGACAGAAGAGTTAAGGGGAAACAGACCTCAGATGAGAAAACTAAGCAAAGACATACATATGACAACCACAGAAAGAAGTCCCTCAGGGCTGGCTGGACTGAGACGCTGGCAGAGCGGGCAAGATGAGGGCCTGGGTGCAGCAGCCGTGATGCCCACCTCAGGGAGGATTGTAGACAAGTCAGAACCCACACTAGGGAAAAGAACCCTGGAAACGAGGGGAGGTCACCAGAGTTCCAACATCAAGTGTTCCTTGGATTTTTGTTAAGCCAAGTCTACATGCTGACATCTAAACACTTTACCATGGGACCCACTAAATGCACTAGGGAATGTATGACTGGAAGACTGATATTGTTAAGATGTCAATACCACCCAAAGTGATCTATGGATCCAATGCAATTCTTATCAAAATACCAATGATTTCTTTTGCAGAAATAGGAAAATCCACTCTAAAATTCATATGGAAATTCAAGGAAACCCCAACAGCCAAATCACCTTGAAAAAGCTGGAAAAGTCATGCTTCCTGACTTCAGAATTTACCACAAAGCTACGGTCATCAAAACAGTGTGGTGCTGACAAAAGGACAGACATATAGACCATGGGGATAGCAGAGAATCCTGAAGCAAACCCTCCTGTATCCAGTATAGACTACTGACAAGGGTCCCAAGACCATTCAGAGGGGAAAAGACAGTCTTTTCAGCAGATGGCACTGGGACCAGTAGATATGGCTATGCAAAAGAACGTGAAGTTGGACCTTGCCTCATTCCACATATAAAAATGAACTCAAAATCAAAGACCTAGACATAAGACCTAAAACTATAAATCTCTTAAAACAGAAGGGGAAAGCTTCATGACACTGGATTTGGCAATGATCTCTTGAATAAAGACACCAAAGGCACAGGAAATGAAAGAAAAATAAACAGGACTTCATGACAAATGTTAAAATGTGTGCATTAAAAGACACATCACAGAGTGAACGGGAGGAAACATTTTCAAATCACGTATCTGATAAGGGATGAATATCCAGAAATTCCTAAAACTCAACAAAAAATAAACAACCCAATTCAAAACTGGTTAAAATGCTCAGACAGACAATTCTTCCAAAGTACAAATGCTCAATAAACACAGAAATGCAAATCCAAACTATGATGTTACCTTCAAACCCATTAGAATGGCTACCAAAAAATACTAACAAAAATTAAAAAAACGTTGGTGAGGATGTGGAAACCCCGAACTCTTGTGCACCACAAGCAGGAACGTAAAAAGGTGCAGCCACTGTGGAAAACAGTGTTGTAGCTCCTCAGAAACTTAAAGACAGAAATGCCGTGTGACCTGGCAATGCCACTTCTGGGTACACACCCAAAAGAACTGAAAACAGGCTCAGATACTTATCACCCGTGTTCCTCACAGCATCACTCACAATGGCTAAAACATGGGAGCAACCCAAGTGCCCATGGAGGAAGGAATGGGTAAGCAAAAGTTTATCTCCACATACAGAGGGTTATTCAGCCTTAAAAGGCAAGGAAGTTGCAATGCATGCAATGACATGGAAAAACTTTGAAAATGTGCTCAGTGCAATAAGCCAGACACAAAAAGACAAATACTGCCTGATTGCACTTACGTGAGGGACTGAAGAGGAGTCAAATTCATGGAGACAGGGAGTAGAACGGTGGGTGCCTGCGGCCAGGGAGGGAGGAATGGGGAGTTCCTGTTTCACGGGGACAGAGTTTCAGACTGGGAAGACAAAAAGGCTCTGAAAATAGATGGTGGCGAAGGCTGCACAGCAATATCAAAGTGCTTCACGCCCCTGAACTACACACTTACAATGGTTAAGACGATAAATTTTATGTTATGTGTACGTGACCACAGTAAAATACTGAAAAAACTTGAAATCAGACAGTTAAATGGAATGTGTACCTTCCAAATCAGTAGAAGAGGAAAAATGCCCCCCACTCAAAAAAAGCAAAACCATCTGAGTCAATACATCAGAAGAAAAAGGCAGCCGGGCGCAGTGGCTTCCGCCTGTAATCCCAGCACTTTCGGAAGCTGAGGAGGGCGGATCACGAAGTCAGAAGTTCGAGACCGGCCTGGCCAACATGGGGAAACCCCATCTCTACTAAAAATACAAAAAAATTAGCCGGGCGTGGTGGCGCACGCCTGTAATCCTATTCAGGAGACTGAGGCAGGAGAACTGCTTGAACCTGGGAGGCGGACGCTACAGTGGACTGAGATCACTCCAGCCTGGGCAATACAGCGAGACTCCATCTCAGAAGAAAAAAAAAAGAAAAAGGGAAAAAAAGGATCATGGAAACAAATCTAAAATAGATCAGTAATCCAACATAAGTCAACAGTCTAAACTTGCTAATGAAGAGGTTGTCAATCAGGTTAAAAATTTAAAATTCCAGTTTTAGGCCAGGTGCGGTGGCTCATGCCTGTAATCCAGGACTTTGGAAAGCAGAGGCAGGTGGATCATGAGGTCAGGAGTTCAAGACCAGCCTGACCAAGATGGTGAAACCCCGTCTCTACTAAAAATACAAAAATTAGCCAGGCATGGTGGCAGGTGTCTGTAATCCCAGCTACTTGGGAAGCTTGAGGCAGGAGAATCGCTTGAACCTGGGAGGCGGAGGTTGTAGTGAGCCGAGATTGCGCCACTGCACTCCAGCCTGGGCAATAGAACGAGACTCCGTCTCCAAAAAAAAGAAAAAATTTTAATTCCAGTTTTAAAATACCACAGCAAGGCTGAAGCTGGACATAAGGAAAATGTCCACGTATACACTAAGGAGCAGAAAGTGGGTACTGCTGACCAATCAGCTGAGCTGAGGCCAGAGAAACACCTTGACTGGAGTAAAAGGGCTACGAGGGCTACTGCACCATGATCGAAGGAAATAACCAAATTCCAATGCGTACACACCGCCTAACAGGACATCTTGAAAATATCAAATACAAAACCTCCAGGAGCTACAATGAGAAATGTTAAACTTACAAGCCTAATGAAGCCAATTCACACAAAAATAAATTTGACATTAAAAATGTAAGCATGATTTATACATTTGACCCAACAAGCTCATATAGAATATTGCATCAAATAAAGAACACACATATTCACAAGCACAGATGGACTATTTACAAAAAATGTATAATCTATTGGGCCATAAAGTCTCAACAAGCATCAAACAATGAATGCGTTCCATGCAGGCCACATCCTCTGCCCACAGCACAAGCAATGGATATTAAGAGTTTAAAAAAGAAAGAAGGGAGGGAGGGAGGGAGGGAGGAAGGAAATCCCACATGCTTCTAGACTGCTAACAGGTAAAGGCAGAAATTATCATATAGAGGAACATGGTGGCCAGACGCGGTGGTTCACATCTCAGTCCCAGCACTTTGGGACACCAAGGCGAGAAGATCGCTTGAGCCCAGGAGTTTCAGACCAGTCTGGGCAATACAGTGAGACCCCATCTCTTAAAATATATTTATGTGCATATATAAAAATAAATAAAACCAGACCCAGCATGCACACACCGCACAGGAAAAGGGTGATAAATTTGAGGAGTACAATGAAATTAACAAACTTCGGTTCATCAGACACTATAAAATTATGGTTGCTTTTAAGAACCTTTACACACTGACAGGTGCATGAATGGAATTTCATTACCGGGACTTGCTTCAAAACAAAGGAATGGAAGGAGCGGGCAAGTGGAGGCTGGCCAGGCGCGTATAACTTCTGAAGCTGAGTGAAAGAACGGGGGGGCTCTCTCTAAAGATTTCCAAATTAAAAAAGAATTTTTTAAGGATATCACTAAAAATGAAAAGATACACCCACCCACGGGCACAAGCGCACAACATACAGGGCACAGGCAGGGCAACAGTCCCCACAGCAGGCCCAGAGCCCTGGCATGACACACACGCACACCCCATGCCGGGCGGTGCAACATGGAGGACGCCGTGCCCACATCCATCGCTCAGGAAACACGAAAGGCCAGCCAGCCAGAGCCCTGAATCTCACCTCAGGGAACTCCTGCACCAAGGCTGGGGCACCACCAAGCCTGCTGCCCATCGCCAGGGGACACCTGCTCTCTTCACACGCCTGACGTGCATGGGGAAGGGCCACATCTGGGATCCCCTCCGACGGGGCAGGGCGGGCACAAAAGGACACAGCCCCAGCAACAGGCAACTCTATGTAGAGCACCTGGGTAGTCCCTGCTGTCTTTACTTTTGTGAATATTTTGTAAATTTGAAGTTATTTCCACATAAAAAGGTAAAATGAAGCTCCCCACCAGCCCGAGCCCAGGAGGTGCTCTCAGGAAAGCCACCACCGCCTCCAGCAGCTCTAGAAATGAGCCAGTTCATCCACCGGCGATGGCAGATGGGAACTCGGAGTACCTCAAAACAGCTGCACTCCACCCCCCCGCCGCCCAGGTAGCACCTAGGCTGGAGCAGAGGCGAGAATGTGCAGCAGGAATCTGCCCCACTGTCCCCAGTAGTAAAGAAAACTTCACATAAATGTTCAACCCCACTTCTGCCAAAAGTAAGTAAATATGGTGAAAGTGAAGAGAGATAGAAGTCAGCTACACTGTGGTGTCTCCCCTCTGCTGAGAACATCCTCTGCATGCCTGGGGTGCTTCAGGAAAGAGAACCAGGCCCAGCAGAACGGTGCCCCACAAAGCTAGGGGTGGGAATGACATGGTTGGGTACCCAAGTTGTGGGGGGCAGGGCAGAGCTGTCTAAATGGCCAGGTGACTGTGGTCCATGGCCCATGGCCTGCTCTGTGAAATGCTAGCTTTAGTTCAGGAAATGCCAGCATCTTTAGGAGAGTCAGAGTGTGAGAGTGCAGAGGAAGGTGTGGTGAGGCCGGTGAGAAATACAGCCCATCCTGTGAGCACTCCATTCTCCCCAGCACAATTTTTATTTGCTTCAGCTTTTTCAATCAAAACAAATCTAGGCCGGGCACAGTGGCTTATGTCTGTAATCCCAACACTTTGGGAGGCTAAGGCAGGCGGATTACCTGAGGTCAGTCAAGAGTTCAAGACCAGCCTGGCCAACGTGATGAAACCCCATCTCCACTAAAAATATAAAAATTAGCCAGGCACGCTAACAGGCACCTGTAATCCCAGCTACTTGGGAGGCTGAGGCAGGAGAATCGCTTGAGCCTGGGAGGCAGAGGTTGCAGTGAGCTGAGATTGCGCCACTGCACTCCAGCTTGGGTGACAGAACAAGACTCCGTCTCAAAAAAAAAAAAGAAAAAGAAAAAGAAAAGAAAAAAATCTGTTCCCAGATACAGTAACATTCATTTCAGTAGAGGAGAATCCCTCCCGCCCGTCAGCCTGCACCAGGAAGAGCTCCATCGTGAGCTGCCAGCTACAATCTGCACTAAAACCCAGAAAACCAACAAAGTCACATGAGGGCAGGAATGGGTCCAGTGTTTCAAACGGCATTCAGGTCTGTTCCTCACGCAGGAGAGCAAGTGCTCCCGCAGACTGCGTCCACCCGGGTGCCCTCCAGGGCTCCCAAGCACTGGCTGGCCCTGCCCTGCAGCTCCTCCTTCCAATGTGTCGTCCTGGTGCTTCCTTCCCGAGTGCCCACTACTCTAGACCTGATGTAGGTCAAGCACAGGGAGCTGCCACCTGTGGCCTCAGTGCCCCTGCCATGCCTCCCAGTGCCACCCACAGCAGCCAACTCATGCACCCACACTGCCCGGGAGGTGCCCACACAGGGCCTCCCAGTGCCACCCGCAGCAACCAACTCATGCACCCATACTGCCCGGGAGGTGCCCACACAGGGCTCCCCCAGGGGGCACTGAGCCAGAACTTTTATAAAACAAAATTTACAGCCAGAAATATGGAGGAAAAAAAGACTTAAAAACACAAGCCAAAGGGGGCCCCGCCCGGTGGCTCTAACCTGTAACCCTAGCACTTTGGGAGGCTGAGGACCACTTGGGCCCAGGAGTTCAAGGCTGCAGTGAGCTATGATTGTGCCCCTTCACTCCAGCCTAGGTGACAGAGCAAGACCCCGCCTCGATTAAAAGAACAAAACCAAACCTCTGCAGGTGCCCACCAGGTGACAGCTAGGATCCTCACAGGGCCTACCTAGCAGACTCCATGCCCCCAAGACAGAACAGCTTCCCCACCCTCTGAGGACAGCTGTGCAGCTCAACAGCCTGGGGCTGCAGCAAGAGCCCAAGGGAGACAATGCCTCCCGACAGTGACCCCAGAAAACGTTCCAGAATAGTGACATCTTTATTCCAGAGTCAACATTACTACCCTCCAGCATCAAACAGACTAGAGACTAAGGCCGGGGCTGGGCGAGGTGGCTCACGCCTGTAATCTCAACACTTTGGGAGGCCTAGGCAGGAGGATTGCTTAAGCCCAGGAATTCAAGATCAGCCTGGACAACACAGTGAGACCCTGTCTCTATAAAATCACAAATAGACTAGGGCCAGGTGGCCTCCAACAGTGTGGTAAGCGAGTCCGGGTAGGAAAAAAGGGCCAGCGGCCTTCCGAATTCCAGGGCCCCGGGTGCCTACCGGGCAGGGAATGGCAGACAGGCACTCTCTGGAATGTGGGGACTGAGGCCCGCCACCCAAGGCCCTTAGCGGCCGGCATACACAACCTGTGGGTGACCGTGTCTACACAGGACTTTGCTATCCATCCGCCAGGACCTGAGGGGAGAGAACTGCCGGACCCCATTCTTGCCCGTTCTGCCACGATTTCAGACACCCCACAGGGACTCATTTTGGGGGTTCCCACTGACTTCCAGCAAGTCCAAAAGCCGCTCAATGACCCCAGCTTATAGGCAGCCATCTGTCCTTGCCATGCTGACCCTTTTCCCCTGATCTCGCAGTGCCTCAAGCTCCAGGAATGGCTCAGAAGGGGTGCAGAGCCAGTGGTGACGGCACAGTGGGTTGAGGAGTCATCCCTGGAGCGATGTGTCTGGCAGAGGCCTTGGGGAGCTCAAAAGGATGGCGCTAGGGGTGCACGACTGTTCATGAAGACAAAAAGAAATTAAAAGAGGCACCAGAGGGAACTTTCTTCACGTGAGATAGTTCAAGTTCAGACCAGCTGCTAAAAACATCTATTAGGACACGGGATGGACCAACTAATCTTCATATCAAATCCAAGACAGGAGATCCAGACGAACTCCATAATGTGTGCCAAGTCCAAGCTCAAACAATCAGCTGGGGGACCTGTCTGCTGAACGACTGGCGGTGATGGGCTAGGACCAGAAGGCGGCCCAGGGGCCCCGAACAGCTCTGTTCACCTCCATCCAACCACATAGCTCTGCACACCAGGCACTATCTCTGTAGGCTCACCACTAACAAAGGGACCAGTACCATCTGAGGACTGCCTTTACCAACAAGACTAAGATTTCTTGGAAGAATATCAATTCCAGGGGTCAGTGTTTCTCTTTCTCTAAACATGCCTCACACAGAGGATCTCCAAATGCAGCTGTGTCAAGGAGAACCAAAACTCAAGAGACTGCTCTGGATAACCATGCAAAACCCTTTAGAGACAGGGTCTCCCTCTGTCGCCCGGGCTGGAATACAAAGGTGCGATCACAGCTCACTGCAGGCTCGAACTCCTGGGCTCAAGCAGTCCACCCACCTCAGCCTTCCAGTGTTAGGATTACTAACCCGAGCCACCGCGCCCAGTGAACTTCTCTAACAGCTGAAGTCAATCGAACTTAAATGCATGATGAGAAGCAGCTAGGTATTTAAAGTTCGCCGCGCATTTTCACCTGACTGATGCTTCCCTTCCTAAGGCTGACCAAGACCAGTTGATCCTTTTAAACTAAAAATAAAAAGTCCCCAGTGAAGGCAGGAGGAATACCCTATCAGGGTGAAGGCGGGAGGAGCACCCTATCAGGGTGAAGGCGGGAGGAACACCTCATTTGAATGAAGGTAGGAGGAGCACCTTCAGAAAGCCTTGCCTATCTGAGGTTCCTGTCCATGAGCTCAGAAGTTCAGGCTCTCTTAGTAGAGGAGCTCCCCTAGAAGATCTGAAGCAGTCAGAGGAAACAAACCAACACAGGCTGTCTGCCTGCTGATCACAGTCTCTTTCAAGACACTTTCTATTTTGCATGCTGATGAATCTAGTTTTGTTAAACAGATTATGCGTGTATTTATCCCTCATTTCATGCAATTAACCAAAAACAGTGACCATGAAACCCTGTTCGTCTTTTCACTGCATGTATGAACCCTCATGTGAATGAGTCCTGCAGCAATTCATGTTAAGGGAGCCCTAATTTCAAACCGGTGCAGATGGAAAAGACTTTCTCTTTTCCTTTAATGCTAAAGACAAAATGCCATCCTCTACAGATGCAGCTCAATCCCTGTTAACAAAAACTGATGTATGCTGGAGAGAGGCAGTGAGAAGAAAAAATAGGGTCGGGCGCGGTGGTTCACGCCTGTAATCCCAGCACTTTGGGAGGCCGGGGCGGGCGGATCACCGGAAGTCACTAGTTCGAGACCATCCTGGGCAACATGGTGAAACCCCAACTCTACTAAAAATACAAAAATTAGCCAGGCACCGTGGCTCACACCTGTAGTCCCAGCTACTCGGGAGGCTAAGGCACAACGATCGCTTGAACCTGGGAGATGGAGGCTGCAGTGAGCCGAGATCATGCCATTGCACTCCAGCCTGGACAACAGAGTGAGACTCCATCTCAAAAAAAAAGAGATGAACAGAAAAGAAAAAATAACAATAAATCAATGTAAGGTCTGGCATGGCGGCTCACACCTGTAATCCCAGCACTTTGGGAGGCCAAGGTAGGCAGATCACTTGAGCCCAGGAGTTCAAGACCAACCTAAACCCCATTTAACCAAAAAATAAAAACATTAGCAGGACGTGGTGGCACACGCCTGTGGTCCCAGCTACTCAGGAGGCTGAGGTGAGGGAGTCGCTTGAGCCCAGGAGGTTGAGGCTGTAGTAAGTCATGATCATGCCACTTCACCCCAGTCTGAGCAAAAGAGCAGGACTCTGTTCAAGAGATTCTCCTGCTTCAGCCTCCTGAACAGCTGGGATTACAGGTGTGCACCACCACGCCTGGCTAATTTTTATATTTTTAGTACAGATGGGGTTTCACTATGTTAGCCAGGCTGGTCTCGAACTCCTGACCTTGTAATCTGCTCACCTCAGCACCTCCCAAAGTGCTGGGATTACAGGCGTGAATCACGCACCCAGCCCTGCCTGTTTTTCAAAGTGTTTATTTACTGCTGTCTTTTTAAAAAACTATCTTTTTTAGCCTGGTGCAGTGGCTCACACCTGTAATCCCAGCACTTTGGGAGGCCGAGGCGGGTGGATCACCTGAGGTCAGCAGATCGAGACCATCCTGGCCAATATGGTGAAACCCTGTCTCTACTAAAAATACAAAAATGGGCCGGGTGTGGTGGCACGTGCCTGTAATCCTAGCTACTAGGGAGGCTGAGGCAGAGGTTGAACCCTTGAACCCAGGAGGCACAGGTTGCAGTGAGCCGAGATCACGGATGGCACTGCACTCCAGCCTGGGCAACAAAGCGAGCCTCTGTCTCCAAAAATAAAAATAAATAAAAGCAGTCAGTCCCTAAAGGCAGATTCTGTTCTGTCCACAGGGAATAAGCAAGATCCCCTTTCTCTAAAATCTCCAAAACACTGCTTAGATGGGGTCACATCCTCTTCCAGTGTGCCTGGCTGACCTGAAGCTCTAGACAGGCCCTACCCCAGAGCCATGGGTTAGTGCACACCCTAACCAACTAGACTCAGCATCCCTGCCAACAGCTGCACATCCAGAAGCTTCACCATGGGCCAGGCACAGTGGCTCGTGCCTGTAGTCCCAGCTGAGGATGGGAGGAGGCTGAGGCGGGAAGATTGCTTGAGTCTAAGAGTTTGAGGCTACAGTGAGCCATGATCACGCCACTGCACTCCAACATGGGCAACAGAACAAGACCCTGTCTTTAACACAAAATAAAAAACAAGTAAGAAGCTTCACCCTCGTCTACACAAAATTCAAATGCACAGCTGAGGCTTCCTACATGCACCCAGGGTAGTGCCCAGGGCCTAAGAACAGGGCTGCCAGATCAGCTGCCTCTCAGGCCACAGCAAGGCTATAAACCTGGTTTCAGGCAGCAGTCAGTACTGTGTTGAGAGGCTGCCCCTCACAACCACCCCAGAGATGGGTCCAGCACCATGGTGCCAACAGGCCAGGCGCACTGGGAGCTCCTCCACTGGTGGCAAGGTGGCCTGAAGCGCCAGCATCTCCTGGAGACTGGGAAACCCAGACTGCAGAGACTGCGGCCAAGAACACTTGACCAGGTTTGTTTCTCTCTCTCTACTCGAAGCTAAAATAATAGTTTATTCCTAAGTTAGGAAAAGAACAGAACCACATAGTACGTGGTCTAGCTCCAACACCTGCTTTCAAATATTTAGGTCCAAAGCACGAGTTTTCTTCTCAATCAGCCCTGGCCACTTCAGGCCCCCGCATCTCTGCATGCAAACGCTGCCTCCTGCAAACAGTCCTGCTTACCCAACACCAGCAGCCAAAGAATAGGGCGTGGGGCCCGGCCAGGCCCTGCCTCTCCCAGAGCAGGTCATCATCTGGTACTGGCCAGGGAAGGGGGCACTTCAGACTTCTGGCTCTTCATTTTGTTAGATCACATTTTGTTTATTTTGCTTCAATTTCAGTAAAGCTGAAATTTTTAGACCTCTTATACAGAAGCTCTTAATACAAACCCTAGACTTTTTGACTCATAGGTAGAAATCCAAGCAAAACCATCTCTTCAAAGTCAGATTAATTTACAAAGACAAACACCTTGGTTTTCACAGGGGTTTTCTCTGGATGGGAAGGATTATGAGCATTTTTTGTTCATTCTGTCTGAACTGACTCATTCTCTGAGTATTTACAGCTCTGTGAAAAGAAACTGCACTTCACTTTGGCAAAGTAGAGTAATATTAACAAAAATCACTTAAAACTTTTTTTTTTTTTTTTTGAGACGGAGTCTCACTCTGTCACCCAGGCTGGAGTGCAGCAGCACAATCTCAGCTCACTGCAACTTCCCAGCCTCACCATCCAATGCAGCTCAGCCTGCATGCGTCCCACCTGTGCTGCCCTCCCCTCACATGTGGAGCAGGTCTGACACCTCAGAGGGTCCTGCTCACTGACCCCCAGCAGTCCTGGAAGGTCTGTGTGGTACTGGGGCTCCAGGCATCTCCCCTAGCCAAGCTGCAAGCTCAGCACCAGGCTGGCTCTCCCCGCCCTGTTGACCAGCAGGCCCCGTCTGTGCTCACAGCTTCTCCCCTTGTTTGGCCACCCTGTCCTCAGGGCATCTGCAGCAAGTGGGGGGCACAGCACGGGAAACGGGGCCAACGCCACAGCAGTAGATGTCCCGATGCCGAAGTCACTGGGAAGCCCAGGCCAGAGCCCCTCAGGTTGAAAGTCATACAGAGTTTCTGTGTGGGCTTCATTCCTTCTTAAAGTTTAGTCACTGAAATTCTTAAAAATCTTCACCCTTGGCTGGGCATGGTGGCTCACGTCTATAGTCCTAGCACTTTGGGATGCAGAGGTGGGCAGACTGCCTGAGCTCAGGAGTTCCAGACCACGCTGGGCAACATGGTGAAACCCCACCTCTACTAAAAATACAAAAATTAGCTGGGCATAGGAGCATACGCCTATAGTCCCAGCTATTCGGGAGGCTGAGGCATAAGAATTGCTGGAAGCTGGCAGCAGAGATTGCAGTGAGCTGAGATCGTGCCACTACACTCCAGCCTGGGCAACAGAGAAAAACCCCATTGAAAAAAAAAAAAAAAAAAAAAAGCTGAGCAAGTGCTATAATTCCAGCACTTTGGGAAGCCAAGGTGGGCAGATCACTTGATGTCAGGCGTTTGAGACCAGCCTAGCCAACATGGTGAAACCCTGTCTCTATTTTAAAAATACAAAAATTTGCCGAGCGCAATGGCTCACGCCTGTAATCCCAGCACTTTGGGAGGCCGAGGCAGGCGGATCACGAGGTCAGGGGATCGAGACCATTCTGGCTAACATGGTGAAACCCCGTCTCTACCAAAAATACAAAAAATTAGCCAGGCGTGGTGGCGGGTGCCTGTAGTCCCAGCTACTCGGGAGGCTGAGGCAGGAGAATGGCGTGAACCCAGGACATGGAGCTTGCAGTGAGCCGAGACTGCACCACTGCACTTCAGCCTGGGCGACAGAGCAAGATTCCACTTCAAAAAAAAAAAAAAATTTGTCAGGCATGGTGGTGCATGCCTGCAGTCCCAGCTACTCAGGAGGCTGAGGCAGGAGAATTGCTTGAACCCGGGAGGCGGGGGTTGCAGAGAGCCGAGATTGCACCACTACACTCCAGCCTGGGCGACAAAGCGAAACTCCATCTCAAAAAAAAAATCTAGAAAACTATAGATCATTCCAAGCCTACAGACTAAAATCTTTTACAACATCTATTCCGCGAAAAGACGTGGTAAACAAGCAGAACCACACTTCAGGGGAATATCAGGAAGCTGCGCCAACAGGAAGCGCAACGATCACCCAGCACGGGCCCTGCAGGTTGTGCCTGCGTCCTCCCAGGGTCCTGCACTGCAGGCGCCTTGTGGACCCAATGCTTGGACATGCTTACCTCTGCGGGGGTATGTAAGGAGCGCACACAGTCGGCAGGACCGCGCAGGGCTCAGCCAGAGCCTTCTTAGCCTTTTTTGCCTTCTTCCTGACCTTGGATGTGGACCTGACCGTTTTGACCGAGCTGTCTTTTCGACAGACACCATTTTTCATTTCGACATCCCCGTAAATATTCAGAGGCCTCCGGGTGCAGCCTGGAGGTGTGTGGACATCACAGTAAGCGGTCTTTCTGACGGAGAAGGTGGTGCCACCACCAGTCAGTTCCTTCACGGGCTCCATTTTCATGTACAGGCCAGCCTTCTGGGCACACGTCACATGGAATGCTGTGTAGCAGTTTGCTTTGTGGCACTGGATGCAGGCACCCACGCCCTTCTGCTTACAGAGGTAGCATGTCAGTTTCCACCGGGCTGGGGGAATGTTCCTCACCCCGTCAATGGGCTCGATGAACACCGTGTTGGCAAAGCCGACCTCTGGGATCCACAGGGCACACACCACGTGACCCCAGCGGTCGTCATCTGTCTTTTTGAAGGCACCACCCTTGTTGGGGCACAGCACACAGTCGGCGGGCCGGGCCCGGGACTGCAGGCAGTGACGGCAGAGCCACTGGCCCTCGGGGATGTAGGGCACCCCGTAGCACTCCTGGTGCACGGCCAGGTTGCACATGTCGCAAAAGAGGATCACGTTGCTGTTCTGGCACTCCCCGTCCATGCAGATGCAGCACACAGCGTCCTCATCGATCAGAGACTGCTGCTCGCCCTGCTTCTGGTTCTCGCAGTGCGACTCCTTCTCGAAGCGGTCCATCAGGAACTCAAACATGCTCTGCGACACGGCGGGGACGCAGTCGCCCTTGCGCTTCTCGTTGACGATCTCCAGCCAGGCGTAGTCCTCCTCATCCATGTCGTACTCCACCTCGTTGTCCAGTTCCTCGGCCGACTTCTCGATGAACTTGTAGTACACTGGAGGCCTCCTGGGGGCGGACGGAGGGCTGTACTCCACGATGCGCACCTTGGGCTCTGGAAGGGCGCTGGCCGAGGCCGGCATGCCGTGGGCGCTGGGGAGGGCTTCATTTTTCTTTTTGACTCTGTTGTTTTTGTGACGCTTAGTTCTTAAGCAGACAGGGGGCCGCTCGCTGTTTTCCTTATTGCTGTTGCATTCACTCATCTCTTGAGCCGTGAGGTCATCTTCTAATATGATCTCCAGGGGATCAAAAATACTGATCCTGTGCAAGCGCCCTTCAATTTCTATCTCTACCATCCTTTGAGCTTGAGCGTAGGTCAGCGTTTCTCGCGTGGGGGAGTGTTTAACACTGCACGGGGAGGAAGGATGCCTCGCTGCAGAGCCTCGATGACATCGTCCTTTCCTCCTCATTTGGTAATGATTACCTAAAATAAAGGCAAAGGTAAAGTTAATTCTATGCAGGGTGACCAAAGACTCGAGAAAGCTGCAAAAGTACGCTTGGGCAGATCTAGCTCACCAGCTCAAAACCCAATCAAAGCAAAACTCACAACTAACTTCTTTCCGAGGTGTCAAAAATCACGCATCCAGGCCCGAGCAACTCCCCAGGATCAGGGAGAGAACAGAGCGGTAACAGGCAGAGAGGCAGCCTGAGGAGCCCTCCTGAGCACCTGCATCCCTATCACCACGCCCCAGTCCCCTCTCAGACCACACCAACAGGCTGCGGAGACCACAGAAATGCTCCCCAAGAAGGAGGGGTCTGGCCCAGAGCCCACAGCTGCAGGACTTTCCTGGCATGCAGGCGATCCCCCAGGAAGTCCACATATAGGGCTGGACCTCACCAGACACAGAGGCTATGCCCACCAGAGAGGCATGCTCAGTGGCTACCTGGTCCTATCGGATACTCCCCCTAAACCACTCTTCCCCTCCCCACTGCTCCCAGGAGAGCACCCACATGAGCCCAAAGTCACCACGGTCCTTGCAGCATTCCTGCTGGGCTACGGGGTAGGAGACAGACCACAGTCTGTCCATGCTCTATAGACAGGCCCTCCACACACACACCACAGCACAGGGGACCAATAGGGGAGCCCTGTACTGGTCTGAGGGGACAGTCTTCGCCCCTGGGAGGCCCTAACCCCACTTCTGCAGAGCCTTGGCAGTGACCACCATGGAAACACCCACAGGCCGAGTCAACCTGCCGCTTCCCCTCAGGGGCACTCCTCAAGCCCCAGTGAGACAATGGTGCTGGCCATGTCCTCCTCCTTTCCGAGCGAATCCGGATATGTGCAATACACCAAAGGGCATCTCTCTGTTCTCCCCGGCACACGTGAAGGTAGACGCTCTGCTCAGGCTACACAGCGAGGGGCGGCCCCCAGGACCCCCTAGAAGCTTGCAGAGACCCTCACCAGGAGGGTTGCCAGCGCTGGCTCAGGTGCCTGAAGACTTGGTCACAGAGATTTAGGAGAATTTGCCTTTCCAGAGGTGGGCAAAATCAGTGAGCTGCCACCCATACCTCCAGCTCCTTGTGGCAGAGGCCTCTGCTGTTCGAACACCACGGACTGTGTCTGTTCCCAGCTGTCCCCGGGGTGCCTCGTGTGTGGGCACCTCCAGTGAAGACCACCACCCGCCGGGCAGTGCCTCCCTCCAAAGCGCCACACTTCACTGACAGGAAGCAAGATGATTTTTCAGTGACTGACTCGCAAAACAAATATTCTCAGCTGAAGCCCAAGGCCCACTCTGCATCTAGCCCTGCAAGGTCAGGGACGCCTGGCCTCGGGGCCCAGGGGGAGCAGGGGCACCCGCAGCAGCCTGGCTTCAGAGCCTCACCCTGGGCCTAGATCTACTGGGCCTCAGAAAAAGCCCTCAGGGCGCAGGCTTCCCTCTGTGAGTCCCGAAAGGAAATCCCAGCCGACTTCAAGGGCACTTCTTAAGACAGACCCTCCAGCCACTGTGTATCTTTCTCTGTATCAGACAGAAATCCTCATTGTATGTTGAAACTAGATTGCAATTACCTACAGAGAGGACAGGAGAGAAAATGTGGTCAGCCAAACCTCAGCCCCCTTGCATCTCCAGGGCCTCCAGGTACTCACTCAACCCTGGATTCCTGGAGAGCTGTCAGTACAGCCCAGCCGGCCCTGGGAGCCCTGCAGAGGTGACACCACAGCCTGCAGAGAGCTACCCTAGTGCACCCGGGACGGCGACACGCGTCATTACTGAGGTGGGGCAGAAGCAACAGTTGGTTACTCACCAGATCAGAAACGAACCTGTAATTTTCCCCTCGACAGCAAAGTCCTGAGTCGCCCTAACGACAAGCAGCCCCCGGAAACCCACTCTCTCCCAGGGAGCCGCGAAGCTCTTTATCTCAACACTTTCTACAAGGGGAGAACTGAACCGAAGGCTTCACGGCCACAGCAGCTCTCAACACGGAACTGGGACCCGGGGAGAGTAGACCCTCGGCAGCGCAGGGCGACCCACGCCCTTCCCTGCTTCCCCGCTTCCCCCCGGGCCGGTTCTGTCCGTGCTGGGACACGCATTTCCACCGGGAGGGATCCGCGGGGGCACACACGTCGCTTCTCAAGGAATAATTCCCTTAAGCACATCCTGAAGAGCTCTGCGGGCCAAAAGCAGGGAAGGCTGCTGCCCACAAGACGGCCGCTTCCCTCTTCCCACCGCCCGCCCAGGGAGAAGCCGACCACGCGCCGGGCCTCTCCCTAAAGGCCACGGGAGCCGCGGCCGCTGAGTTGTGCAAAGTTGTGTGCAGCACACGGCACTCGGGACGGCGCTGGGCCAGGCAAACGAAAACCTCCGCCGATTCCACTAACTACACAACCACCTGGCGACCGACCCTCAAAAACAGACCCGGACGGCCGCGCTTTCTGGGGGACGGGCCCGCACCCCGCGGGGCAGGGGCTCCCGCTGCTGAGGATTCTCAGAACTCCCGCGTCCGCTCACAACAGCCGCGTTTCCCGTGAACTGCGCTTCAATCGTGTCACTCGTTTAAAAGGCCCGGGGAAGCCTCGCGTTCGTCGCGAGGCGTCTCCCTGCAAACGCCCGGGGAGGCGGCGGCGCCGGTTCTCCAGCCCGGCCGCCGCAGGCCGCGCGGCTCCTGGGCGATCTCGGGGCGCGTCCCTGCTCACAGGGAGTTCCCGTCTGGGCAGAGCTCGGCCGGCCTGTCTGTTACATAAGGGGCGGCCCGGCCGGCTCGGCGGCTGCCCGAGGCCCGACCCGACTCGAGCGCGGACTCCGGGCGGGCGCCGCGGCCCAGGCCGCCGAGACCCATAGCCCGACTCGGCCTCCCTCGACTCCCCGGCCTGACCTCCCCGGTCTCCCCGCCCGGCCTCCCGGGCTCCCTGCCTGTCTCCCCGGCCGCCCGGCCCGAACTCCCCGGTCTCCCCGCCCGGCCTCCCCGGCATCCCGGGCTCCCGGTCCGCGGACAATGCGGAGCCGCCGCCGCCGCCGCCGCCAAACATGGCGTCGGCACCACAACCCCGAGAGGCCGGGCCGAGGCGGAGGCGGCGGCGGCCCGGGCGGCCCGCGAGGCGGCGGGGAGGCCTCCACGGCCAGGCCTCCGCCCACTCACCTTCGGGGCGCCGCGGCCGCGGGAGCCCGGCAAGCGGGCGGGCGCGGGGGCCGGCGGTCGATGAGGCGGCGGCTACCGGCGCCCGCGGCCTTCCGCTAACGGCCGCAGGCCGGCCCCGCCGCCGCCCCTGGGCGCGGCCTTCCTCGGCCGGCGGGCGGCTCCGGCCCGGCAGCGGCGGCCGCGGACTCGGGCGGCGGCCTGAGCGGCGCGGGCTCTCGGGCCCGGCTGAGGCCCAGCTCGGGGGGCCCGGCCGGCGGGCGCGGGCGGCGGGCGGCGGGCGCGGGACGCGGGGCTGGCTCGGACGCCAGGGCCGGGTCGCTCGCTCGCTCCCCAGCGAAGCAAACAATGCGGCGAGCGCTCCGCCCCGGCGCGCTGCGTGCGACGCGCCCCGCCCGCCGCCGCCATGACGCGCCGACTCCGCCGCCTCAGCGGCGCGCGGGGGAGGGGGCGTCGCGAGGAGCTGGGGCCAAGTGGGGACCCTGAGGCGGCAGGGACCGGGCTGGGAGTGGGGGATCGGGAGGATGGAGAGTGGGGGCCCTTGAGTTAGGGAGGACCGGGCCAGAGGGTCCCTGAGGAGGTCAGGAGGATGGAGAATGAGGGGCCCTGAGGCAGGGGGACAGGCCTAGGAGTGGGGGACCCGAGGCAGTTGGGGAGCAGCCGGGAGTCGGGGGCCCTGAGGCAGAAGGGCATTGGCCCTGGAGTGGGGGGGCCCTCGAGGCCGGAGTGGGGAGCAGCCGGGAGTCGGGGGCCCTGACAGGGGGGACCGGCCAGGAGTGGGGGGCCCTGAGGCGGGGGGGACCGGCTGGGAGTGGGAGTCCCTGAGGCAGAAGGGCATTGGCCCAGGAATGGATGGCCCTGAGGCAGGGGCGATTGGCCCAGGAGTGGGGGGCCCTGAGGCAGGGGGCGATTGGCCCCAGAGTGGAGGGCCCTAAGTGGGCAGAGGGGACCCTGTGGGCCCACTGGGTGCAAGTGGAAGGGGCACTGGCCGGGCACCCGACTAAGTAGGGGAAGGTGGTGCAGCTGGGCTGGGGAGCCTCCCCTAGTGAGTGTCAGGCCAGGTGTGCAAGTAGTCCTGCCAGTGTGAGGGCCCTGCCGAAGCAGATGCCCTTTGAGGTTGCAAGAAAAGGCCCCTGCGGGCGCGAGTTGAGAGGCCTGAGTCTCTGTCTTCGCTTTGGCCTTTTGTGTAAACTCTAAAATTCAGTGGGGTCATAACAATTTTCACTCCAAGATTAAGTCCCAAAATGTTTTAAGGTGAGGCAGGAGCTCCTTGGTTTCCTTGAGAATCTGTGATCAGGACGATGGTGCTGTGGAATCCCTGGGTTCCAGCAGCCCAGCCTGTGGCATCTAGGCAGGCCCCTCGGGCGGAGCAGCTGTCCACCCTGGGACAGACCTTCCCCATGGGGCAGCGGAGCGGCCCCACTGCTCAGGGCACTGCATCAAACACCTTATTGGGAGTGGGGTGGCTTTGTTCACCCAGGTGTCCCTGATGGGGCAAAGCCCCACAGGCCTCTTCCTGGCCAGCCCTCATGCCCATGGCACTGTGCGTGGGTTGTGATGTGAAGACTTGAGGGCAGGTAGGACCCCAGCCAAGGTCCCTAGTGGTCAGTCCTGATCTAGGACTCCCTGCAGACACACCCTTGAGCCGAGAGGGTGCAGGCCACTGGGGCCCTGACCTCTTCTGCACGAGACCCAGGAGCTTCGTGTCACCTCCATTCTACTGATGTCTGTTTACCTGTGGCCAAACAAGCAAGCTGAGCCGGAACCCTTCTCCACCTCAGGGAAGCCAGATGGAAACAAGCTGGAGGTTCTCCACAACGCAGAGTGAAAGTAAGACACAGTCTCATGAAAGAGAAGATGAAAAGACACGAAACCCTTCACAGAACAGGAGAGAGACGGGGACAGTGACTTCTCAGACAATGGAGGTGATGCTCAGAGGAGAGAAGAACAAAGCCTCGAATGTAGGCGTGTCAGAGGGAGACTCAGGAAGGCCTTCGGAGAGAGAGAAAGGATCTTTTTTAGAGTTCAGACTGATCCTACAGAGGAGGGGTTGCCAAAATACTAAGAGAATTGAACCATAACTCATACACAGTGAAACTAGCGTTCCAGTGAGACAGCAAAATAAAGGTGTCTTCACGGCTTGTAAACATCCATGTTTACCACACACGCAGTCTCTAAAAGTACTAGAAGAAATACCTTAACAAAGTGAAAAGTGGACTCAAGAGTAAGACGTGGATGCTAGCAAATAAATCAGTCTGGTCTGTTAAAATCAACCTGAGAGAAATCCCAGATGAGCTCAACATGACACATGGCAAGGCCGGGCGCAGAAGGAAGTGAAAGTGCACGAAAGCTCTTGTATTGTTTGGTTTGAGGATTTTAGAATCAATAGAAAAAAAGGTTAAAAATTTTAGCTGGGCATGGTGGGTCACACCTGTAATCCCAGTACTTTGGGAGGCCAAAGCAGGCGGATCACCTGAGTCGGGAGTTCAAGACCAGCCTGATCAACATGGAGAAACCCCATCTCTACTAAAAATACACACACACAAAAAAAATTAGCTGGGTGTGGCGGCGCATGCCTGTAATCCCAGCTACCTGGGAGGCTGAGGCAGGAGAATTGGTGGAAACTGGGAGGTGGAGGTTACGGGGAGCTGAGATGGTGCCATTGCACTCCAGCCTGGGCAACAAGAGCAAAACTCCGTCTCAAAAAAAAAAGAAAAATTAAACTATCAGAAAGTTTCCACAAGAATGGTGGGAAAAGAATATACCACTTTCAAAACAGCTGAGGAAAAAGTGAAATGAAAAATGACAGCACCAAAACAACAAAAAAAACAGGAATGAGTAAAAGATAAAACCATGATAAATATGGAACATAATATGAATTGGCAGCACTAAGTTCAAACATTTGAGTAATCAGAGGAATGTGATTGGATTAAATTCATCTATTAAAAGACAGCCTCTCTGAATGGAATATGAATATGGTTAAATACTGCTGCAAGAAATTCACCTGAAAATAACAGATGAATAAAAAAACAATGGGGCCAGGCACAGTGGCTCACGCCTGTAATCCCAACACTTCGGGAGACCGAGGCAGGCGCATCACCTGAGGTCAGGAGTTCAAGACCTGATGAACATAGTGAAACCCCATCTCTACTAAAAATAGAAAAATTAGCCAGGCATGGAGGCACGTACCTGTAGTCCCAGCTACTTGGGAGACTGAGGCAGGAGAATCACTTGAACCAGGAGGCTGAGATTGCAGTGAGGCAAGATTGCCCCACTGCACTCCAGCCTAGGTAACAGAGCAAAACTCCGTTTCGTAAATAAAAGGATGGAAATTATCATATGTTTGTTCCTCAAAAGGCACTGTAAAGAGACTGAAGAATGAAAAACTAAAAAATATGTACACCTTGCAAATGATTAGTATTTAGAATATAGAGAGAACCGCTTCAGAACCATTAGAAAGAGAGAAACAAGGCCGGGCGCGGTGGCTCAAGCCTGTAATCCCAGCACTTTGGGAGGCTGAGACAGGTGGATCACGAGGTCAGGAGATCGAGACCATCCTGGCTAACACGGTGAAACCCCATCTCTACTAAAAAATACAAAAAACTAGCCAGGCAAGGTGGCGGGTGCCTGTAGTCCCAGCTACTCAGGAGGCTGAGGCAGGAGAATGGTGTAAACCCGGGAGGCAGAGCTTGCAGTGACCTGAGATCCAGCCACTGCACTCCAGCCCAGACGACAGAGCAAGACTCCCTCTCAAAAACCCAAATCAGCAAAGAAACCTGTGTCATAATCAGGCTTCTTGCAGAGAACATGGAAACGCCTATCATCTTACTAGTAAATTTGGAAATGCAAACTAAAACCACACCAAATAGGCACCAACATTCATATGTGGCATTACTCAGCGATGGCAAGATGGCAGAGCAATACCCTGCTGGTCAGAATGTCAAATGGGGCAACTATTTGGTAAATATGGCCGTATGGCATTACCCAGTGAAAACGGACATGTTTGTCAGTTTCCTGTTGCTGCAAAACAAACCACGCCCAAAACTTTGTAGCTCAAAACAACAGTCATTCCTTTTGTTCACACATACGCTATTTGGGCAGGATTCAGCAGGCACAGCTAGACTACTTCCTGCATCCTCACTGGGGCACCTTCACTAGGGGCTGGAGGAGCCACTTCCAAGATGGTGCACTCACGTGGCTGGGACCTTGATCCAGGCTCTGGGCTGAGGGCCTTGGGAACATCCTCATGGAACAGTAGCCATGCTCCAGGAGCAAGGGTTTCAAGAGAAGCAGGTGGGACCTGTATCACTTTTCACATCCTAGCTTCTGAAGTCACATAGCATCACTTCTGCCGTAGTGACAAGCCTGTCCAGATTCAAGAGTTAGGAAGATGTGTCATCATCACATTTTAAGAGAAGCATCCTGTATGGAAGAAGTTGTTGTGGCCACTTTGAGAAGATGCAAGCTCCCCGAGTGTGCATACCCATTCCCGGCTGTAGGGTTAAGTCTATTTGTATTCCTAGGTGCATTCCATGCCTGGGTGTGTGCCTGAGAAACTTGTTCATCAGGAGGCATGTGGCATGTGCATGAATGTTCAGAGCAACACTGTTTTTGTTTTTGTTTTTGTTTTTTTGTCTTTTTTTCTTTTTATTTTATTTTAACACTGTTTTTATTTTTATTTTTATTTTTTTAAATTTATTTATTTATTTATTTATTTTGAGATGGAGTCTCGCTCTGTCACCCAGGCTGGAGTGCAGTGGCCGGATCTCAGCTCACTGCAAGCTCCGCCTCCCGGGTTCACACCATTCTCCTGCCTCAGCCTCCCGAGTAGCTGGGACTACAGGCGCCCACCACCGCGCCTGGCTAGTTTTTTTGTATTTTTTAGTAGAGACGGGGTTTCACCGTGTTAGCCAGGATAGTCTCGATCTCCTGACCTCGTGATCCGCCCGTCTCGGCCTCCCAAAGTGCTGGGATTACAGGCTTGAACCACCGTGCCCGGCCAACACTGTTTTTAATAGCAAATACTGAGGGAAATCTTAAATATCAAAGAACAGTAAAATGGACAAAGTGAGGTATCTCCACACAATGGAATAGCACACAGCAACAGAAATGAATGAATTCCACCACCAATATGGCCAAATCTCAAACACATAATTCTAAATGGAAGAAAGAAATCTCGAAAGATTACAGAATATGATTCCATTTACACTCAGCAGACAGAGCTAGGAAATATGTAAGTATGTACACACAAACACATACACACACACCTTTTCTGATACCTCTCAGCAAACCTTGAGTTCATACTGATACCTGTACCTCCAGTTACAATCTGGCATGGAGCTGATTCTACTCTTCCATCTTTCTACACAACTATCTATGCCTTCACTTAGTAGCTCAGTACCCCCTACATAACCATCTCTGGGCTGTACAGAACAGAAAATTGGCCCCAGACACAACCACTGCCCCCATTTATGCACCAGCCAAAAACACGGTTCTGGGGTCATCACTGCTCCCCAGAATGGTTACATCTGCAGGCTGAAAGCACAGCCCAAGAAAAGGCAAGGAGAGGCCGGGCGCGGTGGCTCAAGCCTGTAATCCCAGCACTTTGGGAGGCCGAGATGGGCGGATCACGCAGGTCAGGAGATCGAGACCATCCTGGCGACATAGAAACCCCTGGGCTCTCTACTAAAAAAATACAAAAACTAGCCAGGCGAGGTGGCGGGTGCCTGTAGTCCCAGCTACTTGGGAGGCTGAGGCAGGAGAATGGCGTAAACCCAGGAGGCGGAGCTTGCAGTGAGCTGAGATCCCAGCTACTGCACTCCAGCCTGGTGATAGAGCCAGACCCTCGCCTCAAAAAAAAAAAAAAAAAAAAAGGAAAGGCAGGCAGGATGATCATGTTGTTTCTGATATTCTGTTTCTGGCAGGAATAAGACAAAACCCTTTTTCTTTGATCTATCTCACCTTTAATTTATTTAATTTTTATTTTTACCCAGTGTCTACAACAATCACCTTTAATTTAGGAGACCATCCTTTCACAAACAAATTAAACGTTCTTTAAATGTTGTTTTTCTCACTTCAGAATTCAGGAAAAATAGTTTTACTGACATTTACTTTTAATAAAAATGTAGTAATTTGCATTGTTGCAGTAGAAATCTGTCCTCCTTGTCACTAGGATATAATCAGTCAAATTGATAGTGGAGCCCAGGCCTTAAATGGGTGTCATATTTGAGACTAACGTTCCTGTGCTTCCACAACATGCCCACCATTAAGGAACAAGGGTTGTGGCACGTGTGCTGAACCTATGCCCACAGAACCCTCAGACCCATACTGGCCAGGCACCTGTATTCTGGCACACAAGGCCTCAGCCTCACAAGTAGTGAGAAGGACACTTCCTGGCAGGCCAAGAGCCATTGAAAAACACCAGAACCCTCTGGAAGATAGAAACTTGCATACGCACAGGTCCTGCAGGCACACCTGAGGAAGGTCGATTTGGTTCTGCTTCCTGACCTAGGAAGAGAAAAGCAAATAAGATTAAAAAAAAACAATCTCGGGTGTAATGTAGGCTCAGTCTTACATTCCTTCTGATGACACCTCCCAACAGAAGTTGATTTTCTGGCTTGGTCATTGCATAACGCCATCTGGTTTAGATGTGTCATGTAACAAGGACGCTCGTGCGTGTTAATTACCACTTCTTGCAGAGCCTGTGTAGATGAATTAGGTCAGAACGCAAGACTAGCTTGCTGTGGTCAAGAATAACCTTCGGAGATTATCATCGCAAGGGGGAGCTAATAAAAATGTCCCAAATTGAGGATTAGATACCCCAAAATGAGTGTATCTATTCAGTGGCAGGTTGTGTTCCCGAGCAAGCCTGTCAGGCAGATTTTCGGATCCTCTGGAGTGTGCACCTGTTTAACTTGCTATTTACTATTGATTATGATATTTTACAACTCAGCAAGGGTAGACTTTAATTTGTTGAAGACAGATGGCCAAGTAAAATTATTCCTGTCTGAAAGCAACGCAAATAAATTTTGCCCGGCAGTGAGTGATAGAAATTATTTCTCTCCAGTAGAAAAGATTACAGTTAGAAAAGGTTGCAGTTTGGCCAGGCACAGTGGCTCACGCCTGTAATCCCAGCACTTTGGGAGGCCAAGGTGGACGGATCACCTGCAGTCAGGAGTTCGAGACTAGCCTGGCCAACATGGTGAACCCTTGTCTCTACTAAAAATACAAAAATTAGCTGGTCGTGGTGGTGGGCGCCTGTAATCCCAGCTACTCAGGAGACTGAGGCAGGAGAATTGCTTGAACCTGGGAGGTGGAGGTTGCAATGAGCCAAGATCACACCATTGCACTCCAGCCTGGGTGACAGAGCAAGACTCCGTCTCAAAAAAAAGAAAAGGGCCGGGCGCGGTGGCTCAAGCCTGTAATCCCAGTACTTTGAGGCCGAGACGGGTGGATCACGAGGCCAGATCGGCATCCATCCTGGCGAACACAGTGAAACCCCATCTCACTAAACAAAAACTGGGCCGGGCGAGGTGGCGCTTCGTAGTCCTGAAGCACTGGGAGGCTGAGGCAGGAGAATGGCAGGAACCCGGAGGCGGATTTGCAGGAGCTGAGATCCGCCACTGCACTCCAGCCTACATGACAGAGCTTAGACTCCATCTCAAAAAAAAAAAAAAGCAAAAAAAAGAAAAAAAAGAAAAGGTTGTGGTGTGAATCATTAACCAGTTTTAAAAAAATCTAAATAAGCAGAATTACTCAAACTTTTAAGCTTCAAATATTTTCCTCTCCAACATTTTGAACTTCACAGCCTCACCATCGTGCTGGTTCCCTATTAATGATTCTAATAACTGACGGAGTTTAGCTCGGAGTTGAGTGCAGTGGTTGATTACCGCCGTGTTCATTCACGCCTTTGTTGAATTACAGGCGCTCGCTTACCGGGTTTTTTGGTATTTTTAGTAGAGACGGATTTTCACAGTGTTCGCCAGGATGGTCTCGATCTCCTGACCTCGTGATCCATCCGTCTCAGTCTCCCAAAGTGCTGAGATTACAGGCGTGAGCCACGGCGCCCGGCTTACTTAAATAAATCTTTGATATGTCTTCACTTTAGAGTTGTATGAGTCATGTTTTTAACTTTTTTTTTTTGAGACGGAGTCGTGCTCTGTCGCCCAGGCTGGAGTGCAGTGGCGTGATCTCGGCTCACTGCAAGCTCCGCCTCCCGGGTTCCCGCCATTCTCCTGCCTCAGCCTCCCAAGTAGCTGGGACTATAGGCGCCCGCCACCTCACCCGGCTAATTTGTGTGTGTGTGTGTGTGTGTGTGTGTGTTTTTAGTGCAGACGGGGTTTCACCGTGTTAGCCAGGATGGTCTCGATCTCCTGACCTCATGATCCGCCCGCCTCAACCTCCCAAAATGCTAGGATTACAGGCGTGAGCCACTGTGCCAGCCCTGTTTTTAACTTTTTAAGAAGTATGCTTTGACAGCTCCAACATCTAGCTGCCTTCTCAGCCTCTCCTCCCGGATGTCCTGTAGGCATCTTGAACTCAACGTGTCTGGCACTCAGCTTTTGGCATTCATCCCCAAACTTCTCCGCTGTCTCCCTCCTCTGTTAGGGGTTGAATTGTGTACCCCTCCAAAAGGTATGGTGAAGTCCTAAGCCACAGTACCTGTGAACATGACCTAATTTGGAAATGGGGTCTTTGCAGATATAATTAAGTTAGGATGAGGCCAAGCACAGTGGCTCACACCTGTAATCCCAGCACTTTGGGAGGCCGAGGCAGGCAGATCACCTGAGGTGAGGAGTTCAAGACCAGCCTAACCAATGTGGTGAAACCCTGTCTCTACTAAAAATACAAAAATTAGCTGGGCATGGTGGCGCGTGCCTGTAGTCCCAGCTACTCGCAAGACTGAGGCAGGAGGATCGCTTGAACCTGGGAAGCAGAGGTTGCAGTGAGCAGAGATTGCGCCACTGCACTCTAGCCTGGGCAATAGAGTAAGACTGCATCTCAATATATAAATAAGAATAAGTAATAGGCCGGATGCGGTGGCTCACGCCTGTAATCCCAGCACTTTGGGAGACCAAGGCAGGCAGATCACGAGATCAGGAGATGGAGACCATCCTGACTAACACGGTGAAACCCCGTCTCTACTAAAAATAGAAAAATATAGCCAGGTGTGGTGGCGGGCGCCTGTAGTCCCAGCTACTCGGGAGGCTGAGGCAGGAGAACGGCGTGAACCCAGGAGGCGGAGCTTGCAGTGAGCCAAGATTGCACCACTGAACTCCAGCCTGGGGGACAGAGAGAGACTCCATCTCAAAAAAAAAAAAAAAAAAGACATAAGAAAAAAAAGAATAAATGATGATGATAATAATAATAATAATAATAAAGTTAGGATGAGGTCATTGAGTTAGGCCCTAATCCAATGACTGGTATCCTTTTCTAAACTACAATCTGCTAACCTTTTCTGTATCATTCCAATTTTAGTATATGTGCTGCTAAAGCAGGCAGATGGTATTCTTATAAGAAGAGAAAGTGGGACGCAGACACCCAAGCAAAGACAGCTGTGTGACAATGGAGACAGAGAGTGGAGTGATGTGGCCACAAGCCAAGGAATGCGAAGTACTGATGGCCACCAGAAGCTGAAAGAGGCAGGAAAGACCCCTCTTTCTGGGCTTCAGAGGGAACACAGTCCTGTTGATGCCTGGACTTCAGGCTTCCGACCTCCAGAACTGTGGGAGAGTGAGATGCTGCCATTCTCAGCACCCCCCAGGCTGTGGCGCCTTGTCATAGCGGCTATAGGACATGAATCCACTTTCTCAGCTAAGGCAACTCCAGGCTTCCTAGGTGAGAGGCAGTCCCTCCCTTGTCATGTCTGACTCGCTGGCAAAACCTGTCAGCTTCCCTTTCAAAATAAGTCCAGAGCCAGCCCTGTGTCACCGCCTCCTCTGTTCCCTCCCAGGGACAGTGGCCAACACCTCTCACCTGGATTATCCCAGTAGCCTGACCCACCTCTCTGCCTCACCCTTGTACCCTTCTGCTTCTTCCTCTCTACAGCAGCCCAAGTGACAGCATCTCCTGTGTTTAATGCCTTCTGCTGACTTCCCATCTCCCTCGGAAGAAAAGCCACAGTCCTCAACTCCACAACAAAAAACACAGAACCTGATTTTTTTTTTTTTTTTTTTTCTGAGACAGAGTCTTGCTCTGTCGCCAGGCTGGAGTGCAGTGGTGCGATCTTGGCTCACTGCAACCTCTGCCTCCTGGCTTCAAGTGATTCTCCTGCCTCAGCCTCCCAAGTAGCTGGGATTACAGGCACACATCATCACGCCTGGTTAATTTCTGTATTTTTAGTAGAGATGGGGTTTCACCATGTTGGCCAGGCTGGTCTCGAACCTCTGACCTCAGGTGATCCGCCTGCCTCGGCCTCCCAAAGTGCTAGTATTACAGGTGTTAGCCACCGCGCTCAGCTAGAACATGATTTTAAAATGGACAAAGGACTTGAACAGACAACTACAAATAGCCAATAAGCACATCGAAAATGATCATCATTAGCTCTCAGGGAACTGCCAATCAAAACCACAATGACATCCTACTGTACACCCACCCGGAGAGCTAGACCCAAAAAGTCAGGTAGTGAGTGTTGACAAGGATGTGGAGACGCCGGAACTCTCTCATGCTGCTGGTGGGAATGTCAAACGGTGCACCTGCTTTAGAAAATGGTCGCGCAGTTCCTCAAAATGCTGAACACAGAGCAGCCATAGGTCCCAGCAAGTCCACTCCGAGTTGCATCCCCAAGAAATGAAAATATGTGTCCACGTAGAAACTTGTATGTGAAGGTTCGTTGCAGTGGTATTTTTCATAATAGCTAAAAAGTGAAAACAGGTCGTGAATGGATAAATCTGGCGTATACATAAATGGTATATAATTTGGCAGTAGAAACCAAGTATTGACACATGCTGCATCATGAAGAACCCTTGAAAACATGATGCAGACACAAAAGATCACATATCGTATTGATTCCATTTACATGAAAAGCCGGGAATGAGCAAATAGGCCGCCAGAGGTCTCGGGGAGGGGAAATAGGGAGTGAGTGCTAACGGGTATGAGGTTCCTTTGGGGGATGATGAAAATGTTCTAAAATGGACTATGGTTAGGATTGCACAGCCCTGTGAATATACTAAAAACATTTCACTGAACTTGTTTTCGAGACAGGGACTTGCTCTGTTACCCAGGCTGGAGTAAATCACAGCTGGTGCAATCACAGCTCACTGCAAGCTTGAAATCCTGGGCTTGAGGGACCCTCCCACATCAGCCTCCTGAGTAGCTGGGACTAAAGATGTGCACACCACACCCGGCTAAATTAAAAAAAAAAAAATTGTGTTTTTTTAAATTAAAAAAAAAATCGCTATGCTGCCCAGGCTAGTCTGAAACTCCTGGACTCAAGCACTTCTGTCTCCTCAGCCTCCCAAAGTGCTGAGATTATAGGCTCGGGCCACTGCACCTGGCTTGTCCGTTTTAAATACACAGTAAACCACATGGTATGTCTGTGACTTCTGTATCAGTGAAGCTATTTTAAAATCCATAGAATAAATAATTACATAAATAGGCCACGCGTGGTGGCTCACGCCTGTAATCCCAGCACTTTGGGAGGCTGAGGCCGGCGGATCACGAGGTCAGAAGATCGAGACCATCCTGGCTAATACAGTGAAACCCCGTCTCTACTAAAAAACAGAAAAAATTAGCTGGGCATGGTGGCGGGCACCTGTAGTCCCAGCTACTCAGGAGGCTGAGGCAGGAGAATGGCGGGAACCCGGGAGGCGGAGCTTGCAGTGAGCCGAGATCGCACCACTGCACTCCAGCCTGGGCGACACAGCGCGCCTCCCCCTCAAAAAAAAAAAAAAAAAAAAGAGGAGATGGAAAGGACTCATCTCTCCGTGCTCCTCCAGCTACCTACACCTTTCAGCACTGGGAGCCAGTACAGGAGACAATTGCAGGCCTCGAAGTGGTGGGAAGAGGGGAGTCGGCCGGTGGGGACCGCGGACTGGGAAAAGCGCGGCCGCCTGGAGCCTCCCATCCCCGCCCGGCAGTGGAAGGCAGTCCAGGCCCAGCATCTCCTGACCCAAAGTGGCGTAAGGGGGTCCAGGCCTAGGGCCTCGTCGCCTCCCACCACGCCTCCCCAGCAGCTGGGGGAAGCCCCACAGCCCTCCCATGGGGGAATCAGCAGAGGCGGAGCGGGAACCTGCTGGCACCAGGTCCGCCCACTCCCCGCCTAACAGCTCGGAGAAGCCTGGAGAGGCGCCTCTGTCCCCAGCGGCAGCACCAGCCTAATCACGTAGACGCCTAAATAGCAGATCTAGTAGATAAACTAAATTATGGTAGGAACCACAACCCACAAAAGTAGGCCAGGACGTGCTGCACCTCCACAGGGTGACTGTCTGCTAAAATAGCAGGTTTAAGTAGGATTCAGAGTCTGTTAATACACAAACTGTCCGGATTACAATTCAACAATCACGCATCACACCAAGAGCCAGGAAACTCATAACTTGACTAAGAAAAGACAAACAACAGATGCCAACACTGAGATCAATCAGATATTGGATTATCCAAAAATGATTGTAAAGCAGCCATCACAAAAATGCTTCAACAAGCAATTACAAACTATCCTGAAACAACTGAAAAAATAGAGAAAAAAAAGCTTTTTTTTTTTTAATAAAATCGGGGTGTGGGGAATGGGGGTGGTAGGTGGCTGAGGCAAGAGGATCACTTGAGCCTGGGAGGCTGACACTGCAGTGAGTCATGATCGCACCACTGCACTCCAGCCTGGGTGACAGCGAGAGACTCCGTCTCAAAAAATAATGATAATAATAAATAAATAAAAGAAAAGAAAAAAGAACCAGATGGAAATTATAGAGTTGAAAAGCACAGTAAGCCAAAATAAAAAGCTCACTGAATGGGCTCGATAGCAGCATGAATACCACGGGGAAAGAATCCGTGAACTGGAAGACAGAGCAATAGAAGTAACCCAATCTGAATAAAAGACGGAAAATAGACTGAAAAAAACTGATGGAACACAGCCTCAGGGACCTGCGGGACTATGTTTAAAAATCTAGGCCAAGCGCGGTGGCTCACGCCTGTAATCCCAGCACTTTGGGAAGCTGAGGCGGGTGGATCACCTGAGGTCAGGAGTTCGAGACTAGCCTGGCCAACATGGTGAAACCCCGTCTCTACTAAAAATACAAAAATGAGCTGGGCATGGTGGCAGGCGCCTGTAATCTCAGCTATTCAGGAGGCTGAGGCAGGAGAATCCCTTGATCCCAGGAGGCAGAGGTTGAGTGAGCCGAGATCATGCCACTGCACTCCAGCCTGGGCGATGGAACACGACTCTGTCTAAAAAAAAAAAAAATCACCAAAATTTGACCATAGATCTAAACGTGAAACTATAAAACTTTTAGGAAAAACATAGGAGAAAATCTTTGGGATCTTGGGCTAGGCAAAAAGTTCTTAGATTTGATACCAAAAGCATGAGCCATAAAATAAAATATTGATAAATGGGACCTCATTAAAACGAAAAACTTTTGCTCTGTGAAACACCCTGCTCAGAGGATGAAAAGACAAGCTACAGCCTGAGAAAAAGCATTTGCACACCCCCTGTCTGACAAAGAACTGGAGTGTATAATGTAGAAAAGCTCTCAAAACTCAACAGTAAAAAATAAAAATAAAAAAGCAATCCAATAGAAAAGTCAGCAAAAGATATGAAGAGACATTTCCATGAAGGGGATATACAGAATAAACACGCACAAAGATGTCCGTCATCCTTAGCCATCATGGAGGTGCAAACTAAAAGTGCAACGAGACATCACACCTGTGAAAATGACTCATATGAAGAGCAGTACCACCACCAAACGCTGCCAAAGACCTGGAGAAGCTGGACCACTTGTGCATTGCTAGTGGGAATGTAACATGGTATAGCCATTCTGGAAAACAGCTTGGCAGTTCCTTCAAGAACTAACCATCCAACTACCATGGGACCCAGCAGTTGTGCTCCTGGGCATTCATCCCTGAGAAATAAAGACTTTTTTTTTTTTTTTGAGACAGAGTTTCGCTCTTGTTGCCCAGGCAGGAGTGCAGTGGTGTGATCTCAGCTCACTGCAACCTCTGCCTTCCAGGTTCAAGCGATTCTCCTGGCTTAGCCTCCGGAGTAGCTGGGATTACAGGCGCCCACCACCACACCTGGCTAATTTTTTTTTTATTTTTAGTAGAGGTGGAGTTTCACCGTGTTGGCCAAGCTGGTCTCAAACTCCTGACCTCGTGATCTGCTCACCTTGGCCTTCCAAAGTGCTGGGATTACAGACGTGAACCACCATGCCCAAGAAATGAAGACTTTTGTTCACATCAAAACTTGTACACAAATGTTCATAGCAGCTATATTTGTAACAGACCAAAACTGGAATCAGCCCAGATGTCCTCCAGCAGGTGAATGGCTAAACACACCATGGTGCTCCCAGTCCATGCAGTTCTACTCAGCATGGAAAAGGAACGGGCCGTTGACACATGCAACTGGGATGAAGCATCGCCAAGGAATTATACTGAGCAAAAATATCCCATCCAAAAATGTTACTTACTATGTGACTTTTTTTTTTTTTTTTTTTTGAGACAGAGTTTTGCTCTTGTTGCCCAGGCTGGAGTGTAGTGGCGCAATCTGAACTTACTGCAACCTCTGCCTCCCGGGTTCAAGCGATTCTCCTGGCTTAGCCTCCGGAGTAGCTGGGATTACAGGTGCCAACCACCACGCCTGGCTAATTTTTTGTATTTTTAGTAGAGATGGGGTTTCACCATGTTGGCCAGGCTGGTCACAAACTCCTGACCTCAGGTGATCCACCTGCCTCAGCCTCCCAAAGCGCTGGGATTACAGGCGTGAGCCACTGCACCCAACCTACTATGTGATTTTTAAATGACACAGTTTTAGAAAAGAACAGATTTGTGTTTGCCAGAGATTCGTGTCAGGCTGGGGACAGGAGGGAGGTGGGTGTGACTATAAATGGATGACATGAGTAATCCCGTGATTCTGGAGCCCTTCAGCATCGTGACTGTGGATGCACAAGCCTCGCCTGCTGATAAAATCATGCAGAATTTAATATACACATAGAAATGAGTAAATGTAGAACTGAGGGACTCTGAATAAGATCCGTGGGTCGTATTGACATCCATACCCTGGTTGTGACGTTCCACTCTAGTTTTGTAAAATGGTACCCTTGGGAAACACTGAGCAAACCATGCAAGAGATCTCTCTATGCTATTATTTCTTACAACTTCATGTGAATCTACAATTATCTCAATACAATTTTGCACTGCAGCCAAGCACTGCAGCTCACACTCATAATCCCAGCCATTTGGAAGGCCAAGGAGAGAGGATCACTTGAGCCGAGGAGTTCAAAGCTGCAGTGAGCTAGGATGGTGCCACTGCACTCCAGCCTGGGGGACAAGGCAAAACCCTGTCTCAAAAAATATATAAAGATTTTAAAATAAATATTTAAAGTTTCCCTGCCAGGAACGTTTTCTTTTCTTCTTTTTTTTTTTTTTTTTTTTTTTTGAGACGGAGTCTTGCTCTGTCCCCCATGCTGGAGGGCAGTGGCGCCATCTCGGCTCACTACCAGCTCCGCCTCCAGGGTTCACGCCATTCTCCTGCCTCAGCCTCCCGAGTAGCTGGGACTACAGGTACCCGCCACCACGTCTGGCTAATTTTTTATATTTTTAGTAGAGATGGGGTTTCCCTATGTTAGCCAGGATGGTCTCCATCTCCTGACCTCATGATCCGCCCACTTCGGCCTCCCAGAGTGCTGGGATTACAGGCTTGAGCCACCGCGCCCGGCTGCCAGGAATGTTTTCTAAGAAAATACCTAGAGGATCCACAAAGGAACAAAAATGATCATGGTCCTCTAGGAATTGTTTTTGATAGGTGAAGGGACACACTTCAGATCCTTGCTGAAAGGAAAAAAACTGTTTTCCTCTCCTCTCTCACATAGAACACTGCTTCCAATGCCAAAGAGGGGCAGAGGGGTCCCACATCAGCAACTTCTATTCCCTGGACACCAACTGCAAGTCCAACAAATCGCTCTGACGTTCTCCACCTGCAGTTCAAGGCAGATCCCACAGGTTAGGGGCTCCATCCCACAGCTTAGTGGCTCCATCCCACAGCCTGCCCCCACTTCAGGTGCCAATGGAAGGTCTGTGTCGCTGGTACTTCTGATCAGGCAAGTGCGATTCAGGGGTTCCTACAACCCCTTCTTTGGGTTGGATACTTTGCTATGAATAGAACGGTTCCTGGAACTCAGAGAAACATGTTTATTATAAAAGATATGATAAAGGATAGGGATGAGGAGTCAGATGAAGGGTCCATAAGGCAAAGTCCAGAAGGGTTCTCAGTGCAGGAGCTGCCAGCCCCAGGGAGCTGGGGTGCTCCACTCCCCGCACAAAGAGATGTGTTCACCAGCCTGGGAGCTCTCCAAACCCCCACTGTTGAGGGACTTTTATGGAGATGTCATCGCAAAGGCATGACGCGTTAGAAACGGCGCCTCTAGCTAGCCCCTCTACCCTGCTCAGAGGTGGGGATGGGGCTGAAGCTCCAGGCTTCTCATCGTGGTATGGTCTCGCTGGTGACCAGCCCCCACCCAGGAGCCCACCAAGAGTCACCCCATTAGAACAGAAGAAGCTCCTATTATCCAGGAAATTGCATTGGTTTTAGGAGCTCTGTGTCAGGAACCAGGGGCAAAGACGAAATATCGATTTCTGTGCGTGAACGTGCTGTGCAGTGTCAGGCAGCCATTCAAAATGACCCCACACCGCCGTCACCAGCGGCAGGCGAGGCTCTTTGCTAAGCAAAATCAGCAGTTTAGAGAGGAGAACAGACACGGCGCAAAGCCCAGAGGTGCCACATGGCTTTCTGCAGGGTGGCCATGAGTGCACTGGCTCAGCAAACGAAGCCCCCGAAATTCCAGACGAGGTCAGAGATTAGTTTCGGGGTGTCTGCAGCTTTGTCATGGATAGGAACTCGATCCTCAGTTCAGGATTCTTTGCTGTGGGAGTTTGGCTGACCATGAATTTGAGTGACGTCCATTGGCCTCATGGCACCTTAGGCACGGACGTAGCCAAGTAGACAAGTGGAATCTCGTGCTGTACCTGAACCTTCCAGAAACACAGCCTACAACCTGTGATCACGAGATGTGCCACCAGACAAGATGGCAGCTGAAGTCGGACTCCGCCGGCCCCTTCCTCCCTGCCTGGCTTCCTTGCATTCCTTGAGTGCACTCAGAACTCCACGCCCTGGTCAGCAGTCAGGCCTCAGCCATGGTGCTGCCTCTGCTCTGTAAAGTTCTGTAAGTAGTTCCTAAGTTTCTGCAGGGTGTGATTTTTGCTGTTGTCCTGAAGAATAGCAATGGCATTTTAACAAGTATTTGAAATACAGATGACACACATTTAGGCCAGGCACAGTGGCTTGCGCCTGTAATCCCAGCTACTCCAGAGGCCGAGGTGGGAGGACCCTTTGAGCCTAGGAGATTCAGGCTGTAGTGAGCCCACATTGAGCCACTGCACTCCAGCCTGGGGGACAGAGCAAGACTCTGTACTCTATTCTTTTGCCCAGGCTGGAGTGCAGTGGCACGATCTTGGCTCACTACAGCCGACATGGACACTGCAGCCTCAAACTCCTGGGTTCAAGTGCTCTTCCCATCTCGGTCTCCCAGTGTTGGAAGTACAGGTGTGAGCCACCATGTTGGCCTTCTTTTTTAAATCTATGGTCATATATAAAACCTAGGCAATGCCGGCCGGGCGCGGTGGCTCATGCCTGTAATCCCAGCACCTTGGGAGGCCGAGGCGGGTGAATCACGCGGTCAGGTGATCGAGACCATCCTGGCTAACACAGTGAAACTCCGTTTCTACTAAAAATACAAAAAATTAGCTAGGTGTGGTGGCAGGCGCCTGTAGTCCCAGCTACTCAGGAGGCTGAGGTAGGAAGATGGTGTGAACCTGGGAACTTGCAGGGAGCTGAGACAGCACCACTGCACTCCAGCCTGGACGATAGAGCAAGACTCCGTCAGAACACAAAACAAAACAAAACACTTAGGCGGCTGGGCGCGGTGGCTCACGCCTGTAATCCCAGCACTTTGGGAGGCCGAGGTGAGTGGATCATGAGATCAGGAGTTCGAGACCAGCCTGGCCAATATGGTGAAGCCCCATCTCTACTAAAAATACAAAAATTAGCCAGGTGTAGTGGCGGGCGCCTGTAGTCCCAGCTACTCTGGAGGCTGAGGCAGGAGAATGGCATGAACCCGGGAGGCGGAGCTTGCAGTGAGCAGAGATAGCGCCACTGTACTCCAGGCTGGGCAACAGAGCAAGACTCCGTCTCAAAACAAACAAACAAACAAACAAACCAACTAGGCAATGCCAGGTGCAGTGTCTCATGCCTGTAATCCCAGCACTTTGGGAGCCCAAGGCAGGCAGGCTGTTTGAGCCCAGAAGTTCAAGACCAGCCTGGGCAACATGGTGAAACCCCGTCTCTACCAAAAATACAAAAATTAGCCAGGTGCCTGTACTCCCAGCTACTCAGGAGGCTGAGGTGGGAGGACTGCTTGAGCCTGGGAAGTGGAGGCTGCAGTGAGCTATGATCACACCACTGCATTCCAGTGTGGACAACAGAGCAATACCCTGACTCAAGACAACAAACAAAAAACACAAACCCTGGGCAATATGCACCTAATTGTTCTTAAAGTTATTCTTCTAGGGATGTGGTCATAAATAGTTTTTTCACCTTTTTAAATACTTTTGCTGTTGACTGGACTATGTACAGAGAACAACATTCCTGTTATGATTAGGGTTGCCAGATAAAATATGGTACAATCAGGTACATTTTAATTCCAGATAATAATTTTTTACTACAGTACGTGCTGTGCAATTTTTTTTTTTTTGAGACGGAGTCTTGCTCTGTGGCCTGGGCTGGAGTGCAGTGGCATGATCTCAGCTCACTGCAAGCTCTGCCTCCCGGGTTTATGCCATTCTCCTGCCTCAGCCTCCCGAGTAGCTGGGACTACAGGCGCCCGCCACCTCGCCCGGCTAGTTTTTTGCATTTTTTAGTAGAGACGGTGTTTCACCGGCTTAGCCAGGATGGTCTCCATTTCCTGATCTCGTGATCCGCCCGTCTCGGCCTCTCAAAGTGCTGGGATTACAGGCTTGAGCCACCGCGCCCGGCCTTTTTTTTTTTTTTTTTTTTTTTTAGACAGAGATTCGCTTTCATCATCCAGCCTGGATGGCTCAATCTTGACTCACTGCAACCTCCGCCTCCCAGGTTCAAGCGATTCTCCTGCCTCAGCCTCCCGAGTAGCTGGGATTACAGGCGCTCATCACCACGCCCCGCTAATTCTGTATTTTTAGTAGAGACGGGGGGTTTCACCATGCTGGTTAGGCTGGTTTCGAACTCCCGACCTCAAGTGATCCGCCCATCTCGGCCTCCCAAAGTGTTGGAATTACAGGCGTGAGCCACCGCGCCCGTCCCGTCCCATGCAATTTGTATTTTTATCCACTAAATCTGGCAGTCCCAGCTATGATTACAAGCTCCAAATCCCTTTCCACCTATCGGCGCCCAGACAGAACCAAGGCCACCGCAGCCCGGAGCCGCTGCCGCCCCACCCCTCCCAGCGCGTTCTCTTAGCCCCCCTCGCGTTCCGGCTCCCCCGGCTCCAGAACCTTAAGGCCTGACCTGAGCACCGGCGGGCTCCTGGAGCTCACTGTCCAGCACCCGACGCACCTGGCCCCGCCGCGCAGCCCCTTCCCCCCGGTCTGAGTTTCCCTCCCGGCGCGCACTGCCCTTGTGACCCTTTCCCTCCCCGGCCACAGATGCAGATCTCGGCCAGAAGCTCCACTTCCCCGAGGCCGTCGCCCCTGCCAGGCAACTCCCCTGCGGCGTCGCCCACCCAGAGTTCTCCCCAGGACGCTCCCTCGGTGACCCCCCAGCAGCCCCGCCGGTCTTCTCCCCACCTTCAGCCCCCTCCCCGACCCCCCAGGAAGGGGCCAGACTCCAGCCCAGCGCTTCCTGGTCCTTCCCTCTGGGCGTCCTCCAGACCGTCCCCTTTAGGGAAGTTGGCCCGCGGCGCGCTCCCACCCCCGGGCCTCCGCCTGGACGGAGGCGCGAAATTCGGAGGGCGCAGGCTCCGGCCGGGAGAAGGGGGTGCCGCCGGCGTTCCGATTTCTCAGGAATGGGGAAACAGAGGCACGGTGGGGGCTAGGCCTGGGGCTGGGCGCTGACCTAGGACCCCGCCCCGCCCCGCCTTGCTCTGCGCCCCTCCCAGGCCGGGCTTGCCCGAGCGGCTCCACGCGGGCCCGGGGCTAGTCCACCCGACAGGAGCTGGGGGCTGCAGCCCACGAGCCCACGACCCCGCAGCGACGCATCCGGAGTGTAACCGCGCAGAGTCACGGAGACACTTTCCCGGTGTGGGCGCCTCGCTGCGCTTCTTCCCCGCGGACTGCGGCCCCCCGGGGCAGGACAGAGCCGAGATGCCCGGGCGGGAGCGAAGCCTACATGGGGGCGATGCAGCGGGGGAGATGCCTGGGGGGAGGGTGAGAGGGTGAAACCTGGTGGGGAACAATGGGGGTGGGTAGGCGATTCCTGGGGGAGGTGCCTGGTGGGGGGTGTTTCTGGTTCGCCCGGGGTCAGTGCGCGTCCCCCAGCCCACTGCGCCCGCCCTGCCCGTCCCACCGAGGTCCCCCGGGAGCGCCTGGGTCCACGGCTTTGGGGGGTTTCTCCGAGCCCTGGGCGTTGTTCTGGGGGAGCCGGGGCCCGGACCACCAAGGTTCGTGCGGGCCATGAGGTGTCCCGCGCCGGGGCTCGGGGATCCCAGCTCCCCGCTTCCCTCACGGGCGCCGTGTCCGGGACTGCAGGTGGAGACGGGGACGGGCGCCGCGGGGTCGCGGACAGCTGCGGGGCGGGACAGGGCGGGAGGCGGCGGGGCGCAGAGTCCTCGGGCCGCAGGCGCGATACGGGCAGCTTCCTGGAGGCGGCCTGAGCGTGGTCGCGGCGCCTCCGGGGTGGGGTCCAGGTTGGAGGCTCCGGGGCGCACCGCCCTAGCCCCACCCCGGCCGGGTCCCGGCGCTGCCTCTGCGGAGAGGGTGGAAGGAAGGAAGGAAGGAAGGAAGGAAGGAAGGAAGGAAGGAAGGAAGGAAAGGGACGGTCGGCAGGCGTGGGGTCCGCGGCATCAGAGGGGTGCCAGGTCTGAGATTCCAGCCTCCAGACGGAGGCTCCTTCCTCCCGTCTGCTCCATCCTGCAACCTGTAGCCCGAGCGGGGTCTAGCTGCCCGCTCCCCGATCGCAGCCGCCCCTGCGCCCGGCTCCTTTCCTCCCTCCCCAACCCGGAGCGCCTCCCCACCCTAATGCGGGAGTCCACGGGGCTCGGGAAGCCTCTTCCTCCCCCACCGAGGTTGCCCAACGCCCCTTCCACCCTCCGAACCCCCGCAACCATCCCTCAAATGCCCCAGCGGCCAGCAGGGCTGGGGTGGGCGCAGGAGAGCCAGGGGTCCTGCCGGCATGCAGGGGTTTGGGATCGGTGTGGCCCAATGAACGCGCGGGTTCAGATGAGCCTGTGGTGTCCCCGATTTCCATCTCCTACTGACCCAGCCCCAGAGGACAGTCTGAGAGGCCGGTGGCCGCGGATCCTGGATGCGCCTCTCTTCTGCCTGTGGTTTCCCTTTATTCCCGCAGCGCTGTGAGTCCACCTTTCACTTACCGGAGCCACATCCAGAACTTTCTCCTGGGACCACAGCGTGGGCTTCCGAGACCTGTGTGACCTCAGCTCTGCCCCTTCCAGGCTGCTTGGTGAAGCCCTCAGGACACTCCGCCTGGGTTGGTCGGGTGAGGTGGATGAGGGACAACGTGGTGAGGTCCCCATCATGCTGGAGAGTGACCAGTAGGTGCCCAGGACCTGACCCTTGTCTGCACCCAAGAGCAGCCATCCCCTCTGCAGCAGCCCCCGCCTGGTCGCTCTGGAGTCCTCCCCACCTCCCTCCCCAGTGGGGCACACAGCATTCTTGCTGCCCTGAAAGGCAGGCGGGAGGCACAGGAAGGCAGAAGGGTGCCAGGTCTGAGATTCCAGACAGAAGGGACCATGGGGCTCCACTCCACCACCACTGTAGGCAGGGGACTGGCAGGTGTACACCCTCACTCCTGCGGGGCCCAGGGACACAGCTACCCTCCTTTGAGGCCCTGGCCCTCAGGACCCTGCCACAGCGAGGTCTGTGCCTCCCCAGTGACCAATGGTCACCAGGCTCGGGGTCACCCAGCTGCTTCCACATGCGACACCATCAGCTCCATGCCTTACCCCCAAGCTGGGCTCATAACCTTAATTCACAGCTAAGAAACTCAACCAAGGTCACATCACATGAGGGCAAACCCCCCAAGGCCACAGTGCTCCAAGTACGGAGGGCTCCCTGCCTTCAGAAGATGCTGTGGGTCCACCTGCAGCCTTAGTGGACAGAGGACCAGGGCACCAGCTGCTCTTCTGTCTCAGTGCTGAGTACCCCTGACTCGCACTGCCCTGTACAGGTAGGGCTCAGAGTCTGTGCACGGAACTCAGATAAAACACCTGGTCCTGGGATGTCACACTTTGGTTCAGATGAATGAAAAAGTAAGATACTGACACTCTGGATGACTGAGAATCGACTTATGTCTTTCCCGTAATGGGAAACTGTCCCATGAAAAGCCACTTACATGTTTGGATGGTCCTGTAGAAAATATTTTTTTTCTCCTTATCTCTCTATAAGATGCATAAGAATGCAATTTAAGACAAACAGCAAATAAATACCATCTGTGCATGTACCAAGCACTTGCAGACTTAAAAAAAAAAAAAGAAAAGAAAAAATAAGATACTGTATCTTGGGCACACAGAAAGTGCCCATCAAAGATTAAATGAATGGACTGCAGCTGGTGGGGGCGTGGGGTCCTGGCTTGCTGGAACAGTTCCAGTTGATGCTGGGTCCTGGCCCCATGACGTGTAGTGTGCCCTTCCGTGCTCCAGGGTGTCCCATGTGGGCACTTAGTCCAAGGACCACCCCACACACAAAACAGTATCTTCCTGTGAGGGGCCAGAGAATAGGCCACACCTGGCTGCCCTGTACAAGTTGGAAGGCACTAGGAGGGACCTGTCAACCTGTACTCAGTCACTCACTGGCGGGTCCCTCTGGGAAGAGCTGTTGCTCTTTGGCCCCAGGAATCTTCTATTTCTGCACCTGAGTGCCAGGCAATTGTGGGGCCCCATTAACCTACTCCACACAGCGTAGGAGGGCTTGCTCTCCGCACTGGCCAGGCTCCCTCAGCACGTACAACAAAGAAGTCCCCCCTTCCCTCTTATTCTAGCAGGAGGTTGTCAGGGGCAGTCATGACACAGGCATATATAGTGTGTCAGAGCCCGGAGAGGGGATGAGGACAGCAAAGTGTTACTTCATAGAGCATGGCCCCGGAGAGCCTCCCACTATGCTGACATATGGGCAGCCGTCTGGGAGTTTGACACTGGCAGACGGGAAGAGCATTCCAGGCAGACAAGAGTCAGTGCAAATACCCCAAAGCAAGCACCAAGGAGGCCTGGGGCTGCTGCAGAGCTGATGAGGGGATGGCAGGGGCAGAGCAGGCCTGAGAACACTGGCCTCCACTCTGAATGAAACAGGGATCCCCGGGCCGGGCACGGTGGCTCACGCCTGTAATCCCAGCGCTTTGGGGGAGGCCGAGGCAAGCGGATCACGAGGTCAGGAGACGGAGACCATCCTGGCCAACATGGTGAAGCTCCATCTCTACTAAAAATACACAAATTAGCTGGGCGTGGTGGTGCGCGCCTGTAGTCCCAGCTACTCGGGAGGCTGAGGCAGGACAATCGCTTGAACCTGGGAGGCAGAGGTTGCAGTGAGCCGAGATCGCGCCACCACACTCCAACCTGGGGACAGACCGAGACTCCGTCTCAGAAAAAAAAAAAAAAAAAAAAAAAGAAAGAAAAAGTAAAAAGAAAAAAAGAAAACAAAAAGAAACAGGGAGCCCCTTTTGGGTGTCAGTGCCCTGTCTCAGCTCCTCAGCTATGGTAGAAGGTAAAAGCAGTTTACCTTTTAACTATATGAACAGGCATGGCGGTGTTCCAATTGAACTCCTTAGGAAACCGACATTTTATTTTATTTTTTTTAAACGGAGTCTCGCTGTTACCCAGACTGGAGTGCAGTGGCGCGATCTCGGCTCCCTGCAACCTCTGCCTCCCGAATTCAAGTGATTCTTCTGCCTCAGCCTCCCAAGTATCTGGGATTACAGGCGCCCACCACCACGTCTGGCTAATTTTAATTTTTTTTAATTTTCAGTAGAGACGGGGTTTCTCCATGTTGGCCAGGCTGGTCTCGAACTCCTGATCTCAGGTGATACACCCGCATCAGCCTCCCAAAGTGCTGGGATGACAGGCGTAAGCCACTGTGCCCGGCCGATATTTGAATTTCATATACTTTTCATATATCCTGAAATACTGTTTTAATTCTCCCCCAACTTCTTAAAAACGAGAAAAGCATTCTTAGCTCAGGCACCATACAGAACCCGGCTGCAGGCTGGGCATGGACTTTGGAACAGTCGGCGTGTGGGTGAAGGGGGACATCCCGGGGCAGGGGCGGGCTCCGGGCAGAGGCGGCCGGGCTAACTCCACGCTCCCGCTCTAGCCGGTGACCGCCACGCGGGCTCGTCTCACTCTCACACTCAGGCCGAGAAAACGCCGAAAGCCGTGTCACCAACGGAGGACCTCCGGGCCACATTCAGCCTGCAGAGTTTATTTGGTCGGCTCAGACGTGTTAGGAAATAACACATTAAAAGTACACATTTTCTTCAGACCCTGAGAGCGGACGAGTCCCGCGCACTCCGCACCGCCAGTCCCGGTCCCGCGCCCGCCCAGAGGGCCGCCCTCCTCCCGCCGACCCGGCTCGGTGCTTAGGCGTTAATCCCGCCCCCCAGGGGGGCCGCGCCGGGAGCCCGATCGCCTTAGGCTCAAGGGCTTAGGTCCCAGCCCACGGGACCCGACCGCACCGCACTGAGCGGCCTCCGCGCCAGGTAAGGGGATTCGGGGCGGGACCGGGACCCGCGCTGCCGGTCGTCCCGGAAACCCGCGGTGGGCCGTTGAGTGCACGCCGAGCCGCCGCCAACGGCCAAGTCACGGGAACAAACCGCGGCGGCCGCACCCCGCCCCGCCAGGGAGCCTGGGCCCTGCCCGTCGCCCCCCCGCGCCAGAGCTCGCACTGCGCCTGCGTAGTTTGCCCACCCAGAACCGGAGGCGGAGCCGCAGCGCGCACAGTGTCTGCATCTTCCGCCCGGCCCCGCCCCAGCGGTAGTGCCTCAGCCGCTTCGTCCTCCCACCCGGCCAGGGACGAGGCGGGGCGGGTACGCGGACATTGCGCCTGCGCGCGTAGACCCCGCCTCCAAGTCGGCCCCGCCCCCGGCCAGCCCCGCCCCGCGCCGCGCGGGGCCCTGGGAGGGGCGCAGCGTCCGGCGGCGTCGGCGGCGTGGGCGGCGGGCCGCGGGAGGCAGCGCGGGGCAGACAGCCGCGGTAATGAATGGAGCGTCCGCCCGCCGCCGTCGTCCGCAGCCGGCCGGGATGTCCCTCCCCAGAGGCCGGGCCGAGGTGAGGCGCGGCGCTGCCGCCCCGCCGCCCGCCGCGAGCCCCCGTCCCCCGCGGACTGCGAAAGCCGGGCCGGCCGTTGTCTCGCGCTGCGCCGGGCCGGGGCCGGGATGGCGGGCGGGGCGCGCCCGTGGCCTGTCCTCGTCGGCGCGCCGCCCCGCTGGTCTGCCCCTCGCGCGGACCCTGCCTCCCAGCTTGGCGCAGCGGCGCCGACTGAGCGGCCGAGTGCCCGGGGTCGGCGCCGGGCCTGGCCCACGTGCCCGCGCCGCTGCTTCCGGGCGGACGGGACGGACGGGGCGGACGGACGGCCAGCCGCCCTGGGTCCGTTGAGCGCGCTGTCCCGGCCACGTCGAGTTGCCCCGCAAGCCCGGTCCCTGGGACTTCTCTGGATGTAAGCCATTCTGTCCCACCTCCAGGAAGGGCTGCCACCTGGGCCCTGTTTGGGCGTTCTCAGCCCAGATGGGTCCTTGCGACGCGCCCCGAGGCAGGTTATTGTACGTGGTTCTGGGGATGACCGTTCACATTGAATGAATAAAAACATAACTTGCCTTGCGAACCATAATTTCAAATGTTTTTCGACTGCAGTGGTTTTCCTACACCCAAATGAGCTCGCAGTCAGTTTTGTTTCTTCTTTTGTCCCGTTGTGTGACCCACACTGTCTTCATTGCTAAGAGAATCGCAGCCCCTCGGGCTCCCTTCTGCGCCTTCGTATTCCGGGTGGCCCTGGTAGACCCGGGCCAAGCTGAGCCGTCAGAAGCTTCTGTTGGTGTTCTGGTGTTGGTCAAAAGGGAAGTTATTTGTTTTGAAGTTAGCCCTGATCAGATTATGTGCATAGTTTTTAGAAATCCATTCAGACCTTATAATGAGGCCAGTTTGGTAAAGCAAGGGCACCCTGCGACTTTTTACATAGAAATATTTTTTATTTTTTTCTGTGTATGTCATGGTAACAAAATTGAGACTAGGAAGGATTTGGTTGGGATTTTTTTTTAAGTGCCATGAATAAGCCACATTTTGATTATCAATTAATTTCAGTTACTAAACAAAGTTATCTTGGCCGGGCGCGGTGGCTCACGCCTGTAATCCCAGCACTTTGGGAGAGTGAGGCGGGCGGATCACGAGGTCAGGAGATCAGACCATTCTGGATAACACGGTGAAACCCCCGTCTCTCCTAAAAATACAAAAAATTAGCCAGGTGTGGTGTCGGGCGCCTGTAGTCCCAGCTACTCGGGAGGCTGAGGCAGGAGAATGGCGTAACCCGGAAGGAGGAGCTTGCAGTGAGCTGAGATCGCGCCACCGCACTCCAGCCTGGGGGACAGAGCGAGACTCCGTCTCAAAAACAACAACAAAAAACAAAACCGAAGTTATCTTGCAAGAGGAAAGTTTACAGGAGTTCGATTCAATAGGGTTTCCAATGGGACGTCCATACAAGGATGCACACTTCCCATAGTCCTTAAACGGATTATATCTGCTCGTCATGACTGACTTTTTCTCAAGAAAAGATCTAGCACAGGTTAAGAGAGATTCTGTGAATCTTGAAAAAGCTTCACAGGGCCCAGTCTTTGAGGCGAGGACACAGTTAATCTATATGGAAAGAAACCTAAGACTTGGTCCACTTGACAGGTGGTTACAGAGTCTCCCCCAACACACACCCTCGTCCAGTTAATTCCTGAATAAGGTGGTCGATGTTTCAGGTGTAAAACTGCTGCTCTTTAAGGTCACCTCCTCCCCCCTTCCCCCCCCCACAGTGAGTGACTCAGCTGTGCAAAGTATGCCCATAACACCTTGGAGAAAGACTAAGAAAATGACTAGGGGAGCGGACTGACTTCTGTGTGTGTAAAGGAGCTGAGAAGCAGCTTTTTTAGTGAAAGGTGTGTGTGTGTCTCAGATTCCTGGTGAGGAGCCCTGGGGAGTGGAACGCTGGGGGCATGACGGGCAGTAAGTGACCATGGTCAGTGCCGGCCTTCGCTTTGTTTTGCATTTTTTCTTTGCCTGGCTTTAGCTTCTGGTCTGGTTCTCTTTGGTGTGGTGGTTGTCTTTTGAGAGGAGGGAGCAGGTGAAACTGCTGGGTGTGGCTCCGCCCAGCCCTGGGGTAGAGGCCAAGCTGACCCTTCCTTACCAATGTTGTTTCCTTCACTGTTTAAATCTCAGGACCTGAGAATGTACCTGTAGGAATCCCTCTTATTTACATTTGGCTGTGTAAGAAAGTCAGTGTGCGTTTAGCCCGTGACACCCCTTAGCGTTTTGGTTTTGTCTTTCCGTTTCAGTGTCTGTGGATACCAGCGGTTCTGTGGCTTCAGCCCCTTTCAGGGGTTCGGCCCTCTCTGCATCCCAGCCTTCCAGGCCCTTCTCCTGCTCCCCACTTTTCAGCATCTAGGTTTGTCTTCCTTCTGCAGTACCTCAGATCGCTTCCTTGCTAATCACTGGATATGTGCTTTTGGCAGTTCAAATTCTGGGAGGTATCGTTGGGAATAAAATAAGCTCTTTGCCGTTTCTGAGGCGGAGGGGAGCAGGAGAGACAGAGGTGGTTGCCTCCCTGCCTGCTGGGGCCATGGTGGTTTTAAAAGAAGGCCCTGGCCTCAGGGAACATGGTGGTGGTGAGGAGCAGCGTAAACCAGAGAAAAAGGCTCAGTAGGTGCTTCAAGGAGAGACACTGGCAGATGAGAGCAGGGGTAATCCAGGTTTCTCGGGAAAGTGTGCTCCTGAGACCTCATGGGGAGAGGAGGTTAGAGTCCAGCCCTGAAGGGTCTGGGGGCGATGGCAGAAGCCCCAGGAGAGCATCATCCATGAGGTGCAGAGGCAGCCTTGCAGCATCCCAGTGCGCGCCTCCTGCCTGGCCCAAGGGCCTGCTGCTGAAGCCACCTCCCAGCTCCCCCAGGTTGTTTGGGGATTCAGGGGACATGCAGTCTAAATGACCCGCACTGGAATGCCGGCCAGCTTCCCATCCCTCATTCGAGGTGAAGGCCGCGCTGGAATCCCGGCCAGCTTCCCATCCCTCATTCTAGGTGAAGGCCGTGCTGGAATCCCGGCCAGCTTCCCATCCCTCATTCTAGGTGAAGGCCGTGCTGGAATGCCGGCCAGCTTCCCTCCTCTCATTCTAGGTGAAGGCGGCGCTGGAATCCCGACCAGCTTCCCATCCCTCATTCGAGGTGAAGGCCGTGCTGGAATCCCGGCCAGCTTCCCACTTCTCATGAAGCCTTTTCAGCAGCCATGGCCCAGGTCTTTCCCAGCAAAGTCTGTGTGCAATAGAAACAGCTGATGCTGGCCTGGCCCTGGGGGTGGGGCTGTAACTGATGCAGCCCTCTCCCTGATAAGGGTCAGGAGGACCTGGCCCCCAGCCCTTCCTGCCTCACCACCCGCCTTGCCACCTCCACAGACAAACCCTGAGGGGCTGAGTTCCTCCAAAGCTGCCCCTCATCGAGGCCCACCTGGTGGTGTCTGCTCTACCTGTTTGCTGCAGAGAGCAGGGTCGGGAGCATGTGCATTTGGGAGAGCTCTGGTTACTCCGTCACAGAAGCCACGCTCCACATCCTGTAAGTGAGAGACTCCCAAGCAGTGTTCAGCCTGCGACGTCAGGCCTGTCACTAGTGGGACTGCCCGGACCCACATGGTACGGGTACATGGCAAGGGTGCTGGTGTTAAATACAGGGGACCCACAAAACCACCAGCAGAACAATCCACATGATCCTGTTGTGTGACCCAGAGCATTTCAGGGACAGAACTCAGACCGGCTGACCTTAGTGTGTTGCTGGCTTGCTTTGGAAGGTGCCCTGTTTCCAAGATGGCCTTGCCTGGGTTCCTGAGCACGTCTGACAGAGCAGCTCGGACTCCGGACTTCTGGAGTCAGACCCCTTGCCACTGTCTTTGACCTTTAGCTTTGGGTTCCCCTTCTCTGTTTGTTTGTTTATTTCTTCTCACTCTGTCGCCCAGGCTGGAGTGCAGTGGTGCAGTCTCGGCTCACTGCAACCTCTGCCTCCTGGGTTCAAGTGATTCTCCTGCTTCAGCCCCCCGAGTAGCTGGAATTACAGGTGCTGGCCACCGCACACACTCAGCTAATTTTTGTTTGTTTGTGTTTTGAGATGGAATCTTGCTCTGTCACCCAGGCTGGAGTGCAATGGCGCAATCTCAGCTCCCTGCAACCTCTGCCTCCTAGGTTAAAGCAGTTCTTCTGCCTCAGTCTCCTGGGATTACAGGCATGTGCCACCATGCCTGGTTAATTTTTTTTTTTTTTTTTGTATTTTTAGTAGAGACAGGGTTTCACCATGTTGGCCAGGCTGGTCTTGAACTCTAGATCTCGTGGTCTGCCCACCTCGGCCTCTCAAAGTGCCAGGACTACAGGCGTGAGCCACCGCGCTCAGCCAGTGTTTGGATTTTTAGTAGTGTCACCATGTTGGCCAGGCTGGTCTCAAACTCCTGACCTTAGGTGACCCACCCGCCTTGGCCTCTCAGAGTGCTGGGATTACAGGCACGAGCCACTGCGCCTGGCCCCCTTCTCAGTTTAGCCCAGACCTGGGTGTTGGCTTCTGTGTGGGCAGCTGTTGTGAGCCCGTGGCTCCTGCTGGAATCTGTGGCAGTTGATGCTGCTGTGCACCCTCGGAATAGGTGAAGGCTACTCTCAGGTGTAGCCTGGATGGTAATTTATGTCCTCAGGAGGAGAAACTGCCATGTCCCTGTCTGAACCAGGCCCGGAGTCTGATACGTAGCTCTTTGACTCCCTGGGTGTACTCGACAGCCTATTGAGAGCGCGTGTGCTCTGAGTTGAAAACGAATATACTTCCGTTGTTTGAAGGTTATTGTAAAGTGTCTAACTTACAGAGTTGGCACTCCTGTGTCCCTTGCCCCCAGGTGGAGCTACTGTGACTGCCACCGCTGCCACCTGGCACTTGCGGGACTGTCTGGAAGGAAATTGCAGATATCAGGACACTTCTCTAAGTGTTCTTTCTCCTGAGAAAGGGAAAAGGACATTCTCCTGTCTAATGACAGTCGCGATTGATGACGTCTACGAAACTGTGTCCCTTGGCGTCATCCAGTAGCCAGTCCATGGTCTGACTTCCCCAGTTGTCCCTAATGTCCTTACTAGCTGTTTTTCCCAACCAGAATCGAGTGCAGGGCCACACGTCACAGTGACTGTGATGTCTGTCTTCGTCTGGAGCCCCGGAGCACCCCGTGATCTGGCAATGGGAGACTTGATTTGATGCAGGGGGCACGTTTGGGGCACAGGTAATGCTGTGTGCTGCACTGTGGGCGGAGGCTGTCCCATGAGGACGGATGCAACTTTGCTCGCTGGCCCTTTAAATTGTGTGCCCGCCCCCCGCAGTTGGCAAGTTAGATGAGGGGGTATCTCAGAGTGTGTGGACGCCCTCCCCCCATCAGACTTCCACATACTGTTTGCTGGTCTCCCCAGAACCTGTGGGCAGCAACACCTTGACTTTCGTATGCTGTTGTTCCTTTTTTTCTTTATCTATGTTTTCCTTCTTTGCTGCCTCTTAGAAAATGCTGAGTTCTTTCCCTTTATTACCAATGTTTAGCGGAAGGTGGTCTAGTAGACACCTCCGTGGGGGCAAATGTTTTTACTTTTCCTTTGTCGTCTTTGAGTATCAAGGTGGACTAGTGGACTTTTATTTATTTATTCACATGTCATAATCTAGTAAAGCCTTTTGTTTTGTGATGCTCAAATGGCTATAAATGTGACCAGTTGGGAGCCCCTTCCAAGCTGGCCCCGTGTCCTTTTCACTCAGCACACGGTCCTGGGAGTGCGTCCTTTCTGGCCCAGCGTCCCAGGCCCACGGTGACGGCTTTCCCTGGCCTGCGTCAGCTGCTTCTCCAGAGTGCCTGGGCTCCTTTTAGTGCAGAAAGGCATCTGGACACCAACGTCCGGGCCGTAGACGTGGTCACTGTGTTTGTCTGTTATTGCTTAATGCCCTCTTCATGGACACAGCTAGAAAATACGTATTTAAAACGTGAGTTCATTCTGGTATTCTCAATATGAATTACAATTAAAATTAATTTTAATTTTCATTAAAATTGTGTAGTTTTGCTGGGTGTGGTGGCTCACACCTGTAATTCCAGCACTTTGGGAGACTGAAGTGGGGAGACCACTTGAGCTCAGGAGTTCCAGACCAGTCTGGGCAACATGGCAAAACCCCATCTTCACAAAAACATACAGAAATCAGCTGGGCAAGATGACAATGTGCCTGTAGTTCCAGCTGCTCAGGAGGCTGAGGTGGGAGGATCACTTGAGCCTAGGAGGTTGAGACTGTGTTAAGCCACAGTCAGGTCACTGCACTGCAGCCGGGGTGACAGAGTGACACCCTGTCTCAAAAAAAAAAAAAAATATATATATATAGTTTTACATAATTTCTTTGAATCTTATATATTCTGAAAAATCTTAATACTATTTGCATAATTACTTGTTTTTCGCTAAAAGGTACATAAAATAGGTTGTGGAATTACAATACTACTACTACGAAGAAAACTGCTTCGTTAAGTTTGTAGGTTTTTTGTTGAGTTCTTTTTGTCCTTAGTTATCTTCCACTTTGGATGAATAAAGTGCTGTGTTTTAAAGTTCCTTGACAAATACTCTTGTTCTATTTTTTATTTTATTTATTTTTCCCAAGAAAGAAATAAGACAAATATTCTTTTCTCTGGTTATGTTGCCCATTTGTTTCAGATCATTTTTAGATTTAGGATTTTTAAAAAATTTTATGTACAAAATAATTACCTGTTATAAAGGTCAGAACTACATAAAAGCTACCTTTCCTATCCCCACCACTCTTGTAAGCAACTTTTTTTTTTTTTTTTTAGAGACAAAGTCTTGCTGTGTTGCCCAGGCTGGAGTGCAGTGGCTCAGTCTCGGCTCACTGCAACCTTGGCCTTCCGGGTTCAAGCAATTCTCCTGCCTCAGTCTCCTGAGTAGCTGGCACTACAGGCACGCACCAGCACGCCCAGCTAATTTTTTGTACTTTAGTAGAGATGGGGTTTCACCGTTCGCCCAGGCTATTCTCGAACTCCTGAGCTCAGACATTCCACCTGCCTCGGCCTCCCAAAGTGCTGGGATAACAGGCATGAGCCACCGTGCCCGGCCTAGGCAACCCTTTTTACTTCTGCTACGTACTGTAAAAATAAGCAAAACGCACCCACAACTCATTTCCCTTCCTGTCTTTCACAAAAGTTACCATGGGCTGTTGACACTGTGTGTGTCTGGTTTTTCTTGTTTGTTTTGAGACGGAGTCTCGCACTGGATTCAAGCGATTCTCCTGCCTCAGCCTCCTGAGTAGCTGGGACTACAGGCACCCGCCGCCACGCCTGGCTGATGTTTATATTTTTAGTAGAGATGGGGTTTCACCATGTTGGCCAGGCTGGCGTCGAGCTCTTGGCTGCAAATGATCTGCCAGCCTCAGCCTTCCAAAGTACTGGGATTACAGGTGTGAGCCACTTGAACCTAACCTGTTTGTTTTGAGACACCGTCTGGCTCTGTTGCCCAGGCTGGCGTGCAGTGGCCTGATCTTGGCTCCCCACAGCCTTGACCTCCGGCCTCAAGCGATTTTCCCACCACACCCTCCTGAGTAGCTGGAACTACAGGCACATGCCACCATGCTGGCTGATTTTTTCAGATTTTTTGTAGAGATGGGGTCTCACTATGTTGCCCAGGCTGGTCTTGAACTCTTGAGCTCAAAAGATTTACCTGCCTTGGCCTCCCAAAGTGCTGGGATTACAGGCGTGAGCCGCCGTGGCTGGCCCCTGCGTGTCTGGTTTTTCTGCTGAGCACATGTATGAATGTGTGGGTCCTGTTGATGGACTCTGGTCCTTTGCCGTCAGATGCTGCTGTGACTGACGTTGCCGTGTGTTGCATTGTGTCTGGTGAGGGCTGTCTTCAGGTCTGTTCCTAGTGTGCGGTTGCTGGGTAGGAGGATACGTGTAGTTTTGGTGAGTGCTGCCAGATTCTCCCGCACAGGCCTGCGCCCCGTCAGCACTGGGGGAGACGCCAGATTCCCCCGCACAGGCCTGCGCCCCGTCAGCACTGGGGGAGACGCCAGATTCCCCCGCACAGGCCTGCGCCCCGTCAGCACTGGGGGAGATGGCCTGACCCACAGAGGGCGTTACTAAGCATTTGGATTTTTGCCAGGATGATAGGGTGAGAAGGGGTATCTTGAACTGGTTTTCATTTAATTTGCTTCAATCTGAATGTGAAAAATGAAAAAAATGTGCTTTACTAAATTGGATGTAGCACGGAGCGCTTGAGATCATTGAATGCACGTGGCTCATTTTGTTAGTAAGTCCCTGAGGGCGGTTGGCCCTGTGCATAGGACCTGTATGCAGCGGCCCGGATGCTTCTGCTGCAAAATCACTTGGAAGGTGGTTTCTCTTCTTTATTTTTTGTACAGCGGAGGCCTTGCTTTTTCGCTGGGACTGGACTTGAGCTCCTGTGCTCAAGCAATCCTCTCACCTTGGCCTCCAGGTAGCTGGGACTACGGGCGTGAGCCACTGCACCCAGCCTGGTATAGCTTTATAAGTGTGTTTTTAAACCTTTTTTATTTTAAAGTGTGGCACAGATACAGAAACAGAAATGGAATAAAATCAACGTCCAGCGTAATGTGATGAGATGAACACAGTTGTAACTGATGCTTGGGTCAAGAGGTGCTTGCCAACTTCCAGAGCCCCTGTGCGTATCGCCCCAGCCCCTCCCTCCCAGCAGAGGCTGCCTCGATCTTACTGTTACAGCAGCTACTTCCTTATTCTTTGTTGTTTTGACTGAATTGAGTACCTCTAAATATTAGTTAAGTTTTTCCTTTTTTTTTTTAGACTGAGTCTCGCTCTATTGCCCAGTCTGGAGTGCAGTGTTGCAATCTTGGCTCAGTGGAACCCCTGCCTCTCGGGTTCAAGCAGTTCTCCTGCCTCAGTCTCCTGAGTAGCTGGGATTACAGGTGCCCGCCACCATACCTGGCTAATTTTTGTGGTTTTAGTAGAGATGGGGTTTCACCTGCTGCCAGGCTGGTCTCGAACTCCTGACCTCAGGTAATCCACCCGTCTTGACCTCCCAAAATGCTGGGATTACAGGTGTGAGCCACCGCGCCCAGCTGACCTTTCAGTCTGAATCTACAGGTTACGTTATCCACCCCACCTCCCGTGGAAGTATTTTCGGAGGTAACTTGGTGGTTGGACTAGATTTTGCTGGCTGCATTCTTCTGGAGAGGCCCAGTGTGTTCCTCTATCCTTTGGTTTCCCGTAGATTGTGGTTGGTTTTGAGGCAGGGTCTCGCCTCATGGCCCAGAATTCGGTGCAGTGGCACTCCTGGGCTCAAGTGGTTTTCCCACCTCAGCCTCCCTGATAACCGGGACCGCAGGCGCACATCACCATCCCCAGCTAAGTTTTATACAATTTTTTGTAGGCCGGGTGCGGTGGCTTATGCCTGTAATCCCAACACTTTGGGAGGCTGAGGCGGGCAGATCACGAGGTCAAGAGATTGAGACCATCCTGGCCAACATGGTGAAACCACGCCTCTACTAAAAACACAAAAATTAGCTGGGCGTGGTGGTGGGTGCCTGTAATCCCAGCTACTTGGGAGTCTGAGGCAGGAGAATCGCTTGAACCCAGGAGGCGGAGGTTGCAGTGAGCTGAGATCGCGCCACTTCACTCCAGTCTGGGGACAGACCAAGACTCCGTCTCAAAAGAAAAAAAAAAAATGTGTGATGTTCTGGCTGAGTTATTGCTTCTTTATGTAGTAGATGAACTAGTAAAGAGAAATCTTTTCTTATCCATACTCTCTGGTGTTATAGTTCATGGAGAAAACTGAAGATAAATGCCTGATTCTTTTTTTAAATTCATCAGTTTTCACAATGATGAATCATTTTCCTATCAGTCTCCAGAGGTGACCAGTTAGGGATTTGATGTTGGTATTGATGAACTAATGGATTTAAACATATTTGGGGTGTTAAATTCTGTCCTCTTTGGACACTGGGAGCCTTTACAAGCTGGCTCCTGGATCCTTTTGACATCATCCCTGAACTCTCTCAGAGGTTTCTGGCTGTTTGGTGTGTTCTACGCTTGTCTTGTAGTTTTCCTGCTCCAGACCCAAAATAAGCCATTTCTTCAGCTTTGGTTTCTTTTAATGGCTTGGCAGTGATGTTTCCAAACCACGGTCTGCATGTGACAATGTGACAGGTGCTTACTGCTGTCGGATTGGCTGCTGGTTCTAGGCCTCTGCTGGAGCGTGTGGCTGCTTTCTGACAGCAGGGCGTTCGCTTGGCCGCGCTTTAGTCTTACGTCTCCGTCCTCTTTTTCCACTGAGAGTCTTGGTCTCAAGGACAGTGGAGATGAGAGAATTGGAATATTGCATCATGTCTCATCTGTTTTATCTCTTGCTACAAACATCACAGTCTCAACAATGGCAGTACAGCTGCCACCTATATCCTTACCGAAAACAGTGAAGGTGGTTTTTGCCTCAGTCTTCCCATTCTTTTTTTTTTTTTTTTTGAGATGGAGTCTTGCTCTGTCACCCAGGCTGGAATGCAGTGGCGCAACCTCGGCTCACTGCAAGCTCCGCCCCTTGGGTTCACGCCGTTCTCCTGCCCCAGCCTCCCGAGTAGCTGGGACTACAGGCGCCGCCACTGGGACTACAGGCGCCGCCACCACGCCTGGCTAATTTTTTTTATTTTTAGTAGAGACAGGGTTTCACTGTGGTCTCGATCTCCTGACCTTGTGATCCGCCTGCCTCGGCCTCCCGAAGTGCTGGGATTACAGGCGTGAGCCACCGCGCCCGGCCAGTCTTCCCATTCTGTGTAGTTACGCACTGTCTCAGCTGCAGAGCATGCAGCCATTACGTGCTACGATGCCCCACAGCTCAGGACACGGCCACGTCTGATAACCCATCAAAGTCGAAAATGCACTTAATACCTGTCTGGAGCCTGGGCATGGTGGCTCACGCCTATAGTCCCAGCACTTTGGGAGGTTGAGGTGGGAGGATCACATGAGCCTGGGAGTTTGAGACCAGCCTCGGCAACAGAGTGAGACCCCCTCTCTACAAAAAATGTTTAAAAATGTTAGCCAGGCGTGGTGACACTCAGGTATAGTTCCAACTATTCAGGAGACTGAGGCGGGAGGATCGCTTGGGCCCAGGAGATTGAGGCTACAGTGAGCTGAGATTGTGTGCTGCACTCCAGCCTGAGTGTCAGAGTGAGACCCTGTCTCAAAAAACAAACAAACAAACAAACCCTGATTAAACCATCGTGGAGCTGAAAAATTGCGAGTCAAACCATCATTAAGTTCAGATGCTCCTTGACTGACCGTGGGGTTCTATCCCAGCAAAGCCCCCGTAAAGTCAGAAACCGCGGAGTCCAGCTATGGTGCTGTGTTTCTCCCCCCAAACCCTTGTTCAGTCCTAGCTCTGCAAGTGACGGCAGCCCTGGTCTCACTAAGGGCAGGGGTGTGATCTGAGAAATGTGTTACTCAGCGACGTTGTGTTGTGTGAACCTCATAGAGTGCACGTACGTGCACAAACCCAGATGGTATAGCCTGTCACTCCGAGGCTGCAAATCTGCACAGCAGTTACTGCACTGAACCCTGTAGGCATTTGTAACACCATGGTAAGCATTTGTCCAAACAGAAAAGGCACAGTAAACAGACGGTGTTCTTACCTTGCGTAGCCACCGTGGGGTGTGCTGCTCTTTGCTGATCGAGGCGTTGCTGTGCAGCGCGTGACTGTGTGTTAAATGCTCACACTGGGGCTGGGCGTGGTGGCTCACACCTCTAATCCCAGCACGGAGGGAGGCCAAGGACCAAGGCGGGTGGGTCACCCAAGCTCAGGAGTTGGAGACTAGCCTGGCCAATGTGGTGAAACCCCGTCTCTATTAAAATACAAAAAAAAAAAAACCCCCGTCTATTAAAATATAGGCGTGGTGGCAGGCGCCTGTAATCCCAGCTACTCAGGAGGCTGAGGCAGGAGAATCGCTTGAACCTGGGAGGTGGAGGCTGCAGTGAGCAGAGATCGCGCCACTCACTCCAGCCTGGGCAACTGAGTGAGACTCTGTCTCCAAAAATAAAAATAAATTCTCACACTGGGTCCTCGTGTTCCTGTTGTCTTTGGTTGAGGTTTGCTCTCCAGTAGATTTCTCAGGGGGGACTCATGGAACAAGATTTCCCAGCTTCCTGCATCTTGAAATCTTTTTTTCTGCATTCATTGTGCTCGAAGGCCAGTTTGGCTTCGTATAAAATCCTTGATTCACATTTTCTTCCCCGCACCCCGCCCTTTTTTTTTGTTGTTGTTCTTAAATTTTTGTAGAGCTGTAGGTCTCACTATATTGCCTAGGCTGGTCTCAAACTCCCAGCTTCAAGCAGCCCTCTTGCCTCTACCTCCCAATGCTGGGATTATAGGCGTGGGCCACTGTGCCTGGCTAGTTCACTTTTATCTTGAATATCTTTTTTTTTTTTTTTTTGAGATGGAGTCTCACTCTGTTGCCCAGGCTGGAGTACAGTGGCGCGATCCTGGCTCACTGCAAGCTCCACCTGCCGGGTTTACGCCATTCTCCTTTCTCAGTCTCCCAAGCAGCTGGGACTACAGGCGCCCACCACCACGCCTGGCTAATTTTTTTTTTTTTTGATTTTTTTGAGACGGAGTCTCACGCTGTCGCCCAGGTTGGAGTGCAGTGGCGCGATCTCGGCTCACTGCAAGCTCCAACTCCTGGGTTCACGCCATTCTCCTGCCTCAGCCTCCTGAGTAGCTGGGACTACAGGCGCCCGCCACCGCGCCCGGCTAATTTTTTTGTATTTTTAGTAGAGACGGGGTTTCACCGTGTTAGCCAGGATAGTCTTGATCTCCTGACCTTGTGGTCTGCCTGCCTCGGCCTCCCAAAGTGCTGGGAGGCGCCTGGCCCCTTAAATATCTTAAATATGTTATTCTATGGTCTTCTAGAATAAAGCATTGCTGTCAAAATCATGACAGTTTTTTCTTTCCAAGTGACTTTGTACTTTGCCTGAGAGCCCAAAGGATTTCTTTTAAGTCTAGTAATTTTGTTAGAAAATAAATTAGTGTTATTAGTTGAGGATGGATTTTGTCAGTCCCTTTCACTGTGTGGCTTGACAATTTCTAATTCAGGAAAGGTTTTTAAGTGTTTAGTATTCTGTTCTCTTGCCCTGTCCCCTCCTGTTTCTGGGGTGGCTGTTCTGATTGTACATATGTTGGATCTTCTTTACCTGTCTTTTAAATTGGTCCGTTTCTCTTGAGTCTTTTTTAATCCCCTCATTTCTGTTTCATTAAAAAAATTGTGTTTCGCCTTCATTTATCTTAGGTTGTCATCTGTGGAGTTTGTTCTCATGTTTCTTCTTTTTTAGGTCTTCATTCTTGAAGTCATATTTTACTTTTATTTTTAATGTTTTTGTGGGACCTATAATCTCACATCAGAATTTTTCTATCCTGATTTATGTTGTTTCTTTATATCATTTTCTTAATTTCTTTAGTGTCTTTGTAATAGGAGGTTACTGTTTTCATTTAATTTGAGGTCACATTTTTCTGTGAGCATATTTCATTATCTGCAGTGATGTTTTTCTGCTCTTTATTTTTCTCATACCCTTCTGTGAGATTTGACAGAATTCTTTTCTGTTGCCTATTATATTAGTTTTCTAGTGCTGCTTTAACAAATTACCACAAACCAAGTGGCTTCACACAAATGGAAATTAGGAGTCTGAAATCTGAGCTGGGTCTCACTGGGCTAAATGAAGATGCTGGCCTGCTGCCCAATGCTGCTCTCAGGGCAAATGCACGTTCTTACCTCTTGTGCCTGCAGGAGGTCACCTGTGTTCCTTGGCTTGCATCAGTTTGGTTTGCTGTTTTTTTCTAGTGTTTTGTTTTAGGTGAGTACTTTATTGACTGGAGGTCATCTTTTCTAACAGGTATGTAGAGCTTTCAGTTTCTTGCAACCACCACTTTAGCTGCATCTCATGCATTTGGTGGGTTGTATTTTTATTGTCATTCAGTTGAAAATATTTTCCAGTTTCCCTCACAGTTTCTTTTTCACCCATGAGTTATTTAGAATTGTATTTCATTTCCAAATAATTGCTTATTTCCCAGATTCCTTTCTTTTGCTTTATAATTTAACTCCATTGTGTTTAGAGGACTTGTATAGTTTCAGTCCTTTTGAAATGCCCAACGCGTACGTTACGGGCTGGCCTGTGGTCTGTACTGGGGGATATTCCCCGGGCCCCTGAAGAAGCGTGTGTGCCGGCGGCTGTGGGGGCAACACTCCAGCGGGTCTGCTGGGTCAGCTGGCTGATGGTGTTGCTCAAGTCTTCTCTGTTCTTGCTGACTTTCTGTCTAGTTCTGGGTGGCCTGGTAGGCCCAGCAGCTTCTCTTTGTGCGAATTTTTGCCCTGGAAAGAAGTGTCGGCTGTTTTGTTTAGCCCCAGATTGGACTTCGGACCCTGACCCTCCTCTGCTTCGCAGATGTGCGGAAAGTCACCCACTTGAGCAGCTTGGTTCTGTGGGCCGCCCAGTGGTACCTGTCGGCTACTTGGGGATTATCGGTGTATCACACGCTTGGTGACATCTTTCTTTTCCAGCTGAACAGAAGCATCTAGGCCTTGGAATACTGATTATGAGGGCTTCTATCCTGATCTACCCATCATCAATTAAAAATATCCTCAGTTGAAAATGCATTGAACACACCTAATCTGCCAAACATCATAGCTTCGTCTAGCCTCCCTTAAATGTGCTCAGACACTTGTATTAGCCCAGAGTTGGACAGAATCACCTGACATAAAGCATGTTTTGTAATAAAGTGTTGAATATCTCATGCAAGAGTGTCACACTGTATGTTGCTACCCTTAAATATGCTTAGAACACGTACATCAACCCAGATTTGGGCAGAATCACCTGACACAAAGCCTGTTTTGTAATAAAGTGTTGAATATCTCATGCAAGAGTGTCACACCATATGTTGCTAGCCTAGGAAAAGATCAACATTCAGAATTCAAAGTACAGTTTGTGCTGAATGCCAGTAGCTTCCATACCATCGTAAAGTTGCAGATTCATAGGTTGAACCATCATTAAGTCAGGGACCCACTTACCCATATTCATGGTTTGTCCCTTCCACTTACATTTGGTGGTTAACGGAAATACCGTGTCCATCTTTGTTGTTGTTGATAACATCAGAGGATTGTGGTTTCACTGTTCTAGTTTTCCTTTTATTGAGAGATTTGGAGAAACTAAAAAATAAAATACAGGTGGTGTTACAAGCAAACAAATGAACTTACTATATTTCAAATGAATAAGTACACTTAAGGAAGAAAGCTGGCCGAGGCAGGTGGATCACCCAAGATGAGGAGTTCAAGACCATTCTGGGCGACGTGGTGAAACCCCATCTCTACAAAAAATGCAAAAAATTAACTGGGTGGTGGCACACACCTGTCGTCCCAGCTACTCAGGAGGCTGAGGTGGGAGGATTACTTGAGTTCATGAGGCAGAGGTTGCAGTGAGCCAAGATTGTGCCACTGCACTCCAGCCTGGGCACCAGAGCGAGACTGTGTCCTCCAACAAAAAAGAAAAATGAAAAGAAAACTGACCCAAGAAACTCCTGGACACGATAAACCTTCAAGTATAAAGATAAAAATTATAAACAAATTGTAATCTCCAGCTAGAAGGCTTGTGTTCTTGGTGGCATGGGTTAATTCTGCAGCGACTTCGTGCACGTGTTGTAGGGTTAAGCAAATGAGGAAATCTGCTGGGAAAGTGGGAGCCCAGCCTCCCAGAGGTGGACTGAAATGTCACAGATGCAGGCCGGGCGCGGTGACTCACACCTGTAATCCCAGCACTTTGGGAGGCCAAGGCGAGGGGATCACCTGAGGTTAGGAGTTCGAGACCAGCCTGACTGACATGGAGAAACCCTGTCTCTACTAAAAATACAAAAAAAAAAAAAAAACCCCAACCCAGGTGTGGTGGTGTATGCCTGTAATCCCAGCTACTCGGGAAGCTGAGGCAGGAGAATCACTTGAACCCAGAAGGTGGAGGTTGGGGTGAGCCAAGATCGTGCCCCTGCACTCCAGCCTGGACAACAAGAGTGCAACTGTCTCAAAAAAGAAAAAGAAAAGAGGAAAAATCACGGTTGTGGAAAGGGGGAGGCTCGGTCTCGTGATCTCAGGGCAGAGTTGGCGGCATCAGTGTGAACTTGTGGGTTTGATTCACATACATGTGTGCATGTCGGTGTTTCCGGGTTCTCCCGCTTCTACTGGAAGGGCTGAAAGGCAGAGGCACCCGTAACAGTACACGGCTGCCTGCCTCGGACCCGCGTGGCGGTTATCCGCCTCGGGCCTTTTTGGCAGCGCTCTTCCTCCAGACAAGATTATTTCATCTCTGCTGGAGAACACTCTTGTGTGGCCTTTAATGTGGGTCACTTGGAGACACGGCCTGTGTGTGGTTTATCTGACGGTGTTTTTAGTTCCTGTTTATTCCTCAGGGGATATTTGTGCTGCTTACTGAATTCTGGTTTGGTTCTCATTTTTCACAGCTTTGAAGATGTCGTTCCTTTGTTTCCTGGTTTACGTTGTTTCTCTTGAAAAGTAAGCAGTGTATGTAATTGGTTTTTTTCTTAAAATAGCTCTCATGGAAATAATCTGATAATCATAAATGTGGAAAGAGTAGCATAACAAACCCTGTGCACGCATCCCCGGCTTCAGAAGTTACCAGTTCACAGCCATTCCCATTTCATCTGTGTCCTCCACTCCCTTCTTAAAAAAATGTATTTTTAAAAATAATTTCAACTTTGGTTTTAGATTCATCAGGCACATGTGCAGGTTCACGACATGGTGTATTGCGTGACGCTAAGTTTGGGATAAGAATGATCCTATCACCCAGATGGTGAGCGTGGGACTCAATAGGTTGTTTTTCAGCCTTGCCCCTCCTCCCTGCTCCCTCGCTCCTCACTCTCAGTCCCAGCGCCTGTGGTTCTCGTCTTTATGTCCCTGTGTACCATGTGCTTAGCTCCCACTGATGGGTGAGAACATGTGGTATCTGGTTTTCTGTTTCTGTGTTCGTTCACTTAGGACGATGGTCGCCGGCTGCATGCGTGTTGCTGCAAGGGACGTTATTTTGTTCTTTTCTGTGGCTGTATAATACTCCATGGCGTGGATATACCGCATTTTCCTTATCCAGTCCACCACTGCCAGGCCCGTAGGTTGATTCCATGTCTTTGCTATTGTAAATAGTGCCGTGATGAACCTACATGTGTACGTGGGGTTTTTTTGTAGAATGATTTATTTCTTTGGGTACACACCTGGTAGTGGCATCACTGGGTCAGATGGTAGCTCTGTTCTTAGTTCTTCGAGAAAACTCCACACTGCTCTCCGCAGTGGCTGAACTCATGGGCATCCCTGCCAGCAGTGCTTGAGTTTCCCTTTTCTCTGTAGCCTCTCCAGCATCTGTTATTTTTTTCTTTTTTAAATGACAGCCATTGTGACAGGTGTGAGATGGTATCTTGTTGTGGTTTTGATTTGCACTTCTCTGATGACTGTTGATGTCGAGCCTTTTTTCACGTCTGTTGGCCACTTTTATGTCTCCTTTTGAGAAGAATCTGTTCATGTCCTTTGCTCGCTTTTTAATGGGGTTATTTTATTTCTTGTTAAGCTTCTTATAGATTGTGAATTTCAGACCTTTGTCAGATGCATAGTTTGTAGATATCTTCTCTTATTCAGTGGGTTTTCTGTTTATTCTGTCCATAGTCTCCTTTGCCGTGATAGGTTCAGCTGTGCAGAGGCTCTTTAGTTAGCTCCCGCTTGTCAATTTTTATTTCTGTTACAATGCACTCAATTATTTGGAAGCAAATACCTGAAATCATAATTCACGTAGCTACATTTCAGTAAGTATTTTTAAAAGATAGATTTTTTTTTTTTTTGAGACGGAGTCTCACTCTGTCATCCAGGCTGGAGTGCAGTGGTGCAAGCTTGGCTGACTGCAACCTCCACCTCTAGGGTCCAAGCAATTCTCCTGCCTCAGCCTCTCAAGCAGCTGGGATTACAGGTGTGCGCCACCATGCCTGGCATGCATATATATATATATATATATATATATATATTTTTTTTTTTTTTAGTAGAGATGGGGTTTCACCATGGTGGCCAGGAGGCTGGTCTCAAGCTCCTGGGCTCAAATAATCCATCTGCCTCAGCCTCCCAAAGTGCTAGGACTACAGGCGTGAGTCACCGTGCCTGGCTTAGAATTCTTTTATGTTCATCAGCACTTTGGGAGGCCAAGGCATGATCCAGGCGGATCATGAGGTCAGGAGATCGAGACCATCCTGGCTAACATGGTGAAACCCCATCTTTACTAAAAATACCAAAAATTAGCTGGGTATGGTGGCGGGCGCCTGTAGTCCCAGCTACTTGGAAGCTGAGGCAGGAGAATGGCATGAACCTGGGAGGTGGCGCTTGCAGTGAGGCAAGATTGCACCACTGCACTCCAGCCTGGGCGACAGAGCAAGACTCCATCTCAAAAAAAAAAAAGTATATAGTTGGCTGGGCATGGTGGCTCACGCCTGTAATCCTAGCACTTTGGGAGGCCACGGCAGGTGGATCATGAGTTCAGGAGATCAAGACCATCCTGGCTAACACGGTGAAACCCCGTTTCTACTAAAAATACAAAAATTAGCCAGGCATGGTGGTGTGCACCTGTAGTCTCAGCTACTCGGGAGGCTGAGGCAGCAGAATTGCTTGAACTTGGGAGGTGGAGGTTGCAGTAGAGCGAGGCGCGGTGATAGGAGGTGTGCTGCATCGGGTCTTCCCACCTCCTCACCCCCACCCTGCAGCCCCAAGAAAGGCTCAGAGAGAGTCAAGACCAACCTAGAATGAGATGTCTGTTTTGAAGAGAGAACGGCTGGGTTCTTTTCGACTCGCAGAGGTGCACGGCCCACCTTGTAGGTTGGAGCAGGGAGCGTGGAGGACAAGGTCATCCTGGAATGAGAAAATAAGGGCTGGTGAATGGGGCAGCACTGCTGCCAGCGAGGAGAGGTGCCTGAAATCAGAAAGGACATCCCGGGGGAGCTGGCCCGTGCCGAGAGCAAGAATGAGCTTGAGTCCTGTGACCCTCTGAACTCTCTTACTGTTTAGCTCTAGTACTGTTTTGTGGAGGCCTTATAACCTTTACGGCATCGATGGCCCTGTCGTCTGCCCATCAAGGCAGTTGTGATTTTCTCTGACAGCCGCCTCCTGCCTGGGCAGGCTCCCATCCAGTGCGGGGTGGAATATGCTGAGGGAAGCGCTCACTCTTTCCCCGTGAGGATGGTGGGAGCCGCACTGTTTTCTGGACGCCTCTTAGAAGGCTGAAGACGTTTCCTTCTATTCCTGGTTTGCTCAGAGTTTTTGCTGTGAATAGAGGTGGAAGTGCTGGCAAATATTTTTCTATGTCGAATGACATGACCATATGGTTTTCCTCCTTTCACTAATGTATTGTTTTAATTTTCTTTTTTTTTTTCCCTGAGATGGAGTCTTGCTCTGTCGCCCAGGCTGGAGTACAGTGGTGCGATCTCGGCTCACTGTAACCTCTGCCTCCCGGGTTCAAGCAATTCTCTGCCTCAGCCTCCCAAGTAGCTGGGACCACAGGTGCCCACCACAATTTTTGTATTTTTAGTAGAGACGGGATTTCACCATTTTGGCCAGGATGGTCTCGATCTCCTGACCTCGTGATCCAGCTGCCTAGGCATGAACCACCACGCCCAGCCTTTTTTTTTTTTTTGAGACAGAGTCTCACTCTGTCGCCAGGCTGGAGGGCAATGGCTGGATCTCAGCTCACTGCACCCTCCACCTCCCAGGTTCAAGCGATTCTCCTGCCTCAGTCTCCTGAGTTGCTGGGAAAACAGGCGTGCGCCACCGTGCCCAGTTCATTTTTGTATTTTTAGTAGAGATGGGGTTTCACCATGTTGGCCAGGCTGGTCTTGAACGCCGGACCTCAGGACATCTGCCCGCCTCGGCCTCCCAAAGTGCTGGGATTACAGGTGTGAGCCACCGCGCCCGGCCTGTTTTAATTTTTTGATTATTAAACCCACCTTTTATTCCTGTGATAAATCATGACATATTATCTTTGATAAACAGTGCTTAATTTAATTTGTTACATTTTTGTTAAGGATTTTTTTTCTATGTTCATGGGGATATCAAGCTGTTTCTTTTATTGTAATGTCTGCTGGTTTTGGTATCAGTAATGCTGCTTATATAAAGAATTGGGAGATGTTTCTTCCTTTATTTTCTGGAAGAATTTGTATGTTTTCTTTCTTTAATGTTTGGTAGAATTCACCACTGAAGCCATCTGGGCCTGGAAGTTATAAGTTCAGTTTGTAAATAAAAGGCTAATCAGCTTATTCTTGAGTTTTTGTGGTTTTTGTCTTTCAGGTAATTTGTCCATTTCATCTGAGTCGCAGAATTTCTTTTCTTTTTTTGTTTTGGGACAGAGTCTTGCTCTCTCACCCAGGCTGGAGTGCAGTGGCGCCATCTTGGCTCACTGCAGCCTCCGCCTCCCAGGTTCCAGGGATTCTTCTGCCTCAGCCTTTCAGGTAGCTGGGATTACAGGTGCACCCCAGCTAATTTTTGTATTTTTAGTATAGACAGGGTTTCACCATGTTGGCGAGGCTCGTCTCGAACTTCACCATGTTGGCCAGGCTGGTCTCGATCCACCCACCTCGGCCTCCCAAAGTACTGTGATTACAGGCGTGAGCCACTGTGCCTGGCCTCCATACTGTTTTTTATAGTGGTTGTACTAGTTGACATTCCCACCAGCAGTGTAAAAGTTTTCCCCTTTCACTGCATCCACATCAACCTGGATGTGTTTTTTATTTGTTTGTGTCATCAATTCTTTCTTTTTTTCTTTTTTTTTTTTTGAGACAGATTTCACTCTTGTCTCCCAGGCTGGAGTGCAATGGCACAATCTCGGCCCACTGCAACCTCCGCCTCCCAGGTTGCAGGGATTCTCCTGCCTCAGCCTTTCAGGTAGGTGGGATTACAGGTGCACCCCAGCTAATTTTTGTATTTTTAGTATAGACAGGGTTTCACCATGTTGGCCAGGCTGGTCTCGAACTCCTGACCTCAGGTGATCTGCCCACCTCGGCCTCCCAAAGAGCTGGGATTACAGGCGTGAGCCACCATGCCCGGCTTGTCCATTTCATCTGAGTTGCAGAATTTATTTTTATAAAATTTTTTATATGTTTCCTTACTATCCTTTTATACCTGTAGGATCTGTAATGATACCCCCTCTCTTATTCCTAGTAGTGGTAAATTCTGTCTTCTCCATTTTTTCCCTAATCAATATTTGTAGAAGCTTACCCATTTTATTGCTCTTTCCCAAGAACCAGAGTTTGGTTTCATTGATTTTTTTTCTTTTTTTAAAATTTCATTGATTTCACATCTTTATTATTTTTTTCTTGCTGCTTACTGTGGGATTAAATTTGCTTTACTTTTGTGATTTTTTTTCTTTGATACTGTGCATAATGTGTTATTTATTTGAAAATATTTTGGGTTTTTTCAGATGTTATTCTATTGCTGAGTTTTTATTCAGTTCCCTTGTCAGAAACCGTTCTCTGATTTTGGTTCTTTTAAATGTATTGAGGTTTGCTTTATTGTCCAGAGAAGAGTCTGTCTTGGTGGAGTTTTTGTGTACACTTGTAAATAATGTGTATTCTGTTGTTGGTCTGCTCAATAAACGTCCATTAGGTTAACTTGGATAATAGTGTTGATTTGAATCTTCCTTGTCTTTACTGATTTTTATGTACTTGTTCAGTTACTTACTGAATAGTTCTGTGGAAATCTCCATCTGTGATGGTGACTTATCTTGTCTCCCTTTAGTTCTGTCAGCTTTGCTTCATGTGTTTTGAAGGTCTCTTTGCAGGTAGATGCCCCTTTGGGAGAATGCGCTCTGAATGAATTGACCCCCTTGTAATTTTGTGATGTTGTTTATTGTATTTAGTATGTTATTCTTGAATCTTTGCCCGGTGTTAATATCGCCACTCCAGCTTTCTCTCGGTTTGTATTAACGTGGTGTACCTTTTCCCATCCATTTGTTTTAAACTCTTCTCCTGTTTGCCCCGAGAACACTCACTGGGAGTGCTTGCAGCTGTAGCGTTTACCCCGAGATAAGTTTGCCACGAAATCTCTCGTTTTCCTGATGACTTCTGCGTTGCTCAAGTATGTCGACTTTGGAAACAAAAGGCCTCATTCTATTTACGGCATTCTGTTTTTAGTCGTGGTATTTCCATTTACAAAATATAGGGATTCTCAGTTGCTGAAAACGTCAAATCCCAGAAGACACGGCGTTCCCACGCGTGGTGTTAACATCATTCTCCGTTGCTGGCCAAAGATTCCTTTGATGAATCCAGTTTTTCCAAAATAGATGATTCTGATGATTCAGATGACTCTGATGTTAGTTCTGTTTAGAAATAATTCCAAGAAGAGTTTTTATGTTTTATTTTCACATTGAAAATCAGTCAGATTTACTTCAGCCTCAAAGAGTGTGTTTATGTAAAAGTAAATGAGCGCTGGCAGTGAGCTGCAATTTTTTTTCCTAAACGAGAGAAGGATTAAGCTATTTGTGTCTTTATGTTTAAAGCGTGTTTCTTGTAGGCAGCATATAGGAAGTCTTGCTTTTTTATTCAGTCTGACAATCCCTGTCTCTCTAAAAACACAGCTTTATTATTTATTTATTTATTTATTTATTTATTTATTTATTTTGAGACGGAGTCTCGCTCTGTCGCCCAGGCTGGAGTGCAGTGGCGCGATCTCAGCTCACTGCAACCTCCACCTCCCAGGCTCAAATGATTCTCCTGCCTCAGCCTCCCAAGTAGCTAGTATTACAGATATGTACCACCACGCCTGGCTAATTTTTGTATTTTTAGTAGAGACGGGGTTTCACCATGTTGGCCAGGCTGGTCTTGAACTCCTGACCTCATATGATCCCCACCCCGCCTTGGCCTCCCAAAGTGCTGGGATTACAGGTGTGAGCCACCGCTCCTGGCCTAAAAAACAGCTTTATTTGGATATAATTGATATACAATAAACCACACATATTTACAGTGCATAATCTGATAAATATATATCCATATCCATATATTATGCATAAACAGCTGCTGTGAATGTTATGCTTGCTCATCCATAAACCCATCCTGCATGCAGCATGGACACACGCAACCCTCCTGACTGTGTCTTGTGCCCCTCGGGGCCCCTCCTACCCCAATCACAGATCTGCCCGTTCGCCTTCCGCACTCTGCATGATTGTTTCCAGATTCATCCGTGTTGCATGTATCCATTCATTCTTTTGTTGTTGCTGCGTAATGATCCATTGTAGGGATATATCACAATTTGTCTTCTAGTTTTTAGATATTACATATAAAGCTGCTGTGAATTTTATATGTAAGTCTTCATACAGAGGCCGGGCGTGTTGGCTCATGCCTGTAATTCCAGCACTTTGGGAGGCCAAGATGGGCAGATCACCTGAGGTCAGGAATTCAAGACCATCCTGACCAACATGGTGAAACACTGTCTCTACTAAAAATACAAAAATTAGCGGGTGTGGTGACAGGCAGCTGTAATTCCAGCTACTCAGGAGGCTGACGCAGGAGAATCATTTGAACCCGGGAGGCGGAGGTTGCAGTGAGCCAACGCACCACTGCACTCCAGCCTGGGTGACAGAGTGAGCCTCTGTCTCAAAAGAAAAAAAAATTTCTTCATACAGAGATAGGTTTTCGTTTATCTAGGAGTAATAATAACTAGGGGTGGAACAGCTGGATTATGTGGTCAGTCTAATCACTGAAGAAGAGATTGGAGGAACGAATAGAGAATCCAGAAATAGATCCATACATATGCAAGCAACCAATTCTTAACAGAGTTACATGGGCACTTAATGGCGAAAGGATTGTCCTTTCAACAAATTGTGTTGGAACAGTTAGACATCCGTGTGCAAAAAAATGAACTTGAATCCCTCAAAGATCTAAATATAAAACTGTAAAACTTCTAAAAGACAACACAGAAGAAAATCTTTGAATTAGGCAAAGATTTCTTTGGGTACAAGCCCAACAGCACAATCCATAAAAAAATGAGTGAAGTGGACTTCATCAAAAGTAAAAACTTGTGCTCTTCAAAATACACTAGTAAGAGAATTAGAAGACGAGGTGGGTGGATCACCTGAGGTCAGGAGTTTGAGACCAGCCTGGCAAACATGCTGAAACCCTATCTCTACTAAAAATACAAAAATGGGCCGGGTGCGGTGGCTCACACCTGTAATCCCAGCACTTTGGGAGGCCGAGACAGGCGGATCACGAGGTCAGGAGATTGAGACCATCTTGGCTAACACGGTGAAACTCCGTCTCTACTAAAAATACAAAAAACCAGCCAGGCGTGGTGGCGGCGCCTGTAGTCCCAGCTACTCGCGAGGCTGTGGCAGGAGAATGGCGGGAACCCGGGAGGCGGAGCTTGCAGTGAGCCGAGATCACGCCACTGCACTCCAGCCTGGGCGACAGACCCCGCCTCAAAAAAAAAAAAAAAAAAAAAAATGGCTGTAAAATGAGCCCGGAGTGGGCTGGGCATGGTGGCTCACACCTGTAATCCCAGCACTTTGGGAGGCGGACAGATCACGAGGTCAAGAGATCGAGACCATCGTGGCCAACATTGTAAAACCCCATCTCTACTCTCTATAATACAAAAAAATTAGCTGAGCGGGTGGTGGGTGCCTGTAATCCCGTAGCCACTTGAAGCGCTGGAGGCAGAGAATCACTGGAACTCGGGAGGTGGAGGTTGGCGAGCGAGATTGTGCCACTGCACTCCAGCCTGGCCACAGAGGGAGACTCCATCTCAAAAAAAAACAAACGGAGCCAGTGATCTCTTGGCTCACTGCAGCCTCCACCCTGAGTTCGGGTGAGGATTCTCCTGCCTCAGCCTCCCAAGTACCTGGGATTACAGGGCACCCACCATCATGCCCAGCTATAGAGTTTTAGTAGAGACCACTACATACAGGCTGGTCTCAAACTCCTGAACTCAGTTGATCCTGCCTGCCCAGCCTCCCAAAGTGCTGGGATTACAGGCGCGGAGCCAGCAAACCCAGCCCACTTTTGTATTTTTTTTTTTGCAGAGACAGTGTTTTGACATATTGCCCAGGCACATACCACTATATCCGCTCTTACAATAGCTGTTTTAATGTCTTATGTCTGGGCCTGTTTCTATTGGTTGGTTTTTCTCCTGGTCAGTGTCTGGGCCTGTTTCTATTGGTTGGTTTTTCCTGGTCAGTGTCTGGGCCTGTTTCTATTGGTTGGTTTTTCTGCTGGTCAGTGTCTGGGCCTGTTTCTATTGGCTGGTTTTCTCCTGGTCAGTGTCTGGGGCCTGTTTCTATTGGTTGGTTTTTCTGCCTGGGCCTGTTTCATTGATTGGTTTTTCTTCTGGTCAGAGGTTGTGTTTCCCGGCCATTGCACATGTCTAGTTGGTTTTGCTTTGTCAGCCATCTTGGATTTTTACTTACTGGATGCAGGGTTTTGTTATATCCCTTAAATGCTGTTGAGACTTGTTTAGGTTGCAGTGAAGTTGGTCACAGACCATTTCCTCCTTGAGGCTTACGCTAGTTTCTGTTCAAGTGGCTCCTAAAAAGAGTGGCCGTTGTTGTGGAACCCCCAGCCCGTCCGGACCCTTCGGAGCCTGCTGTCGCCCACTCCGTGGTGGAAACGCCGGCTGTTCCTGCCTCCAGGGAGCCCTGAGCCCTTTTTCCCGGTTCTCTGAGGCGCCGGAATGCCGATGCAGATCAGTATTGAGCCAAAGACATCAGGATCCTCCGCGAGGTCCGCGGCCCCTCCTCCCCTCAAGGCTGGGCCGCGGCTCCAGACCGCTGGCTCACCGGAAAGCCCACTCCTCACCAGCCTGAAGGCAGGAGGCCCCTGGCCACAAGCGAGGCCCGGCGCCCTCTTCAGCTGCAGTTCCCAGGATCGGCCATTCCCGGTGCTTCTCTTTCCAGTGTCTGAAAACGCCGCTGCACGGGCGCTCTGGCTTATGAGTTGTCTGAGGTAAACCTGGTTTCTTTGTTGGTTTATGAGTTGTCTGAGGTAAACCTGGTTTCCTTTGTTTTATTCATCATGGCTAGAAGTGAAGTGACTGTGGAGTCCAGCTTTGTTCTTTTCCAAAATAATTTTATTTATTCTCACTCTTCGTGATTCCGCACAATTTTAGGACTTCTGTTTATCAGCTACTGCAAAAGCATTTGGGAATTTTGACTGGGACTATTATTACTGAATTTATAGGTCAATTTGGGAAGATACTGATATCAACATTGAGTTTTCTAACCATGAACTTGCATATTTTTCCATCTATTTAAGCCCTCCTTTTAATTTCTCTCGCAGTGTTTTGTGCTTTCAGTATACAGGTCTTGTACATATTTTAAAAATTCATCTCTTATTTCATGCTTTGGACATTATATGTGGAATTTTAAATGTTTCATTTTCTGGCCAGGCACGGTGGCTCACGCCAAACCCAACACTTGGGAGGCTGGAAGGGTGGGATCACTTGAGGTCAGGAGTTCAAGATCAGCTCGGTCAACATGGGGAAACCCCGCCTCTACTAAAAATACAAAAGGAATTATTAGTCGGGTGTCATGGCACACACACACGGGAGGTTGAGGCAGGAGAATCACCGAACCCAGGAAGCTTGAGGTCACGGTGAGCTGAGATTGTATGCTGCACACCGCAGCCTGGGCGACAGAGCGATCCATCTCAAACAAATTTTTTTTGTCATTTTCTAATTAATCTATAGAAATACAAAGGCTGTTGGCTGGGCTTAGGTGGCTCACGCCTGTAATCCCAGCACTTTGGGAGGCCGAGGTGGGCAGATCATGAGGTCAGGAGACGAGACCATCCTGGCTAACACCTGAAAACCCCGCCTCTACTAAAAATAAATTAGCCAGGCGCAGGTGGGCGCCTGTGTCCCAGCTACTTGGGAGTTTGAGGCAGGAGAATGGCGGGAACCTGGGAGGTGGAGCTTGCAGTGAGCCAAGATCGCGCCACTGCACTCCAGCCTGGGGGACACAGCGAGACTCTGTCTCAAAAAAAAAGACAGTTGCTGTTTTTTTTGAGACAGGATCTCACTGTTGGCCAGGCTGGAGTGCAGTGGCACAATCATAGCTCACCATAGCGTCAAATTTTGGGGTTGAAATCATCACGCCTCCTCAGTTTTCGAAGTAGCTGAGATACAGGCACACACCATTGCACCTGGCTAATTTTGTTTTGTTTGTAAAGACAGAATTTCACTATTACTCAGGCTAGTCTTCAAACTCCTGCCCTCAAGTGATCCTCCGACCTCAGCCTCCTGAGTTCCTGAGTAGCTTGGGACTACAGGCTCACCATACTCGGCTTTTTTTTTTTTTTTTTTTTTTTTGTAGAGAAGAGGGTCTTGTGTTTTTGCCCAGGCGGATCTCAAACTCGTGATTTCAAGCGATCTTCCCACCTCAGCCTCCCAAGTACTAGGGTTACAGGCATGAGCCACCATGCCTGGCCTGTGTTAATCTTTTATTTTTCTTTTCTATCTGGCTATACTTTGCAGAACTTATTATTGGGAACGCTTTTCAGAAAGAACCTGCATTTATTTCTGGTGGAAGCTAGCAGTTTTTATTAACCTTGGAACACTTTTTAGGGCGACCATACATCTTGCTTTGCCACAGATAGGTTTGGCTTAAGCCTGTTTCCCCAGCAGTATTATTATTTTTTCTTTTTTTTTGAGACGGAGTCTTGCTCAGTTGCCCAGGCTGGAGTGCAGTGGTGCGATCTCGGTTCACTACAAGCTCCGCCTCCCGGGTTCACGCCATTCTCCTGCCTCAGCCTCCTGAGCAGCTGGGACTACAGGCGCCCGCCGCCACACTCGGCTAACTTTTTGCATTTTTAGTAGAGACGGGGTTTCACTGTGTTAGCCAGGACGGTCTCAATCTCCTGACCTCATGATCCACCCACCTCGGCCTCCCAAAGTGCTGGGATTACAGGCATGAGCCACCGCGCCCGGCCCCCAGCAGTATTATTAATAGCTTCCTTTCACTCTCAGAAATGCCCTGGTTTAGAAAATACATGATGTGGTGACTTCAGTTCTTGGTTCCTGCATGGTAGAGGAATGTCAGGTTCAGCTTCTCCCTGTGGGGGTGACCCATGCTGGCCAGGCTGGGGATGGCGCACCTCTCCTGCCCATTTGCCACTCGAAGAATTCTCCCACTTTCTGGCATGCCCAGTAATACCTTATAAAGTAAGTTTGTGGTGGGCGCATTGGCTCACGCCTGTAACTCCAACACTTTGGGAGGCTGAGTTGGGAGGAGGGCTCATGCCCAGGAAGTCGAGGCTGCACTCCAACCTGGGTGACAGTGAGACTCCGTCTCTTCAAAAAAAGTTTGTTGGAGGTTTTCTAGAGTCTGGCTTTATTACAGGATATTTATGCTGCCATATTGCTGAAAACATGTTTTTGTTGCTACTTGGTTTTAGTTCCTTATTAAACTGGGTTCTCCTACCCCAGGTGACTCCATCGTCCTCTGAGCTTCAGCTCAGTTACACCCTTACAGCTTCTGCCCCTGTTCTCTCCTGTCTTTGTGACACCATGTTCCTTCACTTCCAGCATTTACCATAGCTGGAATCTTGTGGTTCTTGGCTGTCAGGTCCCGTGACTGTCTCCTCTCCGCCGCGTTTTCCAGCACGACGCAGCGTCACTTGGGGACGGAGCATTGAATGGGTGACAGAAGGACAGGCTGGAAGCGGTTTATACCACAGGACATCTTTCCATTCTTAGATGCAGGAACCACCGTGGTCCATTTTATATTCAGCTTTCGTCCGGGTTGATGATTTCAGACGTTAGCTGGAGTTTTTCTAATTCGTATTTCATGTATCAGGTCTTCTAGCAAGGTAGGATGAATTGCTTTCAAGGAATTCAGCTTTGCTGATTGTAGCAGCTGTGAGTACCTCTCGTGAACTGTTTGAAGGATGAGGGTATAAATTCTAGATGAAGCAACCTCTCTATACCATTCTAGGTTTTAGTTCCTGTTCCCCAATCCTTTATTAATAGGCCACTTGCATATTTTTCATGTCTCTATTTTTTGCTTATTTTACAATTTGGGAGTATTTTCACTGCGTAAATGGATTGCAGGAAGTCAAGGAACAAGTTTTTCTATTCCAGTTTTCCATTGTACAGTTTTTTTCTATACATATTTAGGCTGATGTAGCCATGATGATAGAGATTAAAATGTGTGATTTAGTTCTGTGCTTAATTTGATTTCGTCTCTTACAGGTAATGCACAAGGGTCACGTGTATGCTCTCAAGATGACCAGGCAGATCCTGTCCTGCGGACCAGAAGCCCGTCTCTGCTGCACACATCGTCGTCTACACCATGAGGATTTAGTAGCAGGACTCCTGGAAAGCAGTGATCTATGCTCAAAGACCATGAGTCACACATTCTTTTTTTCAGTACTATTTATGATTAGCCATATTTATAGGAACATCCTGAAAGATGGAATTATGATGAAAAAGTGAAGATAATCTACATTCGGGGGCACAAATGAGCATTTGGATCAGTTTTTTATGAACCTAAGACACAGCCAGAGTAGTTATGGTCAGTCATGGAGAATAACTTGAAAACTTGTCCCAAAGAGGACGGTGATTTCGTTTCTGATAAAATAAAGTTTAAAATAGAAGAGGAAGATGATGATGGAATTCCTCCTGATAGTTTGGAAAGAATGGACTTTAGAAGTGAGCAAGAGGACATGAAGCAGACGGACAGCGGTGGGGAGCGAGCGGGCCTCGGCGGGACGGGCTGCAGCTGCAAGCCCCCAGGGAAGTACTTGTCTGCAGAGAGTGAGGACGACTATGGCGCGCTGTTCTCCCAGTACAGCAGCACCCTCTACGACGTGGCCATGGAGGCCGTGACCCAGAGCCTCCTTTCCAGCCGGAACATGAGCTCCAGGAAGAAGTCTCCAGCCTGGAAGCATTTTTTTATCTCTCCCCGAGACAGCACTAAAGCAATATGCATGTACTGCGTGAAAGAGTTCAGCAGAGGCAAAAACGAGAAAGACTTGAGTACCAGTTGTCTCATGAGGCACGTGAGGCGCGCACACCCGACCGTGCTCATTCAGGAAAACGGCAGCGTGTCTGCCGTGTCCTCGTTCCCCTCTCCCTCCCTCCTGCTTCCACCGCAGCCTGCGGACACGGGCGACCTCAGCACCATCCTCTCACCCATCAAACTTGTCCAGAAAGTGACATCTAAGATCCCGTCCCCCGATCGAATAACAGAGGAGTCTGTGTCTGTAGTTTCTTCTGAAGAAATCTCCTCTGACATGTCAGTTTCAGAGAAGTGCGGCAGAGAAGAAGCCCTGGTAGGGGCGTCTCCCCACCTCCCTGCTCTCCATTACGATGAAACTGCAGAGAACTTAGCGGAGAAGAGCCTTCCACTTCCAAAGAGCACCTCCGGGTCTAGGAGAAGGTCCGCTGTCTGGAAGCACTTCTACCTGTCACCACTGGACAACTCCAAAGCCGTCTGCATTCACTGCATGAACGAGTTCAGCCGGGGGAAGAACGGGAAGGACCTGGGCACAAGCTGCCTCATCAGGCACATGTGGAGAGCACACCGCGCCATCGTGCTGCAGGAGAACGGGGGCACGGGCATCCCGCCTCTGTACTCCACCCCTCCCACCCTGCTGCCTTCCTTGCTGCCGCCAGAGGGGGAGCTCAGCTCTGTGTCCTCGTCTCCGGTAAAGCTGGTCAGAGAGTCCCCTTCGGCCTCCTCCTCCCCTGACAGGCTGACTGAGGACCTGCAGTCTCACTTGAACCCTGGAGATGGGCTGATGGAAGACGCGGCGGCCTTCTCGTCTTCCGACGACGTGGGGGAGGCCTCGGCGTCCTCTCCCGAGAAGCAGCAGGCTGACGGGCTGAGTCCTAGATTGTTTGAATCTGGCGCCGTCTTCCAGCAGAATAAAAAGGTCATGAAGAGACTGAAGTCGGAGGTCTGGCATCACTTCTCCCTGGCCCCCACGGACAGCCTCAAGGCCGAGTGTCGGTACTGTGGCTGCGCCATCAGCCGGGGGAAGAAGGGTGACGTGGGCACCAGTTGCCTGATGAGACATCTCTACCGGCGCCACCCAGAAGTTGTCGGGAGCCAGAAGGGCTTTCTGGGTGCCAGTCTGGCAAACTCTCCGTATGCCACTTTGGCCTCTGCAGAAAGTTCCTCTTCCAAACTGACTGACTTGCCAACAGTGGTCACAAAAAACAATCAAGTTATGTTTCCTGTTAATAGTAAAAAGACCTCAAAACTGTGGAATCATTTTTCTATTTGCTCCGCAGACTCCACAAAAGTCGTGTGCTTGCACTGTGGCCGGACCATCAGCCGGGGGAAGAAGCCGACTAACTTGGGCACCAGCTGTCTTCTGAGACATTTACAGCGGTTCCATAGCAACGTGCTGAAAACCGAGGTCTCAGAGACGGCGCGGCCTTCCTCTCCGGACATCCGGGTGCCGCGGGGCACAGAATTATCAGGCGCTTCCTCCTTCGATGACACCAATGAGAAGTTTTATGATTCTCACCCAGTTGCCAAAAAAATCACAAGTCTCATAGCTGAAATGATTGCACTTGACCTCCAGCCATATTCTTTTGTAGACAATGTTGGCTTTAACAGGCTGCTTGAATACTTGAAACCTCAGTACTCCCTCCCTGCCCCTTCCTACTTCTCCAGGACAGCTATCCCAGGTATGTATGATAATGTGAAGCAGATAATTATGTCCCACCTGAAGGAAGCTGAGAGTGGTGTGATCCACTTCACGTCTGGAATATGGATGAGTAACCAGACCCGTGAGTACCTGACCCTCACGGCCCACTGGGTTTCCTTCGAGTCATCGGCCCGGCCGCGCTGCGATGACCACCACTGCTCGGCGCTCTTGGACGTGTCGCAGGTGGACTGTGACTACAGTGGCAACAGCATTCAGAAGCAGCTGGAGTGCTGGTGGGAAGCGTGGGTGACCTCCACTGGCCTTCAGGTGGGCATCACCGTCACCGACAACCCCAGCATCGGGAAGACGCTGAGCGAGGGGGAGCACTCGAGCGTGCAGTGCTTCAGCCACACGGTGAACCTGATTGTCAGCGAGGCCATTAAGAGCCAGCGGATGGTGCAGAACCTGCTGAGCCTCGCCCGGAAGATCTGCGAGCGGGTGCACCGCTCGCCCAAGGCGAAGGAGAAACTGGCCGAGCTGCAGAGGGAGTATGCGCTGCCCCAGCACCACCTCATCCAGGACGTCCCGTCCAAGTGGAGCACGTCCTTCCACATGCTCGAGCGGCTCATCGAGCAGAAAAGGGCCATTAACGAGATGTCCGTCGAGTGTAACTTCCGAGAGCTGATCAGCTGTGACCAGTGGGAGGTCATGCAGTCTGTGTGCTGTGCGCTGAAGCCCTTCGAGGCCGCGAGCCGGGAGATGAGCACGCAGATGTCCACCCTCAGCCAGGTCATCCCCATGGTGCACATCCTCAACAGGAAGGTGGAGATGCTCTTCGAGGAGACGATGGGCATCGACACCATGCTGCGCTCTCTGAAAGAGGCCATGGTGAGCCGCCTGTCTGCCACCCTCCACGACCCGCGGTACGTCTTCGCCACGCTGCTGGACCCTCGCTACAAGGCCTCCCTGTTTACGGAGGAGGAGACGGAGCAGTACAAGCAGGATTTAATCAGGGAACTCGAACTCATGAATTCTACCTCAGAGGACGCGGCTGCCTCCCACAGGTGTGATGCTGGCTCCCCGTCGAAAGACTCTGCCGCAGAGGAGAGCCTGTGGTCGCTTGTGGCCAAGGTGAAGAAGAAAGACCCAAGAGAAAAGCTGCCTGAAGACATGGTGCTCGCGTATCTGGAGGAGGAAGTGCTTGAACATGGCTGTGACCCGCTCACCTACTGGAACCTGAAGAAGGCGTCCTGGCCGGGGCTGTCCGCGCTGGCCGTCAGATTTTTGGGCTGCCCCCCAAGCATCGTCCCTTCAGAAAAGCTGTTCAACACGCCCACTGAGAACGGCAGCCTTGGCCAATCCAGGCTCATGATGGAACATTTTGAAAAACTTATCTTTTTGAAAGTGAATCTTCCCTTAATATACTTTCAGTATTGAAACTCACAACGGCACCACCAGGCCAGAGGCGTGGCTGCCCCAGCGTTAGCAGCCCGTACCGGGTCTGTGACCCGCTCCGCCCAGGGCCGTGCACGACATCAGACCAGGCACTCTCAGGGCCGCCCTCCAGCTCACCAGTGTCTCCACGTGCCTTACCCCTTTTCCTTCAGGCCAGGTTTTGCGGGGTGTTCTATTAAGACGTCCACTAGAAATAGCTTGTCCTGTCAACTATGAAATATGGTGACTAGATTTTAATTCATAACTGTAAAGTTTTTTAAAATTTTGGGCTAGTAATTTGTTTTACTAGAATGACAAAGAAGATGTAAACAATTTTATTCTGTAGGCTTTTTACTCAATTATGTACAAACCACGAATCAGGTACTGTATTTTAGTTAAGTATTGCTTTAATTGCAACAGAATAGCTTTTGTGGCTATCAAATGAAATCTGTAAATAGGAGGTGGAGGGCAAGCCATCCTGACTAAGCAGTTTTTAACCGCAGGTTCTAAAGTGTCCCGCGGAGTACAGATAATATTCTGGAAGGTAACTGTTTACTACGACAGAGACGTGGCATTTGGAAACGAAACTTAGATGTTTCATGGAGCTTATTTTGAGAACTTTCCCATTTCAGGTTTCTGCATTCAGGCTTTACATGGTCAGTTAACTCAGAGATACCCCAACTGTTTATCATCAGCTCCTCTGAAATGTGATCCGTTTGTAACTGTGCTCATCACTTCGCCAGTGCGTTCGATGACACGCTGACGGCAGGTGGTCCCTGCTGAAACCCCCACGCCTCCGCTTTAGCATCTCCACACTCTGAAGCTGTCTTTCGAAATGTGTGCACTGAGCCCCTTGTTTGATCACATTTGTGTAAAGTTTTTTTAGAAGCGATGGCTTATTAACAGGGAAGAAGCTTGTTATATTACAGTTGTAAGAATAGCCTTAGGTGTTTAGATTTTTTTTTTTTTTTTACGATAGGGAAGATGCAGCCATCACTGGGATATTTTAGAATCCCAAGGACATCAGAATGAAGTATCAGTTGTCAGATTCTTTTAACAATTATGTCTTCAGAGAAAAAAAGATTCATTTTCTCATTTTAAACCAATTAAATATTCTGGGTGAGACAGATCACTCATTTGCCTACGACCTTTTAGAAAAGTTGTTGTTTTGTTGAAATACTGTACCTACGCTTAATCTAAATTTGCATTGACTATGTTTTAGTGTATTTATAAATGGTGAACTCAGTTTCTGAAATTAAACTTTTTATTTGCAATTTTCTAGTGCTGGCAGACACTGGCTTTTTATTTTTAGGATAAGAAAATAGGCATATTCTTTGTGGTCCATCATCTAGAGCCCATACTTGGGCAGCATTTGAAATTTCACCTTAACCCCAGACAGGGCTCTGGGGAAGTGGAGATGTAATTCTTACAACAGCAGTTCTGATCACGGTCATGGTGATGACTTTCCAGGTCTCCTGTTCAAGTGGTGCCAGAATGCAGGAGCCAGTGGGCACTCCGAGGGGTTGCCTTGGCCGCAGCCTCTGTGCATGCCCTTCCTGGTGCCCTCTCACCTGGTAGCTGTGCACTCGTTCCTATGAGAACAGCCTGCTTCCAGAATGCCCAGGAGTGCTGGTCAGGGACAGTGCCCATGAGGCTGCAGAGGAGGTGGGGTCCATGGCCCACCCATCTTTCCGTAGCCAGCAGCTCTGGACAGTGTCATCCTGGTGTAGAAAGGGTTGTGCACAGACAGGATAGGAGGGAGCCACAGTTCTTGCTCAGTTGTGCCCACGGCCAGCTTGCAGTCCTGTGTTTCTTAAGATTGTATTTGGAATGGTAATATCCTTAGAATTTTGGGATATTGAGCTTCATGGATTTTGTCTCCAAAACAAGCCAGCACAACTAACTGTAGCAGAATCGTACCCACTCGTTCACTGGACTGGGACGAAGTGTTCTCCCTTCTCCAGGGGTTGGGCTAGTTCCTGGGATGCAACAGAGATTTCCGTGGACACAGTCTCTGGTCTCATAGAGCATATAGTCTAATCCAGGATTGGCAAGCTGCAGCCACGGACCCAGTCCGGCACTCTGCCCGATTTTCTAAGTGAAATTTTCTTGGAATACAGTCACAGCTGTTTTTTAACATGTTGTCTTGGCTACTTTCAGGCTGCGACAGGATAATTGAGTAGTTGTGATAGAGGCCACAGGCCCACTGAAAGGGCCAAACAGGGCTGAAAACACTCACTGTTTGGCTCTTTCCAGAACAGCAAGTTTCCTGGTCCTTGAGCTAGCCTGCCTTTATGTTTTGTTTTGTTTTGTTTTGTTTTAAGCTTTCATCTTCATGCTGCTGTGTTTTTAGTTGAAGTGTTCTGAGTAACAGTGAGTGTATAAAAGGGGATTGCAGGAAAAAATGAGGGCTTGCTTTACTCAACAGAAAATATGGCCCTTCTTGAGTGACACTGGGAGAGTCGTTTTATCTTGTACATTCCCTTTATTTGGTTGGTGGACGTTTGTTGAAACTAGGCACTCAATGGTCAAACCGTCTGTGCCCTCCAGTTGCTGACAGTCCTGCAGGAAGATGGACAAGAGGCCCAGTGCTGACAGTCACACGACTCTCACTGTACTTGAATGAGGGGACTGTGGGTGCAACTAGAAAATATGTTAATTCTTAGCCATTCCCACTTTGCCTCTCCATTCAAAACCCCAGCTGCGAGCTGTTTGTTTCCCTGCCTGGAAATGATGTTTTAGGCAGGTTCTTAATTTCTCAGGTCTGTCTCAGATAATAAAAAGCTCTTCATATGAGCCTCAGAACTGTCTCTTCAGTGAATGAAATTACCAGTCATTATATGAAGGGACTTCAAAAGATTTGTGGAAATACTGAAGTAAAACATAAAAAATAAAAACTTTATTTCTTGGCTGGGCACAGTGGCTTATGTTTGTAATCCCAGTACTTTGGGAGGCTGAAGTGGGGGGACTGCTTGAGACCAGGAGTTCAAGAAATTAGCCAGGTATAGTAGTGCATGCCTGTAGTCCCAGCTACTTGGGAGGCAGAGGCAGGAGGATCACTTGAGCCCAGGAGTTCGAGGTTGCAATGAGCTGTGATCACACCACTGCACTCCAGCCTGGGCAACAGAGCAAGATCCTGTCTCTTAAAACCAACAACAACGACAACAACAACAACAAAGCAACATTTTTATTTCTCAATGTAAGCTCCATCAAGGTCAAGATACTTTTGTAAGCTGTGAGACCAGCCATTTAGTCCATCCCTGAAGAACTGAGGGCACTAGGAATTTAAACATGTCAATGCAGCCTGTTTAACATTATTAACTGAAGAAAAAATGAGTGCCTTTAAAGATTTTTTAAAACGAGGAAACAAAGTCAGAAGGAGCGAAATCGGGACTGTAAGGTGGATGCCTCATGATTTCCCAACAAAACTCTTGAAGAATTGCCCTTATTTGATGAGAAGAATAAGCCAGGAGCATTGTCATCGTGGAGAAAGACTCTGGCGAGGCTTTCCTGGGTGTTTTTTTGCTAAAGCTTTGGCTAACTTTCTCAAAACACTCTCATAATAAGATGTTACTGTGGCCGAGCGTGGTGGCTCATGCCCGTAATCCCAGCACTTTGGGAGGCCGAGGTGGGCGGATCATGAGGTCAGGAGATCAAGACATCCTGGCTAACACAGTGAAACCCCATCTCCACTAAAAATACAAAAAATTAGCCAGGCGTGGTGGCGAGTGCCTGTAGTCCCAGCTACTCGGGAGGCTGAGGCAGGAGAATGACATGAACCTGGGAGGCAGAGCTTGCAGTGAGCTGAGATTGCGCCACTGCACTCCAGCCTGGGTAACAGAGCGAGACTCCGTCTCAAAAAAAAAAAAGAAAAAAAAAAGATGTTATTGTTCTTTGGCCCTCCAGAAAGTCAACAAGCAAAATGCATTGAGCATCCTAAGAAACTGTTGCCATGACCTTACTTTGACTTGTCCACATTTGCCTTGACTGGGCCATTTCTACCTCTTGGTAGCCATTGCTTTGATTGTGGTTTGTCTTCAGGATGGTACTGGTAAAGCCCTGTTCCATCTCCTGTTATAATTCAAGGAAATGCTTCAGGGTCTTGATGCCGCTCGTTTAAAATTTCCATTGAAAGTTCTGCTCTTGTCTGCAGCTGATCTGGGCACAACGGTTTTGGTGCTCATGTAATGGAAAGCTTGCTCGACTTCAATTTTGAACCAGTTGAGATGTCTATGGTCTTGGCTATTGTTTGTTCTGTTCATTATCAGTCCTCTTTAATCAGAGCATGAACAAGATGAATTTTTTCCTTGCAAATTGATGTGGATGGTCGCCACTGTGGTCTTCATCTTCAGCGTTATCTTGTCACTTCTTAAAATGAGGTATCTATGTATATACACTGCTGATTTCTTTAGGGCACTGTCCTCATACACTTTTTGTAAAGCATCAGTGATTTTCACCATTCTTCCACCCAAGGTTCACTATAGATTTGATGCTTCAGTTTTTGCAGAATTCATGTTGTTCTGATAGGAGCCCTTTTCAAACTGATGTCTTATTCTTACTGCCTCAAACCAGATCTATTCAGGCATGTTATAACAAGTTGGTATGAGTTTATTTTGGTGCAAAATAATTTTGAAATCCGTGCATAGTTTTGTCATAGTATGCATTTTCCATGAACTTTTTGAAGACCATTCCTGCAATAATAAAACATTGAACTTCATTTAAAGCTAAAATTCCCTTCCCTTCCACTTCTGACTATGAGGCAGCAACTGGTATCAGACCAAACCTTTCCCAAGAACCATCAAGGCCATATAAAATATGTTTTTAAAAAGAGCTTTTTGAAGACATCAGAGAGCAATTAAGACAGCCAGGATTTGAGGAAACAAAATTCTAGCGAGATGAGATTTGCATAAAGGTGAGTCCTGCATTCACAACATTTTTTCCTGTTGAGCCATTTGCTGGTGTCCTGCTCTAAGGCCTGACAGAAGGTGGCAACCAGAGCTGGTGCGGTGTCACTGGGCTGGAAGACCAGCAGCAACACACAAGCTGTCGTGTTGGCCGGGATGCCAGGAGCCTCAGAGAAGTGGTCCAATTCCCTGTGTCCATCTTCCCCTGCAGCAGGTGCCTATTCCTGGTTGTTGCTTGTGCTCAAGGCAAGAGGCTTGGAAACCCAAATACAGCAGCAAAAGCCTGGAAAGCTGAGACATCTTTGGGCAAGGGAGACAAAATTTGGGACTTCAGTGCCTGCCATTGAGAAAACTCAGGTTTCCAGGTGAGACTCCTGAAGGGCAAACTGGAGAGGGACCAGCCCTCACCAAGTCTGGACATGGCTTGAGCCATCTCAGCCTTGATTGCATCCAGGCGATCTGCTTCACCTTTCTGCCAGAGGAAAACTAAATTTTCTTTCAGTGAAAAGATCAGAGCTCCTATAACTTTACAGATAAACAGTTTGACTCTCATAAAAAATTGAGACGCACTGAAAAAATAGACCAAGTGACTGAAAAGTAAGAGAATCATAAGAAAATAGTCTCACACGTGATCCAAATACTGGGTTTTCAGACATGGGCTTTATGATTTTTCCATTCAGTAATATGGATGAGAAGGTGGAGAATGCCACCAGAGAGAATCTATAAACATGCTAATGCTGAAAAACACAACAATGAATGAAGAGTTCCCTAGATGTAGTTAATACCAAATTAGACATAGATGAAGGGATTACTGAATTGGAAGACAAGCTGGTAGAAAACATTCAGATTACAGAGAGATGAAAAGTGCCTGAGAGAGACAGTGCAAGGGAAAGGACTAGCACACAGCTGATGGGGGTCCCACAAGAGGAGAGAGAAAGGGTGGAGTGCCATTTGGATGAGATCACAGCTGAGGACTTTCCAGAACTGTTGGGATATCAGCCATAGATGTCAATATCTTTGAACCCCAATGTGGATACATTGAAAGTAATAACCTGCACCTAGGCACATCATGGCAAAGTACTGAAACCTGGAGAGAAAGAGAATCTTAAGCAGAGGGAGGGAGAAGAGACACTTTTACCTTCAGAGGAGCAATAAAGCTGGCAGCTGACTATCTCAAACAAATAGCTGGAATGGTGGAGTGGCTTTTTTTAAATGCTGAGAGGAAATAATTACCAATCTAGATATATATATTCTGTGAGAAGATTCCTCAAAAGTGAGGGTGATCTTAATTTTTTGGACAAAACAGAAAATTGCAGAAATTTGTCACCAGCCAACCAGCCCTAAAACATATCCTGGAGGGAATTCTCCAGGTGGACACTTGATGTGGGAAGGAATGAGGAATGCTCCTGAAAGGAGCGGAAATGGGAAAGTTAAATAATAGACTCTGCCTAAAACTCTCTTAGAGTTTAAAATACAGGTAGACTTAAGATACATGGACAGTAAGTGCAAAAGGTGGGAGGGAAATAAGGGCTTGCACCATCCTGCAAGGGGTGAAAGTATGGATTTAAAGTAGATTCTGGGCCGGGCGCAGTGGCTCGTGCCTGTAATCCCAGCACCTTGGGAGGCCAAGGCAGGTGGATCACCTGAGGCCAGGAATTTGAGACCACCCTGGTCAACATGATGAAACCCCGTCTTTACTAAAAAAAAAAAAAAAAAAAACAAACTAACTGGGCCTGGTGATGCCTGTAATCCCAGCTACTCGGGAGGTTGAGGCATGAGAATTGCTTGAACCCTGGAGGCAGAGGTTGCAGTGAGCTGAGACGGCACCACTGCATTCCAGCCTGGGCGACAGAGCAAGACTTCATCTCAAAAAAATAAAGTAGATTCTGACATCAGACATGATCTTTAGGGTAACCACTAAAAGCAATAAACATGTTGAGGAAATTGGACTAATAACTACTTTCACTAATCCCAAAGAAGATAAGAAAGAAAAAATAACCAGATGGGACACATAGGCAACCGAGAGGCAAATGGTAGCTTTAAACCAAATGTGTCAGCAAGCATGTTAAAGGTAAGTGGATTGCGAACTCTGATTAAGTGTGTGAGATGGGATACAGTGACAAAACCCAGCTGTGTTCATTCACAGGATTCACACGTCAAGTCCAAGGATGCGGAGTGAATGGAGAGGCCACAAGCCAGGGCACCATCCACATGTGTGCTACAGCTGTTCACATCAGACAGCACAGCCTCAGGCAGAAGGATTCATTAGAGATGGAGGGACAGCTCAGTGACCAAATGGTGAGGTTAACGGGATGACACACAATGCTATACATAAAAGCACCAAAGAACACAGCTCCAAAAATGCTGCTGGAACAGAAAGAACTAAGAGGAGAAATAGACAGTCACAGTGAGAGATCTGAACACTTGCCTCGGCAGCAAATAAAGCGAGTGTTGTTCCAGAATGTGTCCTGACTGACCACTCCCTCTGGCCCCAGTGACCATCCTGCCAGACGGCCGTCTCCTCCCTGGTGGAGCAGTCTTGAGCAAGGGTAGCAGTGGGCAGTGTGTGGAGGCCAGAGGCCTCTCATGTCCACCCGCCCCAAAGGCACTGCCCTGGAGGACAGCTGAGAGAGGGAGACACCCTTGAGGCAGGGAGGGGAGAGTTGGAGGGAGTCACGTGTGGGAGTGAAACGCAGGAGGAGGAGGAGGGGCAGGAGCATTGCTGCTGGGGGCAGACACAGACAAGACAGGCTGATGGAGGGAGAGGGGAGACTGAGCCCCAGGTGACACTGTGCTGTATACATTGTTTTACAGCCCATCTTTCTATGTTAGTAAAACCACTTCATTATTGTATAGGGCTCTGTGGCTGTATTCAGTATTTTATCACCACAAAAATTCTCATTGGAGCTTTTAAGAGGCAGAGGCATTTGCAGGGGTGAGTCTTCCCATCCTCCTGCTCTGACATCCACTCGCTTCATTCTAGTCGTTTCTCGTTAGGGTCCTTTGTAGGGATTTTGTAATTTTGGTTGAATTTGTGACTGGGAGTTTTATTCTGCTTCATTTTAAAAGTGGGCCAGGTGTGGTGGCTCACGCCTGTAATCCCAGCACTTTGGGAGGCCAAGGTGGGCGGATCATCTGAAGTCAGGAGTTTGAGACTAGCCTGGCCCACGGCGAAACCCCAGTTCTACTAAAAATACAAAAATTAGCCGGGCGTGGTGGCGGGCACCTGTAGTCCCAGCTACTCAGGAGGCTGAGGCAGGAGAATCGCTTGAACCTGGGAGGCAGAGGTTGCAGTGAGCTGAGATCACACCACTACACTCCAGCCTGGACAACAGAGCAAGACTCCATCTCAAAAATAAATAAATAAACAAACAAACAAATAAATAAATAAAGTGGTATGAGGAGAGTTTGTATCCTTGAGGGAAAACCATTTATGGTTACTTAGGGCTTTACAATTAACATTTAGTTTATTGAGGCTACTAATTAAAATACCAGGTTTTCTTTAAGCATTTAAAGAAATGTCCTCTATTTATAAATGTAGTGGATTTTAATTGAATAGGACCAATCACTCTAAAGGAGTCTTGATTAATATTTGATCAGCTGCAGTTAAATGGGATTAGATTCACTCGGCCATCAGTCCACTTGGCAGTCTTGGTTGAGTTCTGGGAAGGGCAAACACTGGGTCTCCTGGGGTCTCCTGTGAGCAGCTCCTCTGCTCGGCATTGTGCCCCAGGGAAGGGCCCGTGTCCCTGCTGGGTCACCCGCCGTCTCTTCCCAGTGAGCTGGTCCTGATGTCCATGTCAGCCTTTCAGTGACTTGCTGCACCTTCCTGCACAGTCTGTTAACAGACCAGAAGAAACCCACTGGTGTGGCTCAACAATTCTTAAATATGCACTTGTCTCTTGCATGAGAGTTCTGGGGTGCTGACGACAGGGCCCTGGGCCTCAGTTGTCACCCAGGCGTCATCCTCATGCTCAGGAACGTCTGTGGCTAAAGCTCTCCCCGTGAGAGGCTCTTTTTCTTCAGGAAATAAAGATTTTTCCAGAAACATCCCAGCAGACCTCGTTTGGCTAGAGCGGGTCCCGGGGGACCTCTCCAGTATCCTCCTAAGGAGGTTGGCGAGGGAGGAGGGGCCACATGGCCACCTACCCCCAGCCTCTGCCAGGTCCATGGTCCCAAGGCCACATGAGCCCTCGTGCAGGCCTATCCTGGTCCCCTGCTCCTCTCTGGCATGGTCCAGCCCATTGTGTCTCCACCACAGTGCCCTTGGTCTCACAGCATCAGTGAAGTCTTAATATCTTTCCTCTTTTCCTGTCAACATTTACCTGGTACTTTGTCCTCTTAATTTTTATTTTTTATTTATTTATTTTGAGACGAAGTCTTGCTTTGTTGACCAGGCTGGAGTACAATGGCATGATCTCAGCTCACTGCAACCTCCGCCTCCCGGGTTCAAGCGATTCTCCTGCCTCAGCCTCCCCAGTAGCTGGGATTACAGGTGCCTGCCACCACCCCTGGCTAATTTTTGTATTTTTAGTAGAGGCGGGGTTTCGCCATGTTTGCCAGACTGGTCTTGAACTGTTGACCTCAGGTGATCCTCCCTCCTTGGCCTCCCAAAGTGCTGGGATTACAGGCGTGAGCCACCGTGTCCCACCTGTTCTCTTAAATTTCTAAAATCAGGATCCATGAGAAATCCTGACAGTATTTTGATGGAAACGGCACTGAATTTATAGCTCAGTTTGGGGCAGTTTTATGAGCATATGGATGCTTCAGTAATGCACTGTCCAGTTTTAATACCAAGCTCCACAAAGTGGCACTCACGGGAGCAAGTCATTAGGACCTGTCCCCAGGAGGAGGCAGCTCAAAAGCATCGGAAACCGACCAGACAGCAAGGAGTTCAGAACGGTGTGGCGCCAGGAGGGTGAGCGCACCAGGAGGGTGAGCGCTGCCGCCAGGACCCCTGATCGCCATCTTCTCATTTTAAAAGAGCCATTGTGTTCAGGCTATTTTAATGGAAATTCCCATCTGCAGCTAGTTTTAATAAAATATATATTCAAACTAGCTTTTAAAAATAATTTTATCTTTATCTCTATCTTGCAGGAACGTTGAAAGCACAATACAAATCACCTTTTTCCCTGGAGCCATTGGAAAGTAGCCAACCTGATGCCCACGGCCCGAGTCCTCCGCACCTGCGTCATGCCAGCGGACGCCGGGGCAGAGTTAGGAGGGCGAGAGGAGTTTGGAGAGGAAGGAGGAGGGGTGGGGGAGCCTCAGACGCCCAAGGGGCAGAAACACCCAGGCCCTGGACCCAGGGGGTGCCGCTGCGGGAGGCTGTGGGCACTTCTGCCTCCCCCAGCAGAGGGCCAGGCCGGCACATCCCAACCGTCCCAGGCCCTGGTCCACAGAGCCTATGGCATGGGCTGCCCTGGCCACAGGCTTCTAGCACAGCCTCAGTTCCGAAGGTTGTGTCTCATTAGTGGACATGTGTCCTTGGTTTCCAGCGCCCCCCTGGTTTCCGTGAGCTTGGCGCTCGTGCTGAGAAGAGGCGAGTCACCTCACAGTTAGACTGGGGGCATGCGTGTTGGCAGAACGTCACCAAAGGGACTGCATTCTCCTCTGTGTTATGCCAGGGTCGCCGTCTGCTGTAACCACCGTGTTCCCTTGGTGAAGGCCGCGTCTGCCAGGCTTCTCACTGGGAAGTTATTTTCCACTAAAAACTGTGTGGAGGCTCTGAGGCAGTGTACACACCATCCCTCCAGAGACTTCGTATTTACTGATTCCTATCGGTGTGGACTCAGGGCTTCCTGTATTGCTTATGAATGAACAGTTCTGTCGTTTTGCCCGGTCCTCCAGATTTGGGCGGGGGAGGCCTCCGTCTGCCTTCCGTGTCATTTCGATAGGTCGTCATCATTCGTAACATTTCCTCCTTTTCTGGGGGAAAAGATCCCCCACGCTCATCCTCCGTCTTCTCTGCCCTTGCCCTGGAATTGCAGAATCTTCCTTTCTCCAAGGAGCCCTCCTTCCCTTCCCTGGAGCATGGTGTCCAGAGGCCGAGCTCTGGGTGCTGGTATAACTGTTGCTGCCCCTCAGGACTCTTGGTACACACACACGTGCCTCCGTATTTCTTTTTTCTTTCTTTCTTTTTTTTTTTTTCTTTTTTTTGAGAGGGAGTCTCGCTCTTGTTGCCTAGGCTGGAGTGCCGTGCTGCAATCTCGGCTCACCACCACCTCTGCCTCCTGGGTTCAAGCGATTCTCCTGCCTCAGCCTCCTGAGTAGCTGGGATTACAGGCGTCCGCCACCACGCCCAGCTAGTTTTGTATTTTTAGTAGAGACGAGGTTTCTCCATGTTGGTCAGGCTGGACTCAAACTCCCAACTGCAGGTGATCTGCCAACCTTGGCCTCCCAAAGTGCTGGGATTACAGGCATGAGCTACCACGCCCGGCCTATGGTTTTTAACAGATGTTCAATGACATGTATCCACCATTATAGTAATATTATTATTTATTATTATTTTTTGAGATGGAGTTTGGCTCTTGTTGCCCAGGTTGGAGTGCAGTGGCTTGATCTCGGCTCACTGCAATCTCTGCTTCCTGGGTTCAAGCAATTCTTTTGCCTCAGCCTCCCGAGTAGCTGGGATTACAGACATGCCACCATGCCTGGCTAATTTTTGTATTTTTAGTAGAGACAAAGTCTTGTCATGTTGGCCAGGATAGTCTCAAACTCTTAACCTCAGGTGATCCGCCTGCTTCAGCCTCCTGAAGTGCTGAGATTACAGGTGTGAACCACCGCACCTACCCCATTACAGTATCTTGCAGAGGAGTTTCTCTGCTCTTAAAATCCTCTGCCAGGCGTGGTGGCTCACACCTGTAATCCCAGCACTTTGGGAGGCTAAGGCGGGCAGATCACGAGGTCAGGAGATGGAGACCATCCTGGCTAACACGGTGAAACCCCGTCTCTACTAAAAATACAAAAAATTAGTCGGGTGTGGTGGCGGGCGCCTGTAGTCCCAGCTACTCGGGAGGCCGAGGCAGGAGAATGGCGTGAACCTGGGAGGTGGAACTTGCAGTGAGCCGAGATTGCACCACGGCACTCGACTGTGGGTGACAGAGTGAGACTCTTGTCACACACACACACACACAAATTCCTCAATGCTCCACCTACTCATCCTATCCTCCCTGCCAACCCCAGTCTTTTATGTCTCCGTAATTTTTCCTTTTCCAGGATGTCAAATAGTTGGAATCATATAGTATGTAGCCTTTTCAGACTGGCTTCACTCAGTAATATGCATTTAAGATTCCCTCATGTCTTTCCATGGGCTAGTCATTCACTTCTTTTCAGTACTGAATAACAGATATGCCACGGTTTACCCATTCACCTACTGAAGGGCATCTTGGCTGCTGTCAAGGTTTGGCAATTATGAATACAGCTGCTATAAACATCCCTGTACAAGCTTTTGTGTGGACATAGTTTTCAACTCCTTTGCATAGATACTGAGGAGCTTGATTGCTGGATCACAGGGTAAGACTATGCTTAGTTCTGTATGAAGTTGCTGAACTGTCTTCCAAAGCAGCCACACCGGTTAGCATTCACACCAGCAATGAATGAGTTCCTGTTGCTCCACATCCCCACCAGCACTTGGCATTATCCATTTTGGATTTTGTCTGTCCTAACAAGTGCATAGTGGTGTCTCATTTTTGTTTTAATTTGCAATTCCCTAATGACCATATAATGAGGAGCATTTTTGTATATGCTCAGTTGCCATCTGCGTATCTTTAGTGAGGGGTCTGTTCAGATCTTTTGCCCATGTTTTCTTTTTTTTTCTCTTTTTTTTGAGACGGAGTCTTGCTCTGTCGCCAAGGCTGGAGTGCCATGGCGCGATCTCAGCTCACTGCAAGCTCTGCCTCCCGGGTTCACACTATTCTCTTGCCTCAGCCTCCCAACTAGCTGAGACGACAGGTGCACGCCACCATGCCCGGATAATTCTTTGTAATTTTTTTAGTACAGACATGGTTTCACCATGTTAGCCAGGATGGTCTCAATCTCTTGACCTCGTGATCTGCCTGCCTTGGCCTCTCAAAGTGCTGGGATTACAGATGTGAGCCACTGCGCCCGGCCTCAATCACATTGTTTTCTTATTTTTTGAGTTTTAAGAGTCCTTTGTATATATTGGATACCAGTTCTTTCTTTCTTTTGTGTGACAGGGTCTCACTCTGTTGCCCAGCCTTGACCTCCTGGGCTCAAGCAATCCCTCCTGCCTCTGCCTCCCAAGTAGCCGGGACTACAGGCATGCACCATCCCACCTGAATAAATTTTTTGTTGTTGTTCTTTGTAGAGACGGAGTATCACTATATTGCCCAGGCTGATTTTAGAACTCCTAGGCTCAAGCGATCTTCCTTCCTCAGCCTCCCAAAGTGCTGGGATTGCAGGCGTGAACCACCGCACCTGACCCAGTTCTTTATCAGATATGTCTTTCACAAATATCAAACATTTCCTCCCGGTTTGTGGTTTGTCTTCTTATTCTCGAGTCAATTGATTTTTTTTTTTTTTTTTTTTTTTTTGAGATGGGAGTTTTGCTCTTGTCACCTAGGCTGAAGTACAATGACACGATCTCGGCTCGCTGCAACCTCCGCCTCCCAGGTTTAAGCGATTCTCTTGCCTCAGACTCCCAAGTACCTGGGATTACAGAGGCCCGCCACCATGCCCAGCTAATTTTTGTATTTTTAGTAGAGATGAGGTTTCACCATATTGGCCAGGCTGGTCTTGAACTCCTGACCTCGTGATCCGCCCAGCTCAGCCTCCCAAAGTGCTGGGATTACGGGCGTGAACCACCGCGCCTGGCCGAGTGAATTGATTTTTGAGAAAAGTGCAAAGGCAATTCAGTGGTGAAAAGATAGTATTTTCTTTCTTTTTCTTTTCTTAAGAGATAGGGGTCTCTCTCTGTAACCCAGGCTGGAGCACAGTGGTGCAATCACAGCTCACTGCAGTCTCAACCTCCTGGGCTCAAAGGATCCTCCTGCCTCAGCCTCTCTAGTAGCTGGAACTACAGGCGTGCACCACTGAGGATAACGTTTTCAACAAATGGGGCTAGAACAACTGGATATCCATAGACAAAAAAAAAATTGATCCATACCTCACATCATATTAAAAAATTAACCCCAGCCAGGCACGGTGGCTCACACCTGTAATCCCAGCACTTTGGAAGGCCAAGGCAGGTGGATTACTTAAGCCCAGGAGTTGGAGACTAGCCTGGGCAACACAGTGAGACCCCATCTCTAAAAAAAAAAACACCAAAAAATTAGTCTATGAAAAGACATTCAACTTCACTCATAAGAAAAATGATCAAGGCTGGGCGTGGTGGCTCACATTTGTAATCCCAGCACTTTAGGAGGCCGAGGTGGGTGGATCACATGGTCAGGAGTTTGAGACCGCCTGACCAATATGGTGAAATCCTGTCTCTACTAAAAATACAAAAAAATGAGCTGGATGTGGTGGTGCGCCCCTGTAGTCCCAGCTACTTGGGAGGTTAAGGCAGAGGAATCACTTGAGCCTGGGAGGCGGAGGCTGCAGTGAGCCAAGACTGCACTACTGCACTCCAGCCTGGGTGACAAAGCAAGACTCAGTCTCAAACAAAAAGAAAAAAAGAAAAATGATTGAAACGACACTGAACCACCACTCACCCCTCAGACTGGCCAATTAAAAAAACTTGGCCCTGTGGGGTTGCAAAATGGGACCACTCTGTGGAGGGAACGCGGCAATACCCAATGCAACCAACGCACAGTCACCCCGCGGCCCAGCGCTGCCACACGCAGGAATTCACCCTAAAGACACACCTCGAACAATCTGAAAGTACAAAGGCACTCGGTTATTCATGGCAGCATTATCTGAATTTACAAAATATCGGGAATAACCTGACCGACTATAGAGAGGACAGCAGCTGAGGGAACTGCAGCCCGTCACATGGCAGAGCGCCAGCCACGTGGTTCTAAAAGACAGTGAGGGAAATCCTTGCGTCGACACCATGGTTTCCAGGAGACAGTGTTATGTAAAAAAAACAATGTGTGGCTGGAAGCTCACACCTGTCATCCCAGCACTTTAAGAGGCCAAGGCAGGGGGATTGCTGGAAGCTTGGAGTTCAAGACCATCCTGGGCAACATAGCGAGACCCCATCTCTACAACAAAAACTTTAAAAAAATTAGCTGGGCTTGGTGGCACACACCTGTCCCAGCTACTCGGGAGGCTGAGGTGGGAGGATGGCTTGAGCCCAGGAGATGGAGGCTACAGTGAGCTATGATTGCACCACTGCACTCCAGCCTGGGTAACAGAGCAATACCCTGTCTCTGAAACAAAACCAAAAAGCCAGAGTGCAGAAGAGCATATAAAGAATGCTCCGTCTGGGCCGGGCGCGGTGGCTCAAGCCTGTAATCCCAGCACTTTGGGAGGCCGAGACAGGCAGATCACAATGTCAGGAGATCGAGACCATCCTGGCTAACACAGTGAAACACCCGTCTCTACTAAAAAAATACAAAAAAACTAGCTGGGCGAGGTGGCGGGTGCCTGTAGTCCCAGCTACTCGGGAGGCTGAGGCAGGAGAATGGCGTGAACCCGGGGGGCGGAGCTTGCAGTGAGCTGAGATCCGGTCACTGCACTCCAGCCTTGGCGACAGAGTGAGACTCCATCTCAAAAAAAAAAAAAAAAAAAAAAAAAAAAGAATGCTCCATCTAAGAAAGAGGAATACATGTGTATACGTTCATCTTTACAAAATAAAACACACGAGAAAACCAGGAGACAACTATGCTCAATACCAAACAGTGAGGAGGAGGTACGGGAGGGCTCCCTGCATCTGTCTTTAGGGGCAGTTTTGACATCTAGAAGGATGGTCACACTCTACAAACCTAATAGGACAGGGCGTGGGGTGTGGTGGGAGGCACAAGACTGAAAGCAAACGGGAAGAATGAACCCAGCTGTATTTCCAATGAAGGCACCACAACACTGATGGTGGAGAAGCCTATCCAAGGAACTCATGAGCACAGCACTTACGGCACCCGCAGTCGTGGGCAGGGAGTGAACTCCACACAATCCCGACCTCTTCATGGTGGGTTTGTTTTTGCAATCCTGTGGCAAAGCTGCGCTAGAGCTCTCGAGCAGGCGTGCGCTGGACCCCCCAGCAGAGGCCTGAGGACGCCGGACCCCCCAGCAGAGGCCTGAGGATGCCGGACCCCCCAGCAGAGGCCTGAGGATGCCGGACCCCCCAGCAGATGCCTGAGGACGCCGGACCCCCCAGCAGAGGCCTGAGGATGCTGCTGCTGCTGGGAGCCAGGGTCTTCAGGGGGGAGAACCGTGCAAGGTGGGACAGAATCCGCGCACGGCTCTGAGCTGTTTCAGATCTCTACACGCATATTACATATGTACGTGTATGTCTGCATGTCGGCACGTCTGTTCTCCCTAGCTGTCCACAGAAAGGGCCTAAAGCTCAGGCACCCTGTGGCATCGAGCACACCTCGTGTCTAGATCCTGGTCTCTAACGCTGTTCCCCACCAAAGGGAGCCAAGCCCCAAAGAGCAATGGCGGAGGCCAGAGGCCCAAGAGGATGCCCTGCCATGCCTGGTCATGAGGAGGTGCTCGAAAGAGAGGCGCGGCGCACAGGCAGAGCGTGGTAGGGTTCCCACCAGCAAATCTCATACACTTTGAACACCAGGATAATTAAAGACAGGAGCAACTCACAGACCACTGAAGTCGGGAGGCAATCCCCATGTGGCCAGTGATAAAAGAGAACGAGCATGGATAACCACTGAATACCTGAGAGACACAGATGAATGGATGGGGGAGGGAGCCCATGTCTGTGGGATGCTGGGGCCGGGAAGCCTGCTCTCCAGGCCTCACCATCTGGCCTCTGTGGGAGTCAGGAAGTGTCTGCATAGATGTTCGCAAGATGCAATGGGAAAACCAGGAGGCATCAGGTGGACAGGCAGCCCCAGGGTACCTGGGCCAACAGCCACAAGTTCTCAAAGAGCTCAGGAAGAAATGTCTTTATGCACGTGTGTGTACACACGTGTGGTGTGTGCATGCATGTGTGGTGTGTATGTATGGGGGTGTGCACGTGTATGGTGTATATGCATGGTGTGTGCATGTGTGTATGCATGGTACGTGTGCGTGTGTGGTGTATGCATGGTGTGTGCACGTGTGCATTGTGTGCGTGGATAGGTGTGTGGTATGTATGCATGATGTGCACGTGTGCATTTGTGTGCATGCATGTGTGGTGTGTGCATGGTGTGTGCACATGTGCATTGTGTGTGCATGTGTAGTGTGTATGCATGGTGTGTGAACCTGTGCACTGTGTGTGTGCGTGTGTGTAGTGTGTACACATGGTGTGTGCACATGTGCATTGTGTGTGCATGTGTGGTGTGTATGCATGGTGTGTGCATGTGCACTGTATGTGTGCATTTGAGTGTAGTGTGTATGCATGGTGTGCACCTGTGCACTGTATGTGTGCGTGTGTGTAGTGTGTACGCATGGTGTGTGCACATGTGCATTGTGTGTGCATGTGTGGTGTGTACGGATGGTGTGTGAACCTGTGCACTGTGTGCATGTGTAGTGTGTGCATGCATGTATAGTATGCATGGTGTGTGCATATGTGCATTGTGTGTGCATGTGTTGTGTGTACGCATGGTGTGTGCATGTGTGCACTGTATGTGTGCATGTGTGTGTAGTGTGTATGCATGGTGTGTACACATGTGCAGTGTGTGTGCATGTGTGGTGTGTATGCATGGTGTGCACGTGTGCAGTGTGTGCATGTGTGTGTAGTGTGTATGCAAGGTGTGTGCACATGTACATTGTGTGTGTATACATGTGTAGTGTGTCTGCATGGTGTGTGCATGTGTGTAGTGTGTATGCATGTTGTGTGCATGAGTGTGTAGTATGTATGCATGGTGTGTGCACATGTGCATTGTGTGTGTGCATGTGTGTGTGGTATGTGTGCATATGTGTGCAGCAGCACCTAGTCCCCTGTCTCCAGTGCCCAGCAGCATCACATGTACTTTGGAGCTTTATAAACGCATGGTCAGTGAAGCTGACAGCACCAAGCTGTCCCTTTACCATAACACCTGGAATAGTCACCTGTGATAAGCTATCACATAGGAAACATTTTTAAAAGTTCATTCTCATTATTTTCTGTAATCTTGAGAGGTTCCAATCAACATTTATTGTCTTATTCTTTTTCTCTCATTCCTTTTTGAATGTGTTTATCTCCTAAAATTTTATCTGTGATGGAGATGGGATGCCTGTGAATAAAAAAGTTGCAGTGGTGGCAGCAGGTCAGGGGGGCGGCAGGGGCCACCATGGTCTCCCCTGAGAGGGGGTGCTGTCTTAGGTGCCCCAAGAGGCCCTCTGGCAGCAGGCGTGGGGTGCTGCCAAACAACTGCTACCCCCGGGTGGGCACGCCACGACACACGTGGCCTCTGGGCAGACAGGTGCCCAGGTGAGCCCGCTGCTCCTCATTAGTCATGAATGGCACCCGGTCTGGATGACAGATGACTGTCGCCCACCAGCCCTGAGCAGGCCACCATCACCCTGGGCAGTGGTTCCCGGGGTGCCAACAAGACCTGGGCCCCTTGTTCTCTGGTGCTGCGAGCCCCAGGTGAGGCTGTGGAGGAGGCCCTGGCCCTGCTCTGGTGTCTGTGAGAGGCAGGTGCACAGTCCTTTGACTTGCTTGTCTGAATTGTCGTAATTGTGCTGGAATTGTGCCAGAACACTCAGCTCCTGGAAGGCCTGTGGCTGCTGGGGGCTGCTTGGTCCCCCTCAGGACGGCCGGGGGAGCCTCTCCAGAAGCACCAGTTTTGTCTGCAGGTGGACGTTGAAGGGGGGCAGTTGGGTCAGGTTCAGACTCACACCTGTGGTGCCCACGATGCTGGCCAGGACCCAGTGTGTGTCCCTGTAGAGGGCCAGGAGCCCAGGGGCCGCCTCCATGAGGATGTGTGTGTACGCCAGCATGCCCGCCCCCGGCTGCACGTCCTCCCTCTTGTCATACCTGTGGGATGAGAGCCGGTGGTCCTGCCCAGGGCCCCAAATCGCCCCATCCCCCACCCCGGGTGCCAAGGGGCCCTCACATGGCTTCCAGGAGGGTCGTGCTGTGTGTGAACCCTACCTCCAGGCACTGTTGACTTCGAGAAACCGAGACACGCCTGTCTGGGCAGCTGCCACGTCAATGTGCAGAAGGACGTCTAGGAAAACCAGGCCTGCCGTGAGAGCCCAGCCCTGCGGTCGGAGCCACACGGTCCCCAGGCAGCGCCTCCAGTACCCACCTGTCTGGGGGGGCACCAGCTGGTGCAGCCTCTGCATCGCGACGCCACCCGGGTAGTTGAAATGCGACACGTACAGGGCCGTGGCTGAGTAGGCGGCATTCACCACGAGGTGTCCGATCACAAGCAGAGACCCCACTTTGTACAGCCAAGACTTTTTATAGTTATTCAGCCTGAGAAAAGAATGGTTACACATCATAGGCAGAACGTGGTGACAGTAAAGTTAATCTATCTACAAAACATAGTAGGAGCATAACCTGCTGTTCAACTTCTCCAAGTCATAACAAAGAGTTCACCACCAAATAAACAGATTAACGAGTAAAAGTAGTTAAGATACTGCCTCAAGAATTGTCTGTGAAATTCTACTTAAGATGCCAAATTAAACTTTAGATTAGATTTTTTTTTTCACTTTGTCCCCCAGGCTGGTGTGCATCGGCATAATCTCGGCTCACTGCAAGCTCCGCCTCCAAGGTTCACGCCATTCTCCTGCCTCAGTCTCCCGAGTAGCTGGGACTACAGGCACCCACCACCACGCCCGGCTAATTTTTTGTATTTTTAATAGAGACGGGGTTTCACCGTGTTAGCCAGGATGGTCTCGATCTCTTGACCTCGTGATCTGCCCGTCTCGGCCTCTCAAAGTGCTGAGATTACAGGCATGAGCCACCGCACCCGGCCTAGATGAGATTTTTAAAAATATATTTTCTTTTTTTTTGAGACAGTCTCACTGTGTCACCCAGACTGGAGTGCAGTGGCATGATCTCAGCTCACTGCAACCTCTGCCTGCCAGGTTCAACTGATTCTCCTGCCTCAGCCGCCCGCCACCATGCCCAGCTAATTTTTGTATGTTTAGTAGAGATACGCTTTCACTATGTTGGCCAGGCTAGTCTTGAACTCCTGACCTCGTGATCTGCCTGCCTCAGCCTTCCAAAGTGCTAGGATGACAGGCATGAGCCACCACGCCCAGCCTAAAAATATATTTTCAAACAATCCCAAGTGACTGTGTAGGTCAGAGTGTCACCCGCGTGGCCAAGCCCACTTCCAGCAGGTGAGTGACCTCTGTGGCACAGGGCGCCGCTAGTTCTCTCACAATCGACTGTGCCAATCTCAGGCTCCTACGGCAGAGTTAGCAGCTGCCAGAGACCGCGTGGCCCACGAAGATGGGGCTCCTTATTAGCTGGTCCTTAACGGAAAAGCTTGCCAACCCTGGTCTAAACGCCATGAACCTCTGATCAAGACTCGCTCTCTTCCAAACCCACCAGGCTCCTCGGAGCCCTGTTCTCCGCACGCCCTGCCCTTTGCTATGGTTTGGATCTGCGTCCCCACCAAATCTCATGTCCAGCTGTGATCCCCAATGCTGGAGGTGGGGCCTGGTGGGAGGTGACTGGGCCATGGAGGTAGAGCCTTCAGGAATGGATTAGTGCCATCCCCTCCATGCTGTTCTCCTTATACTGAGTGAGTTCTCGAGATGTCTGCTTGTTTGAAAATGGGTGACGCCTCCCCTGTCCCTCTTCCTCCTGCTCTGGCCACACAAAACGTGCCTGCTTCCCTTTGGCCTTCCTCCATGATGGAAAGTTTCCCCAGGCCTCCCCGGAAGCTGAGCAGACACCAGTATCACACTTCCTGTACGGCCTACGGAACCGCCAGCCAATCCTGTGCGGCCTGCGGAACCGCGAGCCAATGAAGCCTCCTCTTTATAAATTATCCGGTCTCCGGTGTTTCTTGACAGCAGTGCGAGAGCAGACTAGTGCACCCGTGAACAAACTCTGGGGCCGTTCCTGAGCTCGAGGCCGCTCCTAGGATGACCCCAGCCTCCTAAGTGCCTGCCCCAAAGAGCTCAGCACTGCCAGGGCGTTCGCCCTTTGTTCCCGCCCAAAGCTGGAGCGGGCAGTCACTGCGGAAAGCTCGCACCCCCAGGACTGTGGCAAGGCCCTGGGCCCTGACGCCGGGGGGGATGGCCTGCTCTTGCTCCCAGGGTGACCGGGCTGAGGACCTGACTTCGGAGGGGGCTTTGTTCTACCCTGCACCCCCTCATTTAGACGCCCCAAGTTTGTCCTCCTCTGGATAAGGCCGACTGGCACAGCGGGGGCCCTTGCATGGAGCAGCCCTCACGCCCAGCACACCAGGCCTCAGACACTCCTGCCTTTGGTTGCAGCAGAGCTGGGTCCAGTTCACACTGGATCTTCTTCCCTGCTAGAAAAGTCTGTCACCAAATACAATCCATCTGCGCCACTCTCCCCGTCTTTCCCACCCTCTTTTCCATGACTCGGGCTGGGGTCTGCTCCCCCTTTAGCCCTGAGCCGACCCCTTGGACGAGAGGGAGCCAAAGGCACAGAAAAGCAGAGGCAGAGCTCCCAGGAGCCCCCACTGAGGCATGGCTACAGCAGCTGGAAAAGCCCCCAACCCAGGCATGGCCATGGCAGTTGGAGGAGCCCCCAAACCAGCACGGCCACGGCAGCCAGAGGAGCCCCCAAGGGCCCCATGGAGGCATGGCCACGGCAGCTGGAGGAGCCCCCCAGCCTGGGCACGGCCATGCAGCCAGAGGAACCCCCAGTGAGGAACAGCCATGGCAGCTGGAGGAGCTCCCAGGGGCTCCACGGAGGCACGGCCACGGCAGCTGGAGGAACCCCTAGTGAGGAACAGTCACAGCAGCCAGAGGAGCTCCCAGGCCCAAGGGCAGTGCAGAGCAGTGGGAGCTGAGGGGCACCACCCCGTCCCCTGTAACAGGTGTCACCGGAAAGCACCTGACCGCTGCCTGGGATCAGGGACCGTGCTGTGGGACGTCCTCTCCAGCCAGAGTGGGCACCTCTCAGCACCTCAGGCCCCAGCCCTCCTGGCCCGCAGCCCTTTTACCCCTCAATGTCCAGTGTGGCCTGAGTTGGCCTTCTGTTCCCATCAAGGCAGCAAGCTCTGAATGGGCACAGAGCTGGCCAGCCTCAGCCCCGGGTCCTTCCCCAGCACCCATAGGGCCCAGCAGTGATGGACTCTCCTGGGGCCTGAGCCCTGGATCCTTCCCCAGCACCCACAGGGCCCAGCAGTGATGGACTCTCCTGGCTCCCTGAGGCTTGCGACACTGAGTGGCAGCTGCACTCAGACTACCCCACCCTCAGCCCAGGCAGTGCCCTCTCCAGGTCCTGGCAGGCTCCCAGCTCCACCTCCATCACCTGCTACCTTCAGTCCCTCCCCGCAGGAAGCCTGCCCACCCTCCACAGGACCCCGAGCCTGGGCCACGCTGGGCTCTCTGCACCCAGCCACAGGCACCTCCCTGACCATCCCCCTCTTCCAGCCAGATGACCTGCCTTGACAAATGCCCTCAACCCTGAGGCCCTGTCAGGATGGCCATGAACGTCCTTCCTCCACCTAACCTGTCGCCCTCAGAGCCTCCCAGGCCTGGCTGCCCCTGCCCTCTGCCGTTGATACCTGTGTGAGTGTCCCTCCCCTGTGACAGAGATGGGGACCGCTGGTGCATCACCATATGTAGACCAGTCACCAAATTAACCCAAGACAGAGACCACCTGAGCAAAGCCCTCTGTCAGCAGGTCGCCAGGCCGGCCCATCCCATGCAGACCTCAGGGAGGAGAGAGGACTGGGCCACCCTCTTTTGACATAAGCGCCTAATTCAACACGCCCTGTGTTTATCTTAAAAAATAGTTGGCCGGGCGCGGTGGCTCAAGCCTGTAATCCCAGCACTTTGGGAGGCCAAGACGGGCGGATCACGAGGTCAGGAGATCAAGACCATCCTGGCTAACACAGTGAAACCCCGTCTCTACTAAAAAATACAAAAAACTAGCGGGCGAGGTGGCGGGCATCTGTAGTCCCAGCTACTCTGGAGGCTGAGGCAGGAGAATGGTGTGAACCCGGGAGGCGGAGCTTGCAGTGAGCTGAGATCCGGCCACTGCACTCCAGCCTGGGTGACAGAGCAAGACTCCGTCTCAAAAAAAAAAAAAAAAAAAAAACCGCCCCGGTGGCTCACACCTGTAATCCCAGCACTTTGAGAGGAGGCAGGAGGATGGCATGACTCCCTAGGAGTTGAGGGGTGCAGTGAGCCATGATCGCTCTGCTGCACTCCAGCCTGGGTGACAGAGCAAGACCCTGTTTCAAAACTTAAACACACACATACACCCCCCACACAGTAAATCAGTGAACCTGTTTCCAATGAAACTAAAAATGCATGTCACAAAAAGAGTGCTCACAGGTAGGAGCAGCCTCTGGCAGCTGTGATGTTGAGAGCAGGGAAGGCATAGATGATGAAGCGTAGCTCCTTGTGCGGCAGGAGGGAGTAGAGCGCCACGAAGCCCAGTGCCAGCACCGTCAGTGCGTGCGTCCTTCTGTCCACCAAGCCCAGGGGGACGAAGAGCAGGCTGCAGCCCAGGCCGCGGGGCAGGGCTGAGTAGAAGTACCACAGCAGTGGGGAGGTCTGCGGGCTGGGTTAAGGAGGCCATGCACCTGTCCACACATGAGCCCATGGGCTGGGTGGCAGGGTCAAGGCAGAGAAGATGCCTGAAGACAGTTGTGCTGAGAGATGCAGCCTGGGCCATGGCTCGTGTGCACAGACACCACTCAGGCCCCAGGCCCCCTCCTGAAAGATACACCCAGGCCACAGCGCGAGTGCACACATACCACTTGGGCTTCGGGCCCCCTCCAGGCAGGACCAAGGCAGAAAGGGCCGCAGGATGTTCGGTCTCTGCACCCTTTTCTTCACTGTTAAAAACAGATGGTCAGCCAGGCGCAGTGGCTCACGTCTATAATCCCAGCACTTTGGGAGGCCAAGGTGGGCGGATCACGAGGTCAAGGGATCGAGACCATCCTGGCCAACATGGTTAAACCCCATCTCCGATACAAATAACAAAAATTAGCTAGGCGTGGTGGCAAGTGCCTGTAATCCCAGCTACTCTGGAGGCTGAGGCAGGAGAATCACTTGAACCAGGGAGTTGGAGGTTGCAGTGAGCCGAGATCGTGCCATTGCACTCCAACCGGGCAACAGGGTGAGACTCTGTCTCAAAAAACAAACAAACAAACAAAAACAGATGGTCACGGGTGACACACGTGTTGGGGATTTGTTATGCTATTCCATCTATGCGTGTACATTTGACATACTTCCTAAGAAAGTGCTTTTTAAATGCAGATTGTCCAGGCCAGGTGTGGTGGTTCACACCTGTAATCCCAGCACTTTGGGAGGCCGAGGTGGGCAGATCACTTGAGGTCAGAAGTTCAAGACCAGCCTGACCAACATGGTAAAACCCCATCTCTACTAAAAATACAAAAATTAGCCAGGCGTGCTGGCGCGCGCCTATAGTCCCAGCTACTTGTGAGGCTGAGGCAAGAGAATTGCTTGAACCAGGGAGGCAGAGGCTGCAGTGAGCTGAGATCACACCACTGTACTCCAGCCTGGGCGACAGAGCCAGACTCGGTCTCAAAAAAAAGAAAAAAAAAAAAAAAAAAGGCAGATTGTCCAAGGAGCAGAAGAGAGGCTGGGTTAATCTGGGGCGGGGCTGTTTCCACAGGACTGAGAGAGGGCAGCCGGGACCTCACCGCCCATGGTCTGCATTTCCCAGGAGCAAGTGGGAGGGAGGGGCTCCATCCTGACCCTGCGACCAGGCTGCACAGAAGGGAGAAGCAGCTGCTTCCACCACCCAAGGAGGCCCAGGAGGTGTGGCTGGGGGTCCCACCCATCACCCTCCTGCACGGACACTGAAGGATACCCCCCAGTTGGCGCTTTTGTTCAGGACAGTGTTGTACCAAAACACCTTTCCTTCTGGCCACGTGAGCTGCCGCCAAAAATAAGAGTCCACGGCAACCGTCAGTCCTGATAAAATAAAATAGTTTCTTACTTGCAAACACAGCCATCAGTAAACATCCCGCCACAGTGCAGCCCCCATCACTACAGAAACTACAAGCTGCTTTCAAAGCAAAGAGGTTGGGCTGGGTGGGAAGATTGCTGGAGCCTAGGAGTTGGAGGTTGCAATGGACCACGATCACGCCACTGCACTCCATCCTGGGTGACAGAGCAAGCTATCTCTAAAACAAAAAAAAGAAAAAAGACGCCAGCTGTGTTGAGGACACCACTGCCCAGAACCACCGCCTGGCGCAGGGACAAGCCACCCTCTGCTCTTGTGGGCTCCCCCAGCCCAAGGACAAGGCACAGACCAGTGCACAGGGGCTCCCAAGGTGCAGAGTGGGGCCCCCTGGAGACCCCGGGCAGGAGGCTTAGGACTGAAATGTTTTAACACTGCTAAAGTTAGAGTCATTTTATTTCATGGGGATGAAAACGTCCCAAATTTCTCTTGACCTTTGTAAAACAAGACAAAACAAAATCCAGTTAGAAGCATGCCGCAGCGACTGACTTACCTAAACAGAGGATCCCCGCCGGGATGGCGTGGCGAAGGGCTCTGACTACAGAAATCTTTCGGTTGCCCAAGGCCAGCAGCAGCAGGAGGCCCAGGAACAGGCACAGCTCCGCCCTGAACACGATGATGGTGAAGGCTGACAGCCAGATGAAGCGGGCCCACTCGTGCCGCAGCCAGGCTGCCAGGGCCAGCAGGACTGCAAGACAGCGCGGGAGGGTGCCCATCAGACACAGGGCCCACCTGGCCCAGAAAACACCCTGGGAAGCGAAGAGACCTTGCTCTAACCAGCAGCTGTTCCTTTTCTTATCATAAAAGTCACACAAATATCCCAGAAAACAAACTGCTCAGAGCCGCCCCCCGCACCCACGCTGTTGGCTAGGAAGTGCATCCCAACCCAGCAGGGAAAACAAAGAGCCCGGTTTCAGGTCACGGACCATCCTGAGGAGCCCAGCGGGGAGTGGCCATCACAAGGGAGGCGCTGTCATCAGCCGGGGAGCCCCTGACTCAGGGGAGCCCCTGCCCAGCACCGTGGGCGTGCAGGCACGGCCGGCAGCTACGTACCTATGGGCAGGGCCAGCACGTTGGGCAGTGTCCGCGTGCAGTAGAACATCAGGTGGAACTGCACGGCCGTCACCCAGCAGAACATGGTGGCCACCATGGCCCCAAACTGCCGTCTCACTTCCTTTTGTAACGTCCAGAGTCCAAAAATCACGCCGAGTCCGAGCACTCCTCTAACTAAACAAAGACAGTGACAGCACGTGAGCCTGTCGCGGAGGAGCATCCAGTGGGTCCTCCTACGTGGATCCTTCTACACATATCTTTCTATATGGATTTTTCTATGTTGCTGCAACGCCAGCTGATGGCCATGTCAGGCAAAGCAGCCTTGAGGGCATTGTCTCCATGTCTAAGACAGACGTCTGGCCCCAGGCCCCCTGCGCTCCTGTCGGGAACTGAAACGCCCAAGCCTGGTGCCACGAGGGCTCTTGCGGGGGCTGCTCTCTGAAGCATGAGGGAGGACACGGAACTTGGGGGTGCTACAAGCTGAGCCCCACACTAAACCAGAGACCCCATCGGGCTGTGGCATCTCCAGGGGCAATGTTTGCAAGGGCCGGGCTCAGACCTTGCTCTAACCAGCAGCCGTGAGGAGGTGGGACGTGGCGGGAACACAGGCTCCCAGGCAGGAAGGGGGTCAGGACCCCTCTCCCCATGCAACAGCGGGAGCCACCTCTGGGCTGGTGGTCTGAGGAGGAGGCGGTGAGGGGGCAGGTGTGCCCAGGACAGTACCCAGCCGACCACACATCCTCACCGTGGACTGGCCTGTCAGCCGCTGGCAAGAGAGGCTGAAAACAGGAAGAAAAATGAACTTCTGAGTATCTCTCGCCACCTTTCCGGAAGGCCAGAGGGACTTCGAAGCTCCCATGTGAGAGGCAACTGGGTCCAGGCAGCTGTGGGAGCCAACAGGCAGAGATACGCAGGCATTGCAAGGGGGCCACAGACGTCTGAGTGCTGGACCTGCTGTTCCCAGAACACCCCGTAAGCACACCGGGCATTTTCTTTTCACTGATCGCTGGATTCGGACTGCAAATGTCTTTTTTTTTTTTTTTTTTCTTTTTTCTTTTTAAGGACAGAGCTTCCCTCTGTTGCTCAGGCTGGAGTGCAGTGGCACAATCTCGGCTCACTGCAACCTCTGCCTTCCGGGTTCAAGCAATTCTGCTACCTTAGCCTCCCGAGTAGCTGGGATTACAGGCACACGCTGCCATGCCCAGCTAATTTTTGTATTTTCAGTAGAGATAATGTTTCCCCATGTTGGCCAGGATGGTCTCAAACTCCTGACCTCAGGTGATCCCCCTGCCTCGGCCTCCCGAAGTTCTGGGATTACAGGCGTGAGTCACCTCGTCTGGCCTGAATGTCTCAACAGGACATTTTTCACTGATACCCAGGAGTGGGTCTGGCTCCAGCTGCTGCATTTTTGGTGCTGGAATTCCCCCTGGGCTTTTAAACAATTCACAGACCCCAGCAAAGCCCCACTTCCCCTTTTTCCCATCAGGTCCATCCCCTGCGTCTCTTCTCTTGGTTTTCCATCTTCCCAAATGCCCAGCAATCTCAATGCCGTGCCCAACAAGGGCAGCCTCAGCTCCAGGATCAGCCTCGGCCCCAGGATCAGCCTCGGCCCCAGGATGACCTTCAGTCCCAGGATGACGTGCTCTTCATCCAGAGAGGAAGGATTTTGGCCTGTGGCAGGGGCTGGCGGGGGTGGGGCACTAGCAATTCCAGGTCATCTTAGTGGGATCAGGAAGGACCCAGGGTGGGCTCCCGTTCACTGGCTGAAGCTGCAGCCCTCCGAGTTTCTGTCCAGCCGGAGTCTGCCCAGCTCTGCCCAACCTCCCGGCCTCTTGCTGCCACCCCTGGAATACGCAGAAGCTTCCAGGGGAATGTGGACTCAGCCCTGGGATTGCCTGTGGACTTCCTTTCCCTGGCTCATGGCCCCCCAACTCCTCCCCATCTGGGGCTCCCTGACGCCTCCACAGGACACGCACAGCTTGTCCAGCTGTCCCCATGTCATGGTGGGTTTCCATTCCCAATCTGCCCTTCAAGAAGCCGAACTGCTGCTTCTCCAGAAACACGCTCCTTCCCCAGGAATGGCTGCTTCTTAACGCTCTCCATGCAGGCTGGACAGACTCACTGCAAGCATGTCTGGGTATTAAAAGCAATAAAAATGTACTGAAATGAAAAAGTGGTGATTGCTGACTTTAAAAACTCAGGTTGTGTGACTGGACATGGTGGTTCACGCCTGTAATCCCAGCACTGTGGGAGCCTGAGGTGGGACGATCACTTGAGCCCAGGAGTTCAAAGCTGCAGTGAGCTATGATTGCACCACTGCACTCCAGCCTGGGTGACACAGCAAGGCCCTGTCTCAAAAAAAAAAAAAAAAAAAAATCGGTTTTCAGAACAATATGTAATATGTACAAAATGTTCTAAAATTGTTTTTTTTTTAGTCCTCATGTGGGCACAGAGAAAGACCCAGGATTTGCACACGGGCCCTGCAGTGGCGGCCTCTGGGAATGTGAGGTTTCTGTTTGTAACATTCCCCAAGGCAAATGGTGCTGTTTCTGCAGGAATAAAGGCTGTTGACCCCATTGGGGTTCGCCAGGTGAGGCGGGAGCAGCAGGCTCAGGTGGCGAGAGCTGCGTCACAGACAGACAGCATTTCTCTTGTACCTGCCCTGGGGAGTGAGTGCCGTCATCCCTCATTTCCCAGTCAAGAGTGTGGAGGCACAGAGGGGCTGGCTCAGATGTCCCAGGCCTGACCTGAGTGCCTGCTCTGAGCCGCCATGCCACGGTGATCGAGGGCAGGCAAGACTGTAACAGACAGCGTTCCTGGGCGGGGGGACCGCGGCCTCGCTGAGGTCACCTGATGATACCACGATCCCTCACTCCCTCCTCCTTTGTTGAAGACCCCCTTACCTATTAGCTGAGAGTAAAACTTGGACATTTCTAACAGCGAAAGCACATAAACTGCAGGGCTGGAGAATGCCGCGATCACCACTGGCCCGAGGAATGTCCTGGGGACAACTCCGGGGAACTCGAGATGGTCGTACTGCGAGGAGAAGGGCAGGTCAGTGCACCGGGGCCCTGCCAGCTGGTAACATGAGGTTTTCCCCAAGGACAGCAGGGGCCCCTCACCTGTTCCAGGTCTCGCCAGTGGTACAGCAGGTCATGTGTGGCCTGCAGGTTGAAGCTCTCCTCCACTTTGGTGTAGGGACAGGTGACCAGGTGGACAGTGGCTACGGCCACCAGCAACCCCAGCAGCAGGGGACGCCTGCCTGATGACCCCTTTCCAGCCATTCCAGGCTTTCAGCTTCACGTACCTTCACAGGGCAGGGTGCGAGACACCAGCCGTTAGTACTGCCACTCCATGCATGCTGGAAAAGTGAAAACAGATTCCTGAGTTTTGAAAGTCATGCTTGTGCTCGTTTGTGAGATCTGGGTAAAGAGTTAGCAGGAATTCTCTGAACTACTGTCTTAGTTGCACTACCACAAATCTGAAAACGCATAAAGATGGAAAGTTCGGGGGAAAAAAATCACACTTGAGAAGCTTTCATATTGCAACCAGTGATCTGACACTTTCAGCTCTGTGCATGTTTTTTTGGGGAGGACCTCAGCAGCAGAACCTTGAGTCCGAGCAGGCCTGGGCCACCAGGGCAACGGAGGTTGGTAAATGGCCCCTGCCCTCCAGTCTAAATCAGGCAGGAGAGTCAGCAAAACCCAGGCTCGGCCCCGAGGGAACTGGCTGAGGAAGACGGAACGGGAGGCTGACGGGGGCTGGTTAGCTGGGTGGGAGGCACAAAGCTGGAGGGTGGCAGACAGGGGCCCCAGGGGGGTGGGAGGCTGAACGCAGTACAGCTGCCGAGACACAGGGCTCAAGTGGTCAGCAAAGCCCCTACTCCCAGGAATGGTGGGACGCGGCTGTGGATGCCGGGATGCGGCTCTGGATGCCTGCACCGAACCCCACCCTGGGGGCTGGGAGAAGCCATGGCCGGCTTTCCCAAAGGTGGCACCGCACCGGCCATGAGCCTGTGTGTGAGCCTGGGGAGACTGGCAATGGGTCCCCCAAATACTAACAGGACAACTGCAGGGGCCCATGGCACACAGCTTCCTGAGAGGCCAGCAACACGTCCAGCTGCTACACGTGAAAGGCCGAGGGAGGGAAGCGGGCAAATTCTTCATGTTTCTGGATTCTTTTAAAACACGTTTGATTTTATTCAGTCCAAACCAGAAGAGCCAGAAGCAAAGGGAGAGAGAGCCCCAGCGCTTATCGTTTGTTAAAACTACTTAAAAAAAATTTTTTTTTTTAAGAGACAGCGTCTTACTCTGTCTCCCAAGCTGGAGTGCAGTGGCGTGATCGTGGCTCACTGCAGCCTCAGACTCCTGGGATCCTTTTGCCCCAGCCTCCTCAGTTGCAGCTACAGGTGTGGGTCACCATACTCAGCTAAGTTTTCTTTCTTTTTTTTTTTTTTTTTTTGAGACGGAGTCTCGCTCTGTGGCCCAGGCTGGAGTGCAGTGGCCGGATCTCAGCTCATTGCAAGCTCCGCCTCCCGGGTTTACGCCATTCTCCTGCCTCAGCCTCCCGAGTAGCTGGGACTACAGGCGCCCGCCACTTTGCCTGGCTAGTGTTTTGTATTTTTTAGTAGAGACGGGGTTTCACCGGGTTAGCCAGGATGGTCTCGATCTCCTGACCTCGTGATCCGCCCGTCTCGGCCTCCCAAAGTGCTGGGATTACAGGCTTGAGCCACTGCGCCCGGCCTTTCTTATTTTTTATAAAGACAGGGTCTTGCTTTGTAGCCCAGGCTGGTATGGAATTCCTGGCTTCAAGCAATCTTCCCACCTTGGCCTCCTGAAGCGTTGGGATTACAGGCATGGGCCACCGTGCCCAGCCAAAACTACCTTTTGATCAAATGGAGACTTAAGAAGTCTACAATGATGGCAACCAAAAGAAAATCTGTAGATTAGAAGGAAGAGGAACCCTATTTGATATGGTAGGCAGGGAGTGGACAGAAAGAGAAAAGAAAGTTTTAATAATTTTACAATGACTAAAATGGTATGCAGTTCTTTCCTTTGCCAAATATAAAAACCTGGGGCCAGGTGCGGTGGCTCATTCCTGTAATCCCAGCACTTTGGGAGGCTGAGGTGGGCAGATCACGAGGTCAGGAGATCGAGACCATCCTGGCCAACATGGTGAAACTCCGTCTCTACTAAAAATACGAAAATTAGCTGGGCGTGGTAGCGCGTGCCTATAATCCCAGCTACTCTGGAGGCTGAGCCAGGAGAATCGCTTGAGTCCGGGAGGCAGAGTCTGCAGTGAGCCAAGATTGTGCCACTGAAATCCAGTCTGGGCCACAGAGCAGGACTCTGCCTCAGAAATAAAAAAGAAAATAAATAAATAATAAAAAACTTAAAAAAATAAACTTGGTATCAAACAAAGAGAAAGGCTGAAGAATTAGGTTAGGAGTCACTGTCCACCAGATGAGGGAGCACCACTCAGCTGTCTCCCACTTGCTAAGACACAAGCTTTATGACGGTGGGGGTTTTCTGATGCTGGATTATTTTTCCCACCAGTGCAGCCTCAGCACTGCACTGGTGGGAAAGAGGCCAGCCTCTGTGGCCTGAAGGCTGCCTCTCTGCCACCTCCCCTGCTGGACTCATCCTGTGGGCAGGGCTTGTTTGGTGGACTCACTGCTGAATCAGCAGAGCCTGCCGCACAGTAGGCACTCAACAAGGCTGCCGAAGAAGAAATAGGTAAAAACCCTTACACAGGGATCTCATCACACCAGCTCACGTGCTTATTAAAAATATGTTCCAGCGGCCGGGAGCGGTGGCTCATTCCTGTAATCCCAGCACTTTGGGAGGCCGAGGCAGGTGGATCACAAGGTCAGGAGATCAAGACCATCCTGGCTAACATGGTGAAACCCCGTCTCTACTAAAAATACAAAAAATTAGCCAGGCATGGTGGCGGGCGCCTGTGGTCCCAGCTACTCAGGAGGCTGAGGCAGGAGTATTGCTTGAACCTGGGAGGCAGAGGTTGTAGTGAGCGGAGATTGCGCCACTGCACCCCAGCCTGGCGACTGAGTGAGACTCCATCTCCAACAAAAAATATGTTCGTGCTTTGATTTCAACTTTCGAAGGCATGAGAAGACCAAGGGTGAGTCTAGATTCTCTGCCAGAAGCATGGAAAGACCAAGTCGACACTGGCAAGCGTGAAAACCATGACCAACCCCCCCACTGGGCGAGGGTGAGTGGACGCTGTCCTGCACTAGTCCACTCTGCTCGGCAGCTGGTCAGCAGCTGTGGCTAATCTAAGTGACAGGTGCCTCGGGAGCACCTACAGGTTAAAACAGGCCCAGGCCATGACATTTTATTTTTTATTTATTTTTCTACTTTTTGTGAGACGGAGTCTTGCTCTATCGCCCAGGCTGGAGTGCAGGGGCGCAATTTCAGCTCACTGCAAGCTCCGCTTCCCGGGTTCACACCATTCTCCTGCCTCAGCCTCCTGAGTAGCTGGGACTACAGGCGCCCACTACCATGCCTGGCTAATTTTTTTGTATTTTTTAGTAGAGACAGGGTTTCACTGTGTTAGACAGGATGGTCACGATCTCCTGACCTAGTGATCCGCCCACCTTGGCCTCCCAAAGTGCTGGGATTACAGGTGTGAGCCACCGCGCCCAGTTGGCTATGACACTTTAAAATGGTGGTTTACAGAACAATGGCATTTCAGATTAGGGAATGACCTGCAATGGCTCTCTTGCCCCATCAATCCAGATTTTAAGGCCTCTACTGAAGTTGATCAAATCAGGCCAGGCATGGTGGCTCACACCTGTAATCCTAGCACTTTGGGAGGCTGAGGCAGGCGGATTGCTTGAGGTTAGGAGCTTGAGACCAGCCTGGCCAACATGGTGAAACCCTGTCTCTACTAAAAATACAAAAATTAGCCGGGCCTGGTGGTGGGTACCTGTAATCCCAGCTACTTAGGAGGCTGAGGCAGGAGAATCACTGGAACCTGGGAGGCAGAGGTTGCAGCGAGCCGAGATCGCACCACTGCACTCCAGCCTGGGTGGCAGAGTGAGGCTCCGTCTCAAAAAAAAAAAAAAAAAAAAAGAAGAAGAAGAAAGAAAAGAAAAGAAATCGGTGAAATCAGATATTACCTTTTTTTTTTTTTTTTTTTTAAATTGAGACGGAGTTTCACTCTTGTTGCCCAGGCTGGAGTGCAGTGTCATGATCTCGTTCAATGCAACCTCCACTTTCTGGCTTCAAGTGATTCTCCTGGCTCAGCCTCCAGAGTAGCTGGGATTACAGGCATGTGCCACCACGCCCGGCTAATTTTCGTATTTTTTTAGTAGAGACAGGGTTTCACCACATTGGCCAGGCTGGTCTCGAACTCCTAACCTCAGGTGATCCGGCCACCTTAGCCTCCCAAATTGCTGGGATTACAGGCATGAGCCACTGCGCCCGGCCCACATGTTACTATTACTAATAATAATCATTAGCCTCTCAGCAGGAAACACAAATGATCTGATGCAAATCACAGCTGCTGCCCATCAAAGACCAGAAAAAGCCATGTTATCTGCACTCCTTCCTTCCAGACAGGAGTTCTGTGAAATCCAGACACTGCACATTTCCCCTAATTTAAACCAGGGGTTCCTGAACATTAGTGAGTGTTCATCACCTCAAGCGCCTGTAGAAATGAAGATCCCCATTTTAGAGACTGGGTGGATGTTGGAGGTCCGGCCACCAGGTAAAAACCCCATCCCCAAATTGCAGGAGGGAGTCCAGCCCCAGGTAGGAGTCCAGCCTCGGGTGGGAGTCCAGCCCAGGTAGGAGCCGACCCAGGTAGAGTCCAGCCCCCAGAGTGAGGTCCGGCCTCCGGGTGAGAGGTCCAGCCCCAGGTGAGAGGTCCAGCCTCCGGGTGAGAGGTCCAGCCCCAGGTGAGAGGTCCAGCTGGGTGGGGCCCGACCCAGGTGAGGAGGAGTCCAGCCCCGGGTGGGGAGGTCAGCCTCTGGAGTGAGAGGAGTCAGCCCCAGGTAGAGTCCAGCCCCAGGTGAGAAGTCCAGCCTCCGGGTGGGAGGAGTCAGTCCCAGGTGGGGAGTCCAGCCCCAGGTAGGAGGAGTCAGCCTCCCGGGTGAGAGGGAGTCAGCCCCAGGTAGGGGCCGACCCCAGGTAGGAAGGTCCAGCCCCAGGTGAGAGGAGTCCAGCCTCTGGGTAGAGAGTCCGGCTACGGGTGAGGGAGGAGGTCCAGCCGGGTGGGGCCGGGCCCCTCCAGGTAGAGCCCGACCCCAGGTGAGGGGAGTCCAGCCCCCAGGTGAGAGGTCCGGCCCCAGATGGGAAGCCCAGCCCCAGGTGAGGGGTCCAGCCCCCAGGTGAGAGGTCCAGCTCCAGGTGAGAGGCCCGGCCCCCAGGTAACAGGTCCAGCCCCAGGTGAGGAGCCCGGCCCCAAGTGAGGGGTCCAGCCCCAGGTAAGGAGCACCGGGCTGTGACGCGTGGACATACGCGGTGAGGTCTCAAGAATCCAACGCCAGCGCCAGCTCGGGTCGCGCCCCCGCCCGCCTCCTCCCTGGTCTCGTCGCGCGCCCGCCTGAGGGCCCCGGTCGCGGCAGCGCGCACTGACCTCCGCAGCTCCCGGCGGCGTCCTTCGGAACGCGGCTGCCTAGGCCGGCCTCGGCAGGAAGCAGGACGGCGGAAACAGAACAGAGCGAAGCCTTTGCCCGAATCTAAAGTGGCCACCGCAACCCGGGCCGCTGCGGCCGCGAGGACCCTCTGTGCCCTGAGTAAACATGGCCGCCGCGGGCTGCGCGCAAGGGGCGGGGCGCGGGAGGCGGGGTTGGACCTGCACGCCCCGCCCCCGGCCTCCCCGCGGACGCTGACCCGGGCCCTTCCCATTGGTCGCCTCTCGTGGCGAGCTCGGATTGGTCCACATCAGGCCGGGGCGGGTCCCATCGACCAATAGCGGCTCGGGGCTGGCGAGCGGGGCGGGGCCTCGCCGGCACCGTCAAGTAGCCAGGGGGACCGGCCGGCGCGGCTGGGAGCGGGTGGGCGGCCGAGAGGCCGGAGCCGCGCGGCCGCAGGACCTGGAGCTCCGGCTGCGTCTGCCCGCAGTGCTACCCGCCATGCGCCTGCCGCGCCGGGCCGCGCTGGGGCTCTTGTCGCTTCTGCTGCTGCTGCTGCCCGCGCCGGAGGCCGCCAAGAAGCCGACGCCCTGCCAGCGGTGCCGGGGGCTGGTGGACAAGTTTAACCAGGTGGGCAGGGGCCGGGCGGGGTCGTCCACCGTGGGCCCGGGGTCCACCTCACCCTGGATCCGGGGTTGCCCCACCTTGGGCCCGGGGTCCCCCTCACCCTGGAGCCAGGGTCGCCCTCACCCTGGATTCGAAGTCCCCCTCACCCTAGACCTAGGGCCCCCCTCACCCTGGATCCGGGGTCGCCCCCACCGTGGGCCTGGGGTCCCCCCACCGTCGATCCAGAGTCGCCACTCCGTAGTCCTGGAGTCCCCCTCACCCTCGACCCAGGATCCACCCCCGCCGTGGACCCAGGGTTGACCCCACCGTGGGCCTGGGGTCCCCTCACCCTCGACCTGGGGTCGCCCTCACCCTGGGCGGGGGGTCAGGTGGTACCAAGCCCTATGGGCACTGTCTCCTCGCAGGGGTTGGTGGACACCGCAAAGAAGAACTTTGGCGGCGGGAACACAGCTTGGGAGGAAAAGACGCTGTCCAAGTATGAGTCCAGGTGGGCGCTCTGGAGCAGCCCTGTGGGTCTTGGCCTGACCCTGTCCTGGGAAGCCGTGTCCTGCCTTTGGTGCCTGTGTTAATAACAGGGAGACAGAACAGCCCCCGAGGCACCAGTCACCTGTCTGAGTTGCCTTGGCTTCTGCCTGAGGACTAATGGCTGGATCCTCTCTGGCCTTCCAGCTTCTGCTCTGGTCCCTACCCCCTCAACAGACAGTGGCTTTTTAAAATGTAAACTGGAACACCAGCCCCACTTGTGTGAACCGCTCCTGGCCCCCTGACAGTGGGGTCCCCTTACTCTCTCTGCCTGGAATCCCGGCCCCCTCCCCTGCACCCGGGCTGGTGTGTTGGTTTGAATTTTTCTTCACTGGCTTGTGGTACTGACCGTAGGCCCGCGTGGGCCTGTGTTTCAGCGAGATTCGCCTGCTGGAGATTCTGGAGGGGCTGTGCGAGAGCAGCGACTTCGAATGCAACCAGATGCTGGAGGCACAGGAGGAACACCTGGAAGCCTGGTGGCTGCAGCTGTGAGTGCCTTAAAACCTCTTAGAAGATACTTTTTATTTTCCAACTTAGAATTTGAAATAACCTCAGACTTAGAAAGATACGGGAACAGTATGGAGCTCCCACCTGCCTCACACCCACCTTACCCCTGCATTACTGTTTTTTTATCACCAGGGTCAGTGATCAAAACCAGGAAATTAACGAGAAGATTCTGTCCACACCTAGACTCTTGTTTCCTGGATCTTGCAATACTCTAGAGCCTATGTTGTGTTCAGCTGCATGTTTGTTTTAAAGAGCCGTGTCTGGTGGGATTCAGTGAATGTTTTCCTCCATCCTCAGGAAGAACGAGTATCCTGACTTATTCGAGTGGTTTTGTGTGAAGACGCTGAAACTGTGCTGCTCTCCAGGAACCTACGGTCCTGACTGTCTCGGTGCGTTTCTGCTTAGGGAAATCCCATCTCCTACGTCACTTCCCCTCTTCCTCTCACAATTCTTGGGGGATGAAAGCACAGAGGGGACCTGGGGGACATCAGCTTTCTGTAGGGTCTGGGACCCTGCCGGACGGCTGCCTCCCCCATCCCCAACCCAACTTGGAGCACTTCGCACCCTCCCGCTGCAGCCTCACCACTCACCTCACGCTTTAGTGTAAAACTCTGAGTATGTCATCCCAGCTGTGCTGTTAACTCAGGGGTTCACTGACTCAGGTTGTTCACAGCTGAGTCCACTCACCTGAGAGTCTGTCCTGACTGACCTGTCCAGGGGCTTCTCCCTGTGTACACAGAGGGGACCACACCACGGCTTCTGTGGCTGCCATTGCAGAGAGCCCAGGGCACTAGGTGTCTATCAGGCTGGGTGCACGGCCTTGAGCCTTAATGGGTGCTGCAGGACAGGGCTCTTCTGTGAAGAAGTGTGCAGAAACTGAAGCCACGGTTTAACGTTTATAAAAGGCAATCACGTGGTCAAGCAGGATCAGGTAGCAGAAGTTTCAGGTTTAGACCCCCGACCTGCCCCCCGTCAGCCTCCTGCCAGCCTCTGCGTCTATCCCTGGCGAACACTGGAGGCTGCAGCTGATGTTCCCACTCTCCCTGCAGTCTCCGCCCCTGATGCATCGGTGTCCCCATCACCATGTTTCAGCTGAGGCTGCCCAAAGCCACACAAAGTGCAGTCATGCGTAACGACCAGGCATGTTCTGAGAAATGCATCATTAGGCGACTTTGTCATGGTGCCAACATGGCAGAGTGCACTCCACACGCCTAGGTGGTGCAGCCGCTCCGCACCTAGGCTGCCTGGCAGAGCCTACTGCTCCCAGGCCGTACACCCGCGTGGCACGTGAGGGTCCTGAGTACTGTGGGCCATTGCGACATGTGGTAAGAATGTGTCACCTGAATACATCTAAACATAGAACAGGTAATAAGGCGTATCGTGATGTCACTAGGCAATAGGAGCTGCTCAGCTTTATTATCATCTTAGGGGACAGCTGTGCCATGCAGGGTCCCTTGTTGACCTAAACGTCATCATGCAGCACGTGGCCGTAGTGAAGTCCAGGAGCCTGTGGCTTGCTCCACTCAGGCCATCCACCGCCAGCCCTGCAGACCCCAGGAAATCAGTTTCCCCCAACACCCACTCCAAGCCTGCAGGCTCATGTACGTCCTCAGAATCGTACAGGGTTTGGGTGCAGTGTGTTCTCTCTGTGTGAGAACATCCCACCAGTCACCACCAGGTGTACTCTGAGCATGGTTTTGTGTCCCCCAAAGCATGCCAGGGTGGGTCCCAGAGGCCCTGCAGCGGGAATGGCCACTGCAGCGGAGACGGCAGCAGACAGGGTGACGGGTCCTGCCGGTGCCACGTGGGGTACCAGGGCCCACTGTGCACTGACTGCATGGACGGCTACTTCAGCTCGCTCCGGAACGAGACCCACAGCGTCTGCACAGGTACGGGCTACGGCTGGGCCGGCCCCGGGGTGAGGCAGGATGACAACAGCTGCTTGCTGGAGCTGCCTGCCTAGATGGGAACAGGGGCCTGCTGATATCCTAACCCCGGATGTCCAGGGAAGCTTCGGGGGCCCAGAAGGATGAATTAAAACGTCAGAAGATAGAGGCAGGGGTTGTTAGGGGCGCTTCCTGTCCCATAACAGCCCCCAGAAGGGAGAAGCTACTCACCTTCCTCTTTAGTTCGAGATCTGCCCCGACCTTGAGTTGTGATGGGCCACGCAGTGCACAGGTCCTGGAGGTACCATGTGGGCCGTGCACCGGCCCGGAGAGCAGCACCTGTCAAATCCCTGCAGACCATTATGAGTGGCATCTTTCCAAAGGACGTTTTCTCCCTGGTTGCCACTGATATGTAGGAAAACTCTGGGTGTGTTGACGTCTTAGACATGAGTGCATGGTTGGCCGGTAGCCCCCTAGGCTATTCTGGGCAGACAGACCTGTGGATCGCCTGTCAGGACCGGCCTCTCTGGTTCTTACACCCCTTGCCGTCTGTCTCTTGGATGTTGGCATGGCATGGGGCACGTGTGGATCCGGAACACGCACACCCAGCCAGGCTACAGCTCCAGAGTACGGATAGCTGCCTTCTCCAGGTTATTAAAAATTCCTTGGAGTCCTGATTTGCTGAGAATTTTAAATTCATGGGCACTGAAAACCCCATGTTGCTTTTTCTCCTTAAATTCCTCACTTTTAAACAAGCCCTGTCCCCAAGCTGGCACCTGAGAGTGGGGTTCGTACCCAGGCCCGCCTTTGCCTTCCAGCCTGCGACGAGTCCTGCAAGACGTGCTCGGGCCCGACCAACAGAGACTGCGGCGAGTGCGAAGTGGGCTGGGTGATGGACGAGGGCGCCTGCGTGGGTGAGGAGCAGCCCAGGGGTGGAGGAGGGCGCCTGCGTGGGTGAGGAGGGGTCCGGGGGTGGAGGAGGGCGCCTGCGTGGGTGAGGAGGGGTCGAGGGGTGGGGGCTCCCCAAGGTCCGCTTCTGCCCAGCCTCTGCGTCCCCGTCCCGCCAGCTGCTCCTGGTTCACGGCCCTCCCCATCTCTGCTCATTCTGGGTCATGGGAGGGGGATCGTTGAGTGGACCCCTAGGCTCCCACACCTGTGATCCCACCATGCACGGGTCAGGAAGGATCATGGGACTTCCTTCGTACCTTCTGGACTGGGCAGGCATCGGGGCCACAGTGTCCTTGCTGTCAGGTGGCCCTGGGGCTGTGGACCTGTGGTGCCAGCTGCCCCGAGTCAGCTGACAGCTCCTGGGAACTCACCCGAGTGTGTTCCTGGGTGGGAGGCCGCCGGCAGGGGCCAGCTGTATCCCTCTGTGCGGGTTTCAGAAGACACACGGATGGGGCATATCAGGGTGGTCCTGGCTGCACCCATGGTGGCGGAGGCTGGTGGGTCCCGAGGGATGTGGGAAGGGGCAGGGCACAGTGGCACAGCCAGGTCTGGGGAGCAGGCAGAAGGGCAGGGCCGTGCTGCTGGCATGTGCAATGGAAACTGCCTTTTCCCGCAGACGGCAAGCTTAGGGTGGCAGGGGGCTGCCCACGAGCTCCTGCTGTCCGAGGGGTACGGCCCCCCACTCACACCAGTGTGACAAGCCAGCTCCGTGCCTGGCAGTGCTCAGCCAGGAGGGGGACATCACCTCCTAACACAGGCCTCCAGGTTCTAAGTGGTGCCAGGTCTGGACGTCTCCAGCATTGTGCTATGCTCACCCCACCCTGTCCCCCACATGGTGGGCATCACCTGCTTCAGCTGTGTCTCTTCCCGCCAGCCTGGCTATGGGCACAGCACTTACAAAGCCAGCCCTGCAGCGCCTCTGAGCTCTGGAGAAGCCAAAGGCTCTGGCTTCATGGGGAGGGTCTGGAAGTAGCTGTGGCTTTCCCGCAGTCCAGGTGCCGAGTGGGTGTGGTGGCTCACGCTTGTAATCCCAGCACTTTGGGAGGCTGAGGCAGGTGGATCATGAGGTCAGGAGATCGAGACCATCCTGGCTAACACAGTGAAACCCCATCTCTACTAAAAATACAAAAACTTAGCCGGGCGTGGTGGCGGGCACCTGTAGTCCCAGCTACTCAGGAGGCTGGGGCAGGAGAATGGCGTGAACCTGGGAGGCAGAGCTTGCAGTGAGCCAAGGTCGCACCACTGAACTCCAGCCCGGTCAAAAGAGCGAGACTCTGTCTCAAAAAAAAAAAAAAAAAAATTGGAGCTCAGCCCCTGGCAGGTTCCACAGCTCTGGGGAGAAGGGAGAGGGATGTGGGGGTGTGAGGTGTGGAGGCTCTCACTGTCTCACCCTCACGCGATGCGTCACCATCCTCACGGGGCCCCTGCCACAGTTGGCACTGACTCTCTAAGGACAGGGCCTGGCCATCGCCTTATCCCCTCCCCTGCCACATGGGACCTCCGAGGAGGGCATTTGAGATGATCCCCCCAGGGGCTGCCCTCCTCCCTGCCCTTCCCCAGCCGGTCCTGTCCGTGGGCTGTATCAGGCCATGATCATTCCTCTCCTGCTCCCTGGCCAGGCCGTCCTGGGCCGCTCACAGCTGTGCCATTCTGTTCCAGACGTGGACGAGTGTGCGGCCGAGACACCTCCCTGCAGCGCCGCACAGTTCTGTAAGAATGCCAACGGCTCCTACACGTGCGAAGGTGGGTCAAGCGGGCGGGCCTGCACTCCGGGTCCCTCCTGGGTTTCATTGCTGTCTTTGTAAACATTCATTTATGACTTCTTAGCATCACTTATATACCTCCTGCCTGCTCTAAGAACACTTAGTGTGGCAAAATAAGTTATAGGTATTTGCTGTAGGAAAATCAGGAAATTCAAGTAAGTTAAAGAAAATTAAAAACCCACGAGTTCCCCGGAGAGCGCACCCTGCTCGTGCCCCCCAGCGCCCCCACAACGTGCCCTGTGTGATTTTCCACAGCACCTGTCAGTGTTTTCCACCTAGCAGCTTGTCCTGTGTCCTGTGGTTTCTCCATCATGTTCATGATTTTGGAGCATGCCATTGTTTCATACGTTTAAAACAATGTCTATTGCTGGACATTTACGTCATAACAATTTTTCAACTGTTATCAACTGTGAATACTCTTGAAGGTAAAACTTTTCACATTCCTTATGATTTTCTTTGGATTAATTTCCAAATCGTTCAGTCAAGGAAATGTGTCTTTTAGGGCCATAGTGCCCCAGAAGAGTTGTGCCGATCCCCAGTCCCAGCAGCAGGAAGGAGCCTCTGTGACAGCCCCGGGCAGTTTTCACTGTTGGGAGTGCAGACAGCAGGACCCTCAGTGAGCCACTACACTGGAAGCCATGCTAGAGGCTCCCCGGCGTGTGGGGGTCCAACGCTGGCTCCCCGGCGTGTGGGGGTCCCATGCTAGAGGCTCCCCAGCATGTGGGGGTCCAACACCGGCTCCCTGGCATGTGGGGGTCCCATGCTAGAGGCTCCCCGGCGTGTGGGGGTCCCATGCTAGAGGCTCCCCGGCGTGTGGGGGTCCCATGCTAGAGGCTCCCCGGCGTGTGGGGGTCTGACGCTGGCTCCCTGTTGCAGAGTGTGACTCCAGCTGTGTGGGCTGCACAGGGGAAGGCCCAGGAAACTGTAAAGAGTGTATCCCCGGCTACGCGAGGGAGCATGGACAGTGTGCAGGTCAGTGACAGGGTCTGTGCTGGACGCAGGTGGACCCTTCCCAAGGGACCATGATGTGAATGGCCCCAGGAGGTGCTGCCAGGGATGGGAAGCAGCTGAGACCCGTCCTGCAGACGCAGCTCCCCAGGGTCACTGCACACTCACCCTGAGGTCCACGAGATGCAGAAGCAGTGGGGGTGGGGGATGAGCTCTGCATGGCCGACCCTGGTGTGGATGGCACTGCTGCACCAGCCTCTCCCCAGTGGCCTCGTTCCCCAGGTCCAGAGCCTCTGCTTTCTCTCTAGCTCCTGGGTGGTGCTTGCCTCGAGGCTTAAGGCCAGGCCTGCCATGGTTGTGGGCTGCCTGGGTGAGCCTGGGCGTGGCTGGAATCCAGGTGGAGAAAGTGGGCTTCCTGACCAGGCGTGGTGGCTCATGCCTGTAATCCCAGCACTTTGGGAGGCCGAGGCGGGTGGATCACGAGGTCAGGAGATCGAGACCATCCTGGCTAACACGGTGAAACCCCGTCTTTACTAAAAATACAAAACCTTAGCCGGGCGCGGTGGCGGGCACCTGTAGTCCCAGCTACTCGGGAGGCTGAGGCCGGAGAATAGCGTGAACCCGGGAGGCGGAGCTTGCAGTGAGCTGAGATCCGGCCCCTGCACTCCAGCCTGGGCGACAGAGCGAGACTCCGTCTCAAAAATAAAAAATAAAAAAAGAAAAAAAAAGAAAAGAAAGTGGGCTTCTTGGGCACATGCCAGCCTTCTGGCCTCACCTGGAGGTCTCTTCTCTGCATTTTCTACCAGTTGAGGGCCCAACTTTGAGACATGAAATTCTGCCCTCTTGAAGCCTTTCCTGACCTTTGCTCCTTTCTGTAACGTGACGTTTGTCATCGTTGTGCTTTCTTTATGTGAGTGAATCTGAATGAATGAGTTTCACAGTCTGCTGCACATCTGCTAAGTGGAGTAATTATTAAAACGGAGTCTTTTAATTTTAGATGTAGATGAGTGCTCACTAGCAGAAAAAGCCTGTGTGAGGAAAAACGAAAACTGCTACAATACTCCAGGGAGCTACGTCTGCGTGTGTCCCGATGGCTTCGAAGAAACTGAAGATGCCTGTGTGCCGCCGGCAGAGGCTGGTGAGTGGCGCGGCTCCCTCCACACGGGCCCCCCCCCCACGGGCCCCCTCCACACGGGCCCCCCCACACAGGCTCCCTCCACACGGGCTCCCTCCACACGGGCTCCCTCCACACGGGCCCCCTCCACACGGGCCCCCCCCCACACGGGCCCCCTCCACACGGGCCCCCTCCACACGGGCTCCCTCCACACGAGCTCCCCCAACATGGGCTGCCTCCCCTGGACCTCAGGGCTTGCAGGTAGACTGGCTGCTTGGTCTGAAATCCACACAGACAGTGGCCTTGGGATAGTGAGAGGGGGGTTCCCGGAAGACAGGTGCATAACACCTCTGTGTGGGCACACTGGGCAGAGAGGTACCAGCTTCCTGAGGATGAAGCCCCAGGTTCACAGCTCAAACGGAAGTTAAGACGATGAAAAGGGAAGTCTCTGAACCTCAAACCTCAGCAGGCAAGGAGGAGCAGACACAGAAGAGGCAGCTGAGGAGCTGGAAAAGTCATCTGGGGAAGCTGCCCAGGGTGCCACAAAGACAGGGACTGGCAGGAAGTGGTGAAGGGCAAGCAGGTCCCCCATGCCTGTTTCCTGGAGCTGCCTTACCAAGAACCAGGGACTCGGGCTCCAGCAACAGAAATGTGCCTCTCACAGATCTGGAGCCAGAAGTCAGAGGCCCAGATGCAAGCAGGCTGCTTCCTTGGGAGGCTGGGCAGGCACGTCTGTTCCGGGCCTCTGTCCTTGCCTGGGGACGCCACCTGCTCCCCGTGTCTTCACATAGTCGCATGTGGTGTCTGTACAAACCTCCCCTCTTCGTAAGGACACCAGTCACTAATGCCCTCGTGTTAACTTAGCCATCTCTAAAGACCCTATTTCCAAACAAGGTCACAATCCCAGGTGCTGGGAGTAAAGACTTCAGCATCTTTTGGGGGACACAGCTCTGCCCATGACAGTCCTCACAGAATTCTAGAATACAGAGTGTGGGAAAGAAGCAGCATTCAAGGAGATGTTGGCTAAGGGTTTTTCAGAATGAATAAGGCAGGATTCAGATTCCAGAAGCTGTTTCCTGAGCAGGACAAATAAAAGCAATTCCACCCCAGAAGCATCGTAGTAAACAGCAAGACTGAAGATTTTGAATCCTGATTTTGAAATCCTGGAGGTTTGCGACGGATCTTTTGATTTATCTTGATGATTTTGTCTTTTGATTGTGAAATCCGCAGATCTTGATTTTGATTTGTCTTGCCGCCTGATGATTTGTTCGCCTGATTTGATGTCCTGACGATCCTTTTGCCCCTCCCTCCCACCACCACCCCGTCCCTCTGCCCCTCCCCTCCCCCACCCTCGTCCCTCTTGCCCCTCCTCCTACTCACCACCCGTCCCCTCTTTCTCCTCCCCACCACCATTGCCCGCTCCCATTCCCACCGGCCGCGAACCCTGCCGCCCCATCTCCGCATCCTCCACACCCGCAGCAATCCCTTCTGCCTCATCTCTCATCTGCTGGGAACCGTCTCCCCGAGCGCCTTGACCACTCGCGTCCGGCCTTGAGCTGACCCTCGATTGCAGTCCCTGCACCTGCTGCTGTCCCAGGAAAGGCCTCGTCCCCAGGGCCCTTTCAGTCAGCCACTGCCTGTGCTTGTTTTCTGACAGCTTCTCACAGAAGAAAGTCTGACATAAGCTCTTCGCCCGCCCACGAAGACCTGTAACGTGCTAGACTTGCCCTTTAAATTATTCAGAAGGACGTCCTGTGGAACATGTGGCCCCGAGGATGTGTCCCCTGCAGTGGACAGCGGGAGGGAGAAGCTGCCTGGTCTCTAATGGTTGATTCTCATTTGGCCCTTAAACAGCTGCATTTCTTGGTTGTTCTTAAACAGACTTGTATATTTTGATACAGTTCTTTGTAATAAAATTGACCATTGAAGGTAATCAGGAGAACGGGTATGGGTTTGTCTCATTAATCAGGACAGACCTTTACCACTGAGTTTGCACCTGTCCTGCCAGAGCCGGGAGGTGACCAGGGCTGCCGAGGTCTGCAGAGGCAGCAGGTCTGGTCCTGGGCTGGTGGCTCTGCTGTCCCTGAACAGGACTCACGTGCTGCTTGGGGGAGGAGAGGAGGAGGGAAGGAGGGGAGGAGAGGCGTAGGGGGGGGCCCTCCCCCGCCCCCGCCCCCTCGTGCCCCCCTCCCCCCCCCCCTTCCCCCTCCCTCGGGCGAGAACCTAAAGACGTGACCAGGTGGGTTGCAGGGGTCCAACCTATGGGCCCCTCTTCAGTGATTCAAAGGATGTACAAGCAGGGACCCTCGGGCAGAGGAAAGGCATCTTTGGGGGCTTCGCTGGAGGAAACAGCCAATCACAAACCCCAGGGCCCGCCTGTTCCTCACCTGGGAATGAAGTCGCTCCAAGAAGAAAGCTGGCTGCGGGTAAGAGGTTGCAGACTCTGGGAGCTCCCTCTGAGGGGCCACGGCTTCCTCCCTGGGCCTCCCACTTGGCCTGGTCCCCCTCACCTACTCCTCAGTCACGCCGTCCCTCCTGTCCGTGCCGATGTCCCCCAGGGGTAGGAGGCTGGCTGGCCTCCTCCTGCCCTGGCCCCCCTTCCCAGGCTGTGCACTGTCCTGGCACTACTGACCCCCATGTCCACACTGTTCTGTGCCCATGAACCCCACCTCAGTGCACCTGTGCTCACTGGGCTCCAGGTGGTCATGCTCACCTGGGTATTGGAAGAGCCCTGCTGTAGGACTCTGCCCTGTGGGTCCCTGACAGGCAGAGGCGGCCACAGCCCACTTGGCAGGCTGAGTGGTAAGTGGTGCCTGGCCCTGCATCTCGCCTCTGGTTCTTCCTGAGTCAGTTGCACTCAGCAGCCTCACTGCCTCTCCCCTTCTCCCTCTAACCCTAGGCCAGGGCGCCCCAAATCCCTGGAGGGGGCACAGCTCAGCTTGGGCGAGATGGGGGCTGCTCTTGTCCACTGCAGTCCTCTCAGGCAGTCTGCTTCACGTGCCAATGGAACCACCTAGAGATGGGGTCCCGGCCATGCAGACCAAGGGCAGAGGCCAGAGGGGCGGGGGCTGTGTGGGCCCTTGGGGGACTCAGAAAGTGGGGTCAGAGCATGGCAGAGAGTCCACAGGGATGGCCATGGAAAGAAGTAGGGGACACCAGCTGAGGCCCTGGGGGGCCAAGCACCTGAGTCTCCTGTGGGAGGGTGGAGCTACCCATGGGTGGGCGGGAACTAGGCGACCCCAGCGGGAAGCCCTGAAGGCAGGCCCGGTCCCTGGGAGGTACCTGAGGGAGGAGTAGAGGGCACAGCCAGGGAGGAGGACCCAGGCAGGGGCTGGCCCAGGGCCACTGTGCACCACCACGTGGGCAGACAGGCGTCTCCCATGTCCCTCACGTCCCTGCCCCGCTCAGCCCTGTGGAGCCGCCATCAATCAGGTAGGACTGCAGCCTGGTCTGGGACCCCCGCCCTACCTTTCAGCCGATACCTCTGTCCTGCTCCTGCCCTGGTTCCCCTTCCCTGACCATGCACCGTCCTGGTACTACTGACCCCCATGTCCAGGCTGGGGGCGTCGAGGACAGGAGGTGTACAGGGCAGGGGCCCCGGTTCCGGACGCTGGGAGCAGGATCCCGGGCGCGCAGCAGAGACGACCCCGGTCTCCACCTTGTCGCCAGTGAACTCTAGGGAGTCCTCAGCGGGGGGTCGGGGCCAGCCAGGAGGGGTCCCCGTAGGACACGGGGGACGGGGGCTGGCGGGGGCGGTTGAGCAGGAATGGGGGACGACCCCGCGGGCAGAGCCGGGGCCGGGGCAGGGGCGAGGGCGTAGGCAGGGTCCTTGGGACCGTGGGGCTGGGGTCCACCTGCCCAGGTGCTCGAGGGGCGCCTGCGCGGCTGGGGTTGGAGCTGGGACCGGGAGCGCCGCCTCCTGGGGGAGACTCTGGCCCGCCCCTCCCCACGCGGTGCCGCCCGCGCCCCGCCAGCTCCCGCCTCAGACTGCGACCCCTGCCCGGGCCCTGCTGGCGGACCGCGGGGCCGCACACGCGCTCCCGCCCCTCGGAGTCGCCCGGCCTGGGCCAAGGACCTGGGCGCGCGCGGCCGACAGGTGGCGCTGTGGGACCGCCCTGCCCGGCTCGGATCCCGGGACTCGGCCGGCTCCCGTCCACTGCACCTGCCCCGTCGCACCTCTGCGCTGCCGGGGCCTCTTTCTAAAAGGGGAACTTGGAAGAGTGAGGTTGGGGTGAACTGTGGACCTCCGCTGTCCTTCTGGGCCCAGGCAGAGACTCTGCCATAGCCCTGGGGGAGCCCCACCCTGTGGGAGCCGGGACTGGGGACTACAGGGCCTAGAGGGCCTCCACTTCGGTTCCCAGACCCCAGCATCTTGCTTTGGCGCATACACAGGTCCTGGGGGTGGCTTTCATCCCCACAGGGCATGCCTTGTCAGGCTAGAAGCTTCTAGAAATGCCCCCGGTCAAGCCCACCCCTGACTTTGCTGTAAACGCGTCCCTTGGTCAAATGCAACAGACACTGGGCGGGATCCGCAGGATGAGATGTTCTGTGAGCCAGCGGTTCTCAATAGGCAGCTGTCATGTCCCCCAGGGGACAGGGGACCACCTCTGGAGGTGCTGTGGGTTGTCACGACCTGGTGAGGAGTGCTCCCGCCAGGGCACAGGACACCCTGCCACAGAGGACGGCCCCCACCAAAGGACGAGCCAGCTCCCGCTGACACCAAGGCGGACAGACGCTCATGGCAGTCCCTGGACAGTGGCCTGGACCTCAGCCAAGCTGTGTTAGACAGGGAGGCAGCAATGGTGTGAATGTGGGTCTGCTCTGGGAACACGAATCACGGGGTGGGGTCCGCACAGGCCGGGACAACCTATGCGTGCCGCCTCCTGCTGTCCTGGATGTACCACATCCCCCTGAAGACGACCGCTGCCTGCTCAGCCTCATGATGGGGCAGGTCTAAGAGCCAGTGACAGCAAGCAAGGCAGAGACACACCCATGGGGCATCCCATGGCCAGGCCGTGCATCTCCGCAGGGGCCCAGAACCACGGCAAGAGTCCTCGATGCAGGCACGCAACACCCACTGCGGATAGCACAGCCCTCCTCTGCACCTGCCTGTGGTTAGGGTCTTCCATGGGCACTTGACTTTAAACCCCCCCCCCTTACCACCCGTGCCTTTGGTCTGCAGGGTCAGATTGTTAAGTAGCAACCAGGACACGGGAGCTGGGCTTGGACGGCGGTAGAGCTGGTTCTGCTCTGTGCCTATTCAGAGTTGTCCTTTCATGTCCCCCAGTATTGAGTTGGAACAGACTCCCCAAATGTGGAATATGCTCTTCAAGCTCCCAGAAGCCTTCCAGGTGCTGTGTGTCCTGGCAGGGGCTGCGAGAGGCAGTCACCTATCTGTCCTCTACTTTGGAGGGGATTCTCTCACTCAGGAGGGCCCAGTGTGCTCACCACGTCTTGCTCATCTGGTCTCATTAGCACAGGGCCATCGATATAGAGGGGGCCAGTGTGACGTCCTGGGGACATTCATTCAGCTGGTGCCAGTCTCTGGATTCTTGGGAGAGAGGCAGGAATGTTACCATAGCCCATAGCTCTGGGGAGGAACTGGCTGTTTCCTGTTTTGAGTTCCAAGGCAGTGTGACTGATCTTCCTGCCATGCAGGAGATGGAGAAGAATGCGCACCCAGCAGCGGCCTCACCGCACACCTGGGCAGGCTGGGTAACCCTCTCTAGCAAAGGCACTGCATCTAGCTGGGTTATTTTTGCAACAGTCCAAAATAACTGGTGTTGCACATCTTCCTCTGAGGGACTCAGCCTTCACTTCAGTGACTGTTCTCTGGGTCAGAAACCCACTCAGGTCTAGAAACTGGGCAGCGTCATGACATATATATATGTGTGTGTATATATATGTGTATATATATACACGTATATATGTGTGTGTGTGTATATATATACAGAGAGAGAGAGAGACAGGAGTCTGGCTCTGTTGCCCAGGCTGGAGTGCAGTGGCATGATCTTGGCTCACTGCAAGCTCCACCTCCCAGGTTCACGCCATTCTCCTGTCTCAGCCTCCCGAGTAGTTGGGACCACAGGCGCCCACCACCATGCCCAGCTAATTTTTTGCATTTTTAGTCGATACGGGGTTTCACCGTGTTAGCCAGGATGGTCTCGATCTCCTGACCTCGTGCTCTGCTCGCCTCTGCCTCCCAAAGTGCTGGGATTACAGGCGTGAGCCACTGCGCCCGACCCCATTTATTTATTTTTGAGACAGAGTCTCACTCTGTCACCCAGGCTGGAGTGCAGTGGCACAATCTCGGCTCACTGCAGCCTCCACCTCCTGGGTTCAAGCAATTCTCCTGCCTCAGCCTCCCAAGTAGCTGGGATTACAGGCATGCACCACCACGCCCAGCTAATTTTTGTATTTTTTGTAGACATGGGGTTTCACCATGTTGGTCAGGCTGGTCTTGAACTCCTGACCTCGTGATCTGCCCACTTCAGCCTCCTAAAGTGCTAGGATTACAGGTGTGAGCCACCACGCCCGGCCTTATTTACTTATTTTGAGACAGAGTCTCTCTGTGTTGCCCAGGCTAGAGTGCAGTGGTGCAATCTCAGCTCACTGCAACACCTCCCAGATTCAAGCAATTCTGCCTCAGCTTCCTGAGTAGCTGAGATTACAGGCACCTGCCACCATGCCCAGCTAATTGTTGTATTTTTAGTAGAGATGGGGTTTCACTATGTTGAGCAGGCTGGTCTTGAACTCCCGATCTCAAGGTGATCCACCTGCCTCGGCCTCGCAAAATGCTGCGATTTCTGGCTTGAGCCACCGCGACTGGCCACGACTTTTTATTCGAGAGAGTGCCCTTGGCCTCCCCATCACACAACCCTGATTTCTTCTGCTCCAACAAGCTGGGCAGTCTCTTGTGGGCTGCCTGTCCCTCTCCTAGGAACATGGTGTTCTACCAGTTACCTCCACAACCCCACGCGGCTCTGGCCCTTGGCCCCGCTCCAGCCCTGCAACTCTAATTAGAGCTGCCTCCACAGCCACTGATGGTCAAACGCTGCCGCCTAGCTGCCACCCCTGTCCCTGTCAGCCAGTCCAGTGCTGTGACCGTTCCCTGCTCTCAGTTCCAGAGGACGGCGGGATCCATGGTGTCACAGGCCTTTCAGCCCTCGTCTGCAGTGGCTGTTCTGACATTCACCCCTCTTCACGTGTGTCCCGCGCTCCAGGAGCCTCTGAACCGTGAAACAGAGCAGCAGAGGACACCGCCTCCTGGGGTCCTTGTCCTCAGAAAAGGATCCACAACCCACAAGCTCTCCACCATCCACCCCACGCAGCTTATCTGGCTGGGCACAGCTGCGGGTCCTGGGCTCCTTCAGGCTGTGGCCCCTTTGTCACTGGGCCAGCACGTCCCCACCAGGATACACTGCAACTTAATCCCAGGAGGGTCTCGGGCAGGTCCTGGGGAGCTGGGAGAGGGGGCCGGCCTCTCCCACGGAGGAGGCACGGTTTGGAGACGTCCTGTTTCTTCCCAGCCAGCACCGTGGCCCGAGCACAGCAGACCCCCAGGGGTAGGGTCACCTATTGGGAGCCGGCCCCTCTGGCCACCGAGTCTGTGCGTGTTCTCCTGGCCTCCCCATGCAGTCTTCTGTTGCTTTTCCAGAGCTTCAGGGGCGGGCACCAGCAGCCCACCGAGGACACTGTTCTCAAGGTTGTGCCCCCCGGACTCTCACCCCAGGCTCACTCACCACAAGAGTGCAGGCCCCTCCCCGTCGCCGTCCACTGCCAGTGGTGCCCGCTGGACAGAGCGAGAGCCTTTGCCTGCACACCTCCCTGGCGCTGCCTGTCTGTGGCTGGCTCCAGAGCGGCAGGCGGCCGCAGCGCCTCAGCCATGTCCTCAGCTGACCCAGGGGCTGGGTGAGGTGAGGCAGCCTGAGACTGCTCCAGCGTGCTGAGCTGTGAGGAGGGGGCTGGGCCTTTGGCCCCCAGAGTGTTACTCAAAGGGTATGACCTTCAGCGGGGTGCCCTCCTCAGCCTGCTCCCCACTACTTCCTCAGCCCCCCTGCTCCGGCCCTGTCCCTTTTCAGATTCCCAGGTCCCTGCAGGCCTGGGGTGGGGAAGCTGCCTGCCACCTGGGACAGGTGGTCATCAGTGGCGCGACTCAGGGTGGGGGGCCCTGGCCCAGTGGCCCTGCCGTCCTCCCCATGTGCCCATGGCCAGCACGTGGGTGTGGACTGAGCCTGTGCCAGGTGGGCCCTGGGGGTTGGGGGGTTGGAAGGGACCAGGTACTGCAGGGGAGTGGGGGACGGCGTCGGGGGCCAGAAAGGGTTGCTGTGATGTGGCTGGTGGGGCCGCCCGCTCTCAAGCCACACACACCCCCTCCAGGCCCAGTGCCCCTCCCCGCCTCCCTGGGGCTGGGGTCTTCCCAAACCCCAAGCCGGCTGCTCTGCACCAGTGAGGAGCCGGGCCTGGCCTGAGGGGGCTGCAGGGCACCCACCTCTCCAGAGACCCCCTCCACCCACTCCCGGGGGATCCTTCCGGAGAGACCTTTCCCAGCCGCGAGCAGGGTCCGCTCTCCCCACAGTCTGGACTTTGGGAGGATCCCCCAGAGCCAGGGAGGGGTACCTGGTCCCTTACCCCTCAAACAGCAGTCCAGGGCCAGCGTCCTTCTGCGCTCACCCACCCGCCTGCGACCGGGCTCTCTGGGCCACAGGGCGGCCACCACTCGAGAGTCACCCGCAAGCCTCGGGGTCCCGCCTGGGAGCGGTGACTGGTGGCCGCGGTGGGGGTGGGGAGCGGACAGCCACCGGGGATTCCCCCCACCTAGGCCCCCCTCCAGCCTCTGTCCGGCGCCCCGGTCCACGGTCTGCCCGCTGCAGAGGAAGAACCCCGCCCTGCGAAGAGCGGGCTTGGGAGACCCCGGCGGGCAGCGGGGCGAGGGGTGGGGCGCGGGGGCGGTGTTGCTCCCGCAGGCGGGAAGCTCGGGGCGCGGCCCTGCCGGGAAAGGGGCGGTGCCGGAAGCGTCAGCTGGCCTTTCCCCGGCTAGAGGGGGCGGGGAGCAGATGGGGGTGCCACGAGGAGGTGGGGGGAGGGGACGCAATGGAGGCGCCGGGGTGCAGTGAAGAGCGAGACTGGGGCAGAGACGGGCTCAGGGACTGGGACAGGGGGATAAAGGTCTGGGAAGGAGCAGGTGTTGGGGGCGGAGGGCGCGGGGGGGTCCAGGAGGAGCAGGGGCGGAGGGGGGAGGGTGGAGGGGTCTGGAGTAGCAGGAGGGGAGGTCAGTTAGTAGGGGTGGAGGGGTGGGGTGGAAAGGACCTGAAAGCCAAAGCCAGTGACAGGGACGGAGCCTTGCAGCCTGTTTTCTTGAAGGATGGATGAAGGGTGGACAGTTGAAATGGAGTGGAATGGAAATGGTGGACATGGGGGGACAGGCACACAGTGGAATATCTGGAAGTGCAGCCAGAATCCAGTGCCCAGATCCCCCAGGCGCGGCAGTGGGCTCTGGACACAGCCGGCCCACAGGACGCCTGGCGGGGCCTCCGAGCTTTCCTGTTTTTCTGCAGCCTGGCTGGGCTTAGGGAGAGGTGGAGGGGTGTGCCCCTTGATGCTGGGGACGCGTGTAGCACAGGGAGCCGGGTGCAGCCAAGGCCTGGAGGGGTGCCTCCGGCCCCGCCCAGGTCACGCTTCACCCTTCGTGAGGTCGGGACTCGCGCCACACCTGTTTTTTTTTTTTTCCAAATGACTGAGGGAACGAGCCTCAGCCAGGACAGGGGGCTATGAGGCTACCTGTTGCCAGGCCCACCCACCAGCCTGAATTCCGGCAGGGCTCTCCTCCACCCACAGCCCTCCACCCACACCACTCCATCCACACCTCTCCATCCACACACCTCTCCACTCCACTTCCATTCCACTTTCCACCCACATCTTCCACTTCCACCTTCCACATCCTTCCACCGCCACACCCTTCCACACCACCACCTACCTTCACACCACTTCCACCCCACACCTTCACCCACACCACTCCACCCACACCTTCCACTCCACCACCCACCTCTCCATCCACCACCCACCCATCCACACCTTCCACCCACACCTCCACCTCCACCCACGTGCCTCCACCCACAGCCCCATCCACACCACCCATCCACCTTCATCCATTACCCACTCCATCTACCACCTTCATCCAATACCCACTCCATCCACACCCTCTCCAGTGGTTCTTGCCTATTCGATTTTATTTCAGTTCACCTGTTTATTTCTCTTAGGGATTTGTTATCTTCAGAGGCAGGTTGGGGGGCCTGCAGGGCCAGCCTCTCTCAAATCCACTTCTGGCTGTGGCTGTGTGGTCCCCACAGCGCTTCCTTACCCCTTTCCCACGCTGGAATCTGAGAACTAGATATGGGGGTCCTGGTCTCAGCGTCCCTCTCCATCCCGGGTGCCCTGCTGCTGCCAGCTCACACGCCCACCATCCCATCCTCAGGGTCAGTGTGGCTGCAGAATGGCCTCTGGGGAGAGTGGGGTGGGGGCTCTAGCCTGGTGTACCCCCAGCCTGCTGTCCCAGGTGAATGCAGACCCCTGGCTCAGCTGCTGACCAGATAACAGTGGCCCTTGTGCCGCAGCCTGGGTGGGGGCTGGGGTACCAGCCCCGGGTGTCTCCAGGCGCAGAATGGCACCCACCCCCACCCCACCCGCAGGCAGCGGCCAGCAGGAGACATTGTCCGTCCCCCTCAACCCTGGCTATTAATAGCTCCCTGGGCTAGAAGCGGCTATAAATAGCCCCAGCCCCTCACACAGGCCCATTCAGGCCCCCGCTGCCTGGGTGAGCACAGCAGCCACACTTGCACTCACTCAGAGCCGTGCACACAGGAACTGTGCCACTCCTGCCCCTCCACGCCATCTGCACTGAACAGACCCAGGCTGTCCCTGCAGCCCTCACAGGGTCTCCTGCGGCAGGGGAGGGCCCCGAATGTCTCTGGAGGCTTTTTCTTTGCTCCTCCCGCCACTGCCCAGGGTCCCCTGGGGGCTTCTAGCTATTCCTGGGTCCTACTCTGAGGCTTCTGGAAGTCAAACGCATTCGCCCAAAGCCAACCTGGGGGGAAGTCCACCTGGAGGGAGGCCCAGCCCCTGCAGAGAACCAAGCCTGGCCTCTGCCCCAAGCACTGCCGCCTCGGGCCATGAGGCTCACAGGGTCCCCCAGCCCAAGGCTGGTCCAGCCTCCCACCTGCCCTGTGGGGCAGACGTCACTGCATTCCTACTCCTTGCCCTGGAGGCCTCATTGCTGTCAACAAGGCTGTGACCCCCACTGTGACTCCCACTCCCAGGGTGACAGAATGGGCAACTGGTCCAGGAGAGCCTGCTCTGTGGACCCCCTACCCGTCCACAATGTCCAGGCTCCGTGGCTGGTGGTGACAGGAGACAGGATGGGGGGCATGGGGGCTGCTGTTATTGTGTCCAGAGGAGAAAAGGAAAACAATCCTGTTTACGGAAAAGGAATGTCCGTCCACTGCCGCCAGCCCGTGGCCTTCCTGGGGGGACAGAGGCCCTTTGTTGGGAAAACAGGAAGCGAGGATTTCCAGGATCTGCCAGGCCGCCCGCCGGCCACCCGCCCCACTTCCGCCAATTCTCGGCAGCCTGCGCTGGCCACCAGCTGCCGGTCTGTCCATCCACGTTTCTGTCTATCCGTCTGACTGTGGGGCCCAGGCGTACAGCCTCAGCACATCCTGCTGTATGTGGTGCCCCAGTCACACAGGGACAAACACCCATGGGGTGTCCTCGGAGGGCCTGGGAGGGCAGCCTGGGAGCTGAGACCCAAGGAGTGGGGACCCGTGCCCCACACAGGGAAGGGCAGTGCCAGACATGGAGCAGGCATATGGGGCAGGGGCCACGGGGCAGGAACCAGGGAGGCGGGAACAGCCAAAGGGAAGCTGTGCCAGCCTCTCCCCTCCCCACCCAAGAGCCAGGGACGGTTTTGGGGTTAGGGGTCACTGTGTCCCTACTACCCAAACCCACATCCAGTCCATGGCCCACACGATGCTTGCCTGTCACTGACCCGGGACAGCATGAGCATGAGCTCACCCGCACATGAACACCAGACGTGTGCACGCTCAGCTGACACTCTCACCTGCGCACACACGCACACACCAACACCACAAGCACAGACGCCGGCACCATCACGAGAGTGGAGACCACCCCAGGACACCAGCAGCTGCACCCCCGGCGGGGGTCCGTTGGCCAATGGTGCCCAGGGGACTGCTCCCAGCCCCTGTTGGGGGCTTCTCTGATTCTGTGTGGGTTCCCGTGTGCCCTGTTTGGGCTCTCACTGGTCAGAAGGGGCTGGCACAATGCCTGTGACCACAGTCCTGGGCAGGGGCAGGAGGTGCCATGATCAGGCAGGCCTGGGGCAGGACTCTGTTTAGGCCCAGCTGGAGGACCCTCTGCCCCCACCTCCACATCCCAAGTCGGCAGCTTCCTCCCACTGTGGTGGTGATACAGGAGATAGAAAGAAATTATTTAGGCAGATGGTGAGGGCAAAAGAGTCCTCAGCAGAACTTCCCTTCTAACAAAAAGCAGGCCGGGCAGGGTGGCTCACACCTGTAATCACAGCACTTTGGGAGGCCAAGGCGGGCAGATTGGCCCTGAGGTCAGGAGTTCCAGACCATCCTGGCCAACATGGTGAAACCCCATCTCTACTAAAAATACAAAAATTAGCCAGAGATGATGGTGTGCGCCTGTAATCCCAGCTACTCAGGAGGCTGAGGCAGGAGAAGCGCTTGAACCTGGGAGGCAGAGGTTGCAGTGAGATCTGAGCCGAGATCTCGCCACTGCACTCCAACTTGGGTGATAGAGTGAGCGTTAGTCTCAGTAAGTAAATAAATAAATAAATAAATAAATAAATAAATAAATAAATATTAGCCAGGTGTGGTGGCAGGTGCCTGTAATCCCAGCTACTTGGGAGGCTGAGGCAGGAGAATCCCTTAAACTTGGGAGGCAGAGGTTGCAGTGAGCTGAGATCACACCACTGCACTCTCAGTCTGGGCAACAGAGAGAGACTCCGTCTCAACACAAAACAAAGAAAAGCAAAACGCAGTCCAAGAAATCACTTCTTTTCTAATGAAGAGCAGCCTGGAAGATTAGGCTGCAAGCATAGATCAGGCTGGAAGCTTGCACAGGAGATGGAGGCAGCTGCACAGATAGAAAGGGCTCCCTGGGGCCAGGAATGTCCACCCTGGGGCTCCATGTCCCTCTTAGTTAGCACATGCACAGTAAGAAAAAAATGAGCGGCATGGAGTAGCTGCCCACCTGCATAAAAAAAGATTGGGGTGCTGGCCGGGCACGGTGGCTCACGCCTGTAATTCCAGCACTTTGGGAGGCTGAGAAGGGCAGATTACCTGAGGTCAGAAGTTCGAGACCAGCCTGGCCAACATGGTGAAACCCTGTCTCTACCAAAAATACTAAAATTAGCAGGGCATGGGGGTGCGTGCCTGTAATCCCAGCTACTCAGGAAGCTGAGGCAGGAGAATTGCTTGAACCCAGGAGGCAGAGGTTGTGGTGGGCCCAGATCGTGCCATTGCACTCCAGCCTGGGCAACAGAAGTGAAACTCTGTCTCAAAAAAAAAAAAAAAGATTGGGGTGTTACACTATGCAGATGGCGTGCCTGGTCCCAACCAGTTTGTCATACCCTATGTAGATCAGACACCGCCTCCCCACTAGCTCATCTATAAAAACCTCTGCATTTCATCTTGGATGGGCAACCCATTTTTCCAGGACCCCTATCTGTAGCAGAGAGCTGTTCTCTCTCTCCTTTTTATTTTTATTTTTTCTTGAGACGGAGGCTCAGTCTGTCACCCAGGCTGGAGTGCAGTGGTGTGATCTCAGCTCACTGCAATCTCCACCTCCCAGGTTCAACCAGGTTCAAGCAATTATCCTGCCTCAGCCTCCTGAGTAGCTGTGATTACAGGTGTGCACCCCACTCCTGGCTAATTTTTGTATTTTCAGTAGAGACGAAGTTTCACCATATTGGTCAGGCTGGTCTCAAACTCCCAACCTCAGGTGATCCGCCTGCCTCAGCATCCCAAAGTGCTGGGATTACAGGCATGAGCCACCATGCCCGGCCTGGACAATCTGCATTTAAAAAGTGTTTTCTTAGGAAGTATGTCAAAAGTACATGGCTTGAGCCACAATACCCAGCCTATTCCCTCCCTCCCTCCCTTCCTTTCTTTCCTTTTTGAAACGGAGTTTTGCTCTTGTTGCCCAGGCTGGAATGCAATGGCACAATCTTGGCTCACTGCAACCTCCACCTCCGGGGTTCAAGTGATTCTCCTGCCTCAGCCTTCTGAGTAGCTGGGATTACAGGCATGCACCACCACACCTAGTTAATTTTGTATTTTTAGTAGAGACAGGGTTTCTTCATGTTGGTCAGGCTGGTCTTGAACTCCTGACCTCAGGTGATCCACCCGCCTCAGCCTCCCAAAATGCTGAGATTATAGGCTTGAGCTGCCATGCCCAGCCTATTCTCTTTCTTTTGCTGATTAAATGTCTGCTTTAACCTCACCCTTCCTGTGTCCTCGTCCTTATCTCCGTGGCTGCGAGACCAAGAACCTCGGGTGTCACCCCAGAAATGAGGCTGCTTTAGTGAGTCTGTCTTCGGACCCAGGAGACACCTGCCCTGGTGTAGGTGAGGGAGGCCCACATGGATCTATGATGCCAGGTGGGGAGGGCAGAGGACAGGTGTGAGGGGACAGCTGGAGCAAGACCCCTGGTCAGGCATGCCTCGGTTCAGAGGCCCAGACAGCGCAAGCAGAAGAAGGGGAGGGTGCTGGGAGGAGCCGTGGCGGGGACCAGTCCAGGGCCTGTGGATCCTGTGAGGGCTTGGGGTTCACTCCCATCAGGTGGGGCTGCACCAGGAGGCTGTGGCTGAGGCTCAGGGGGTCTCTGCTGCTGAGCACAAGTGGGGACTGAGAGCAGCAGGCTGTGAAAGTCCCAGCCCGTTAGGAGGATGAGCAGTGGCCTGGCTGGATTCCAGGTCTGTTTTAATGTGGAGTTGATAGAACTTTTGGAAGCTGGGGTGAACGGTGAGATGCAGACAATTCCAAGAGTGGACATGGCTTGGGGGACCAGAGCCTCAGCTCACAGCTTGACTCGCCTTTGCAAGAGCCGCTCCCAGGTTCATTTAATGGTGAATGAATGAATGAGCCCACTGTTTATCCAGGCACCACTGCATCATGGCACAAGTGGGCTCTCAGGAAAAACTACTTATTGAATGGTGAATGAATGAATGTGTGAGAGACAGAGTGAGTGAGTGAGTGAGTGAGTGAGTGAATGAGCAAGTGAGTGAATGAGTGATTGAGTGAATGAGTGAGTGAAAAAGTGAATGAGTGATTGAGTGAATAAATGAATGAGTGAGTGAATGAATGAATGAGTGATTGAGTGGATTAGTGATTGAGTAAATGAGTGAGTGAACGAGTGATTGAGTGAATGAGTGAGTGATTGAGTGAATGAATGAGCGTTTTGTTGCCGGAAAACGAGCAAGCAAACGAGGAGACCATGAACCAGCGAGCGAACGAACGAGGATTGAGCGAATTAGGCGATCGCGCGGAATTATGAAATCGAGCGACTGAGCAAAACGCGTGAGCGAATGAGTGAGCACGAGCAAGGAATGAGCGGTTGAGCGAACGGTCGAGCATATAACAAGGATCAGAACGAAGCGAACGAGCGAACGAGGAGTTGAACGAATGAGCGAAACGACATATGATGAAATTGTGATGATGAAACGAGCGAGCGAATGACGAGCGATCGAGTGAACGAGCGGTCGAACGAGGAGCGAACGAGCAGAGCGAGCGAAACGATGAAAGCGAAATCGAACGAGCGAACCATGATCGAGCGAACGAAAGCGATCGAGCGGAGCGATCGAGCGAGCGAGCGAACGAAAGTGAGAAAGACTGAGTGAACGAGTGAGCAGAATTAACGAGAGCGAGTATAGATGAACCAGCAAGTATCAGAAGAGAAGCGAAGATTGAGGAAAGTGAACGAGCAGAGCGAGTAGAATGAACGAGCGAGTGAGCGATCGAGTGAGTGAATGATGAACGAGCAAGGAACGAGCGAGTCAACTATATGAATGTATGAGTTTTATGAACAGAGCAGAACTTGTTTGAAAGTGAGCGAATGAGTGAGGAGAGTGAACGAGTGTTTAACGAGTGACGAATCCATGAACAAGCGAGCGAGCGAATAGAGAAGTGAACGAAAGTGAGTGAATGAGGAGTGAGTGAAACGAGTAGAGAGTGAAGGAGCAGATTGAGCTGAATGAGCGAGCGAACGAAAGAGTGATGAACAGAGCAAAGGAATGATGGATGGAGTGAAATTGTTTTAGATCGAGCGAATGAGCGGAGCTAACCGGTTTAAAAGGAGCGAACAGAGTGAGCAGAAATTCCAGAGTGATTGATCGATCGAGTGAAACGAGCAGAGCGAGCGAATTGGTGATGAGCGAATGATGAGAGGAGGCGAGGAGGAGGAAGAGTGAGTGGGGGAGGGAGTGAACTGGCCTCCCAACCCCCCAGCTGCTCTCTGCTGACCCCAGATTCTGAGGTACCAGTCTCTGTCCTGCCTCCTCCTGGCTGGGTTAGTGGTGGCCAAGATGTGGGAGGAGGAGGAGTGGTTCCCAACGCCATGTGCTCAGGATTCTGAAGCCACACACAGAGTGTCTGGGGAGGACACAAGCCAGCCTCAAGAGGGGCTGGCCTGCCTGGAGGTGAGCCGGGGCCAGGCAGGCTGGGGCCCGGGAGAAGGAGGGCCGGCCTTGCAGACAGGATGTGCTGTGGTGGGCACCAGAGCCTTCAGACCCGGGGTCGGCCTCCTCACTCACATGTCCACAGCTGGCTGGTGGGACCTCACGTGCTCTGTGTGGGTGCGGTGCCCTGAGTTTCTGCTGCCCACCCAGCTGCACGCCGAGAGAGAGCCTCAGGAGACAGGAATGCTGGGGCCTCGCGGAACGCCGCGGTGGCTCTGGAGCTGTCTCAAAAATCACTCTTTCCTAAAAATCACTCTGAGGAATTCTGTTCTGGGTTTCAAACCCAAAGAGTCCCCGTGCTGCTGGAGGGGCTGGTGAGTGGGTGGGTTGGGGAAGATCGCCTCCTCTTGAACAGCTCCCCCGTAGAGGGCTCCTGGTCTGCCTGGCTCCCTGGTCAGGCTGAGGAGTATCCAGCTCTCCAGGCCCCTGCAGGTCCCCCAGCCTCGGTCAACAGCCTCTAGGGAAAAGCTTCGGTTGTTGTCTCACTTCCTGTGCCAGGCCAGTTTGGCTATGCAGCTCATCTGTGAGCTGAGAGTGGAAACCTGGGGTCCTGAGGCACCCCGCCCAGGCTCTGGGAGGACCAGCCACTGTGTGGGCATGTCAGTGGGTTGGTTTTCAAGTGATAAGATCCCCACCTTTGGGACCATCGGAGGTCACACCACCCAGAAGGGAGAAAGTGAACTAAGAGGCCCAGGAGCCTCCTGTGAGTATAGGACCCCTCGGGAGCAGCACTCCAGCCAGCTAGATGCACGGATGGCACATGTAAGGCACAGGCTGCCAGGAGCTGCAGCCAAGATGAGGCACCAGGAGGGGAGGCCCAGACCAGCCCAAGGTTAGACACCTCCTTAGCCCTAGGCCCCCAAGAGGGGCAGCAGTCTCATGGCAGGAGAATCCGCCCCGCCATGCGTGGAGCAGCAGACATTTCCACTTCAAGACCCACCAGGACTTCACCTGCCAGGGGCGTCAGCCTCCAGGCCACTGGCTGGCCTGGTCACCAGCCACCCTGCTAGGAACCAAAGTGTCCTGGAGGTGGGGCCTGAAAGGGATGGGGAGGCTCCTGCTCGCCCTCAGCTGCACTCCTGCCCCCACTGCCCCCTGGGAAGCCCCTGGCATCTAACATCCTGTGCAGCCAAAGACTCTGCTGCTATCAGGCTCAGCCTCCCCGGTCACCCCCAGCAGGGTAACCACAAGATGGCCAGGCCTCGGCCCCCCAGAGCTGCCTCCCTGAACCCTGTCCCGGCCTGGGAAGACTGGTTCTTACACTGCTTGGCCTGGGGACCAAGTCTGTGGGCAGAACGGGCCCTCCAATGCCCAGGGCAGCCTGGGGTTGTCCAGGCCTCCCAGGTCCCGCCTCCTCCTAGACCTGGCCTTGGTCTGAGCACCTGTTCTCTCCATGGAGGTACCTGGGCCTCTGAAATCCCCGCTGCTGGAGGAGGTGTTGGGTGGCCCGGGGTTGCCAGCACACCAGGTGGTAACCTCTGCCCCAGACCTCAGGTTGCAGTGCCAGGCAGCACCCAGAGTGCCAGGAGCCCACCACAGCCACAGTGACAGCCGTCATGCATCTCTCAGGGTGGCGCTTTTGTGCCAGCACAGCCTGACCATGATGCCCTGGGGGTTGGGGCCCTAAAAAGTAAACCACTGCTCCTCATTGCCCCCAGAAAACTCCCCTGTTCCTTTGGGGGCCAGATGCCTGTGAGGAAGGGTCTTTTATTATATAAAACTGTTTTATGCAGAATTTAAGACACACAATAATGACCCTTTCCAGATGAAACCGCCGCGCCCCAAATTAGCCCCCTGATTTTAGCCTTGTAGGAGATCCTGGGGCAGAGGGAAACTGCTAAACCAGACCTGGATTCTAGACCCACCAGGAGGTCATAAATGTGTGTTGCTTTAAACCACTAAAATCTGGGGTCGTTTGTGACACAGCAAAGCAACAGGTCACCATCATGGTGTTGAAGGTGGGGCCAGCTGGGCTTGCTGGCTGACTCTGGAGGATGCCAGAGCGTTGACCTGGAGCCCCCGCTGGCAGGCAGTGGCTGGCGTTGACCGGGACAGGGCCAACGAAGGCTGCAAGTTAAGAACTCTGTGCTGGGGCCGGACGCTGGCTCACGCCTGTAATCCCAGCACTGTGAGAGACAGGCTGACGAATCACCTGAGGTCAGGTTCGAGTTCAGTCTGCCCAACATGGTGAAACCCCGTCACTACCAAAAATACAAAAATTAGCCAGGCATTGTAGGTGGACGCCTCAGGGATCCAGCTACCAGAAGGCTGAGGTAGGAGAATCACTTGAACCCGGGAGGCTGGGCTAAGGGTTATAGAGCCAAGATCGCCACCACTGCACTCCAGCCTGGGCTTACAGAGCGAGATTCCCATCTCTCAAAAAGACTTTGGATAAATGTGTGTTATCCAACAACTTTGAATAACAGAGAACACCATGACAAGTTGACAAGTGGATTACAGAAAAAGAACGAAGCCAGACGCTAGCAATTCCATAATGTCATTTCATCCTGTATTTTGAACAATGAACCCTGAATTCTCATGTGTGCTGGGCTCTGCAAATCATGTGGCTGCTCCCAGCAGTTTGGGAAAGAGATGTGACTCAGGGAGGAGGCGTGACAAGTTGAGACCCAGGTCGCCTGGGTTCATTCATACCTCCTGACCAGGACAGCGTTCCAGCCTCCCCGTCCCCCGCCTTCAGAATTCACTCCCTGACCTGCCCCCACACTGCAGGCCCACAGGGGAGGGCAGAATTAGATGGGACCAGTGCATAGGGACCTGGGGGTGCTGGCACTGAGGTCTCTGCGCCTGGGATGCTGACCTTCCCAGAGCCCTGAGCTGGGCCAGGACGAGGTCTTCCCATCAGACCTGCCTCTGGCTGAGGGGCTGGCCTGTCTCACAGATGAAAGGCCGCTGATTCTGAGGCTCCAAAGGGGGCCCGATTCCTGACTTCTCAAGTGGGCCTGAGCCAGCTCTCCCAGAATCCAGCAGGCTTCTTTACCCACACGCCACTGTCCACCCAAGCCCCGCAGGCAGGGACCCTTGGTTGGGCGTGTTCCTGGAGCTTGGGATTTGTGGCTGGTCAGGCTCCCTCGTGAGCCAGTCCTGCACACCCAGGCTCACACACGCACAAGCATTCTTGCACACAGCCACAGATTACACAGGCACCAGCTTCCTGGGAATCCATTTGTCATGCAAATGCCCCTCCTGGGGCCCCTCGCTTCCCCAGAGCTGTGTCTGTCCAGGGTGGGGCCCAGGGCCACGGATCTCTGCGTTTCTGGCCACATGCGCTGACAACTGACGGTGATGTCTTCGCAAAGAGGCCCAGATCCACGGTCCAGGTTGGTTTGGGACCTGCAATCCCTGCCCAGCGCCTTGAGCTGCAGCCTCAAGGTCTGTCTGGCCACTGTCAAGTCCACACTGTGGTTCATGTGGTTTCATTCCCTCAAGCTATTTCCTGGAGCACCGCTGGGGCTGGGCCAGGCTCAGCCTCCCCCTTTGGCTGCCTCCAAAGCAAGAGGGAGTGGCTCTCAGCTCCATGCCCACTGACAGGCCCAGGTTCCATTCCTGCTACAGCCCCTCTACGGCCCCCCAGCCCTTGGAGCCTAGGCCATGGAGATGTCCCCTCACACAGCGTGGGCTCCAGAGGCAGACAAGCCATGGCCTGCCCCTCGCCCACCCCAGAGTCCAACTGGGGCAGACCCAGGCATCCAGGCCGCCGGGCGCAGCCTGTGTCTGGTTGGTCAGGCCCTCCCCCAGGCCGGGGGCGGTCAGGCTCTGGCCTGCGTGCTGCCAGGGACAGGCAGGTCGGCCCCTGATCTGGCTGAGGGACAGATCGCCCAGCCTTCCGCCAAGGATTCGTTAGGCAGTTCTATACCTGTTGTTGTCCTGTCTCCTGTCTCCTGTCTCTCATTACACACAGTCCCAGCAGGTCGTTTCTTTTCCGTCTTTTCCGTCCCTTTTCCTTTTTCCACACATGGACTGGTCTGACAGTTTCAAGGCAGTTGGGAACATCATTGTCCCATCCTCTGAGCCTCCATCTCAGGAGGGTTCCAGAGCCTCAGTGGCCACCCACAGGGATCAAGCACTGGCACTTCATGAGGTTGTCTACTTGGCCACAGCAGCCCTGCTGATGGAAGCCAGCCCTGGGCCCACTGCAAAGCCGAGCTGTTTTCAGTACTCCAGAGCCCCCCAATCCATCATCTTCCTGCTCCAGCCAGGCCCCAGACCCAGGGCAGCCTGAGGGACTCCCGGCCTCCACTCCTGCCACCCGAGGTTCGTTGTTCACGCCTGTCCTGCACCCCCTGCCCACACAGGGCGCACGCCAGCAGCCCCTGGATTCTGTCCTCAGCCCTGGGCTTTCTCAGGGCATCTGGGTTGGGGTGGGCAGGGCTACACTCTGGGGGTTCCCGTGGTCCCCTAGAGGGTGGGCTCAGCAGCATCAGCTGCCAGAGAGGCTGGCCGGCCTCCCCTCAAGGTTTTGATCTATGTGCAAGAGCTGCCTGGCGCATGGGGGTGCTGCTTTGGGTCAGGAACTTTCTTTAATATCGTCTTTCTTGGTGTCTGTCTCCCCTGGGTTCTCTGGATCCTGTCAAGCCTGTATGCTGAGGGTACGCTGTCACCAGGTGGCAAGGTGTCTCAGGCACCTTTTCAGGGCGCAATAGTTCTGGTGCGCCGTTGTGGGCAGAGGTAAAAGAGAGAGGGAACAGCTGCTGGTGCCGGAACCCACAGCAAACTCCCGGTTGTCTCTCCTGCTCCTGCTCCCCCAATCTGTCTCAATGGCTCATGAGCACCCCACCAGCCCAGGAAGAGGGCTCCCTTCCTCACCTGCCCAGGTCCCTAGGGGAGGGGCTGTCCCTGTCCCCGCTGTCCCCCAGCCCTGGCTAGGGCTGTCCTCAGCACAGGTGGGGAAGGCAGGCCCCCACCACCCTCTCAGGGCCACAGGCCTGGGGCAGGCCAGAGGCCGGGAAGAGGATTTTCGGCAGGGCCCACCCATGTGCTCCTTCTCACTGGCAATCTGTAGTGCCTGCAGGGACCAGGGCCAAACCCTGCATGCCTGGCCTCTGCCCCCAACCTCCAGACGTCCCGGAGAAAGTTCAGGCTCGAGTCTGTCCAGGGCTGCAGCTGCCTGTGGGCAGGGGTGGGGCAGACGCAGGACGGGCACTCAGGTGGTGGGAGTGGAGGCCCAGAGTACTGCAGGCTGCCCTGGGCCTGGGGCCTGGCTGGGCAGGAGAGGCGTCGCCAGCAGGGCCGGGCAGAGCGAGCCACCTCCCCCATGGGGCTCCCTGGGTGGACCTGGTGGGGCGGTCAAGGGGGTGGCCAGGGCACTGGTGACACACCCAGGCTGCAGCAGGGACAGCTCCACACAGAGGCCCATGGGCACTGGAACCCTTGGGCGTGTGCCCTGGCCTTGCAGCCACCCTCCCGGCTGGCCTGCCACAGCTGTCCTGGTGGACACGGTGCAGCCGGGAACAGGGCGTGTATTTGCTCAGGGCGCCCAGGAGCTGTGGCCTGCAGGACAAGGGCTCATTGTGTGCCCAGTTGCCCCATGCCCGCGCCTGTTCACGCCCCTCAAACCCCGTCCACACGGCTCCCCACAAGGAACCTCTGACTTGGAACCTCTGACGTTGAGGGCAGACGCCAGCAATACGCCCGACCCCAGGTAGGGAGCCCGACCCCAGGTGAGGGGTCCAGCCCCAGGTGAGAGGTCCGGCCCCAGATGGGAAGCCCAGCCCCAGGTGAGGGGTCCAGCCCCCAGGTGACAGGTCCAGCTCCAGGTGAGAGGCCCGGCCCCCAGGTAACAGGTCCAGCCCCAGGTGAGGAGCCCGGCCCCAAGTGAGGGGTCCAGCCCCAGGTAAGGAGCACCGGGCTGTGACGCGTGGACATACGCGGTGAGGTCTCAAGAATCCAACGCCAGCGCCAGCTCGGGTCGCGCCCCCGCCCGCCTCCTCCCTGGTCTCGTCGCGCGCCCGCCTGAGGGCCCCGGTCGCGGCAGCGCGCACTGACCTCCGCAGCTCCCGGCGGCGTCCTTCGGAACGCGGCTGCCTAGGCCGGCCTCGGCAGGAAGCAGGACGGCGGAAACAGAACAGAGCGAAGCCTTTGCCCGAATCTAAAGTGGCCACCGCAACCCGGGCCGCTGCGGCCGCGAGGACCCTCTGTGCCCTGAGTAAACATGGCCGCCGCGGGCTGCGCGCAAGGGGCGGGGCGCGGGAGGCGGGGTTGGACCTGCACGCCCCGCCCCCGGCCTCCCCGCGGACGCTGACCCGGGCCCTTCCCATTGGTCGCCTCTCGTGGCGAGCTCGGATTGGTCCACATCAGGCCGGGGCGGGTCCCATCGACCAATAGCGGCTCGGGGCTGGCGAGCGGGGCGGGGCCTCGCCGGCACCGTCAAGTAGCCAGGGGGACCGGCCGGCGCGGCTGGGAGCGGGTGGGCGGCCGAGAGGCCGGAGCCGCGCGGCCGCAGGACCTGGAGCTCCGGCTGCGTCTGCCCGCAGTGCTACCCGCCATGCGCCTGCCGCGCCGGGCCGCGCTGGGGCTCTTGTCGCTTCTGCTGCTGCTGCTGCCCGCGCCGGAGGCCGCCAAGAAGCCGACGCCCTGCCAGCGGTGCCGGGGGCTGGTGGACAAGTTTAACCAGGTGGGCAGGGGCCGGGCGGGGTCGTCCACCGTGGGCCCGGGGTCCACCTCACCCTGGATCCGGGGTTGCCCCACCTTGGGCCCGGGGTCCCCCTCACCCTGGAGCCAGGGTCGCCCTCACCCTGGATTCGAAGTCCCCCTCACCCTAGACCTAGGGCCCCCCTCACCCTGGATCCGGGGTCGCCCCCACCGTGGGCCTGGGGTCCCCCCACCGTCGATCCAGAGTCGCCACTCCGTAGTCCTGGAGTCCCCCTCACCCTCGACCCAGGATCCACCCCCGCCGTGGACCCAGGGTTGACCCCACCGTGGGCCTGGGGTCCCCTCACCCTCGACCTGGGGTCGCCCTCACCCTGGGCGGGGGGTCAGGTGGTACCAAGCCCTATGGGCACTGTCTCCTCGCAGGGGTTGGTGGACACCGCAAAGAAGAACTTTGGCGGCGGGAACACAGCTTGGGAGGAAAAGACGCTGTCCAAGTATGAGTCCAGGTGGGCGCTCTGGAGCAGCCCTGTGGGTCTTGGCCTGACCCTGTCCTGGGAAGCCGTGTCCTGCCTTTGGTGCCTGTGTTAATAACAGGGAGACAGAACAGCCCCCGAGGCACCAGTCACCTGTCTGAGTTGCCTTGGCTTCTGCCTGAGGACTAATGGCTGGATCCTCTCTGGCCTTCCAGCTTCTGCTCTGGTCCCTACCCCCTCAACAGACAGTGGCTTTTTAAAATGTAAACTGGAACACCAGCCCCACTTGTGTGAACCGCTCCTGGCCCCCTGACAGTGGGGTCCCCTTACTCTCTCTGCCTGGAATCCCGGCCCCCTCCCCTGCACCCGGGCTGGTGTGTTGGTTTGAATTTTTCTTCACTGGCTTGTGGTACTGACCGTAGGCCCGCGTGGGCCTGTGTTTCAGCGAGATTCGCCTGCTGGAGATTCTGGAGGGGCTGTGCGAGAGCAGCGACTTCGAATGCAACCAGATGCTGGAGGCACAGGAGGAACACCTGGAAGCCTGGTGGCTGCAGCTGTGAGTGCCTTAAAACCTCTTAGAAGATACTTTTTATTTTCCAACTTAGAATTTGAAATAACCTCAGACTTAGAAAGATACGGGAACAGTATGGAGCTCCCACCTGCCTCACACCCACCTTACCCCTGCATTACTGTTTTTTTATCACCAGGGTCAGTGATCAAAACCAGGAAATTAACGAGAAGATTCTGTCCACACCTAGACTCTTGTTTCCTGGATCTTGCAATACTCTAGAGCCTATGTTGTGTTCAGCTGCATGTTTGTTTTAAAGAGCCGTGTCTGGTGGGATTCAGTGAATGTTTTCCTCCATCCTCAGGAAGAACGAGTATCCTGACTTATTCGAGTGGTTTTGTGTGAAGACGCTGAAACTGTGCTGCTCTCCAGGAACCTACGGTCCTGACTGTCTCGGTGCGTTTCTGCTTAGGGAAATCCCATCTCCTACGTCACTTCCCCTCTTCCTCTCACAATTCTTGGGGGATGAAAGCACAGAGGGGACCTGGGGGACATCAGCTTTCTGTAGGGTCTGGGACCCTGCCGGACGGCTGCCTCCCCCATCCCCAACCCAACTTGGAGCACTTCGCACCCTCCCGCTGCAGCCTCACCACTCACCTCACGCTTTAGTGTAAAACTCTGAGTATGTCATCCCAGCTGTGCTGTTAACTCAGGGGTTCACTGACTCAGGTTGTTCACAGCTGAGTCCACTCACCTGAGAGTCTGTCCTGACTGACCTGTCCAGGGGCTTCTCCCTGTGTACACAGAGGGGACCACACCACGGCTTCTGTGGCTGCCATTGCAGAGAGCCCAGGGCACTAGGTGTCTATCAGGCTGGGTGCACGGCCTTGAGCCTTAATGGGTGCTGCAGGACAGGGCTCTTCTGTGAAGAAGTGTGCAGAAACTGAAGCCACGGTTTAACGTTTATAAAAGGCAATCACGTGGTCAAGCAGGATCAGGTAGCAGAAGTTTCAGGTTTAGACCCCCGACCTGCCCCCCGTCAGCCTCCTGCCAGCCTCTGCGTCTATCCCTGGCGAACACTGGAGGCTGCAGCTGATGTTCCCACTCTCCCTGCAGTCTCCGCCCCTGATGCATCGGTGTCCCCATCACCATGTTTCAGCTGAGGCTGCCCAAAGCCACACAAAGTGCAGTCATGCGTAACGACCAGGCATGTTCTGAGAAATGCATCATTAGGCGACTTTGTCATGGTGCCAACATGGCAGAGTGCACTCCACACGCCTAGGTGGTGCAGCCGCTCCGCACCTAGGCTGCCTGGCAGAGCCTACTGCTCCCAGGCCGTACACCCGCGTGGCACGTGAGGGTCCTGAGTACTGTGGGCCATTGCGACATGTGGTAAGAATGTGTCACCTGAATACATCTAAACATAGAACAGGTAATAAGGCGTATCGTGATGTCACTAGGCAATAGGAGCTGCTCAGCTTTATTATCATCTTAGGGGACAGCTGTGCCATGCAGGGTCCCTTGTTGACCTAAACGTCATCATGCAGCACGTGGCCGTAGTGAAGTCCAGGAGCCTGTGGCTTGCTCCACTCAGGCCATCCACCGCCAGCCCTGCAGACCCCAGGAAATCAGTTTCCCCCAACACCCACTCCAAGCCTGCAGGCTCATGTACGTCCTCAGAATCGTACAGGGTTTGGGTGCAGTGTGTTCTCTCTGTGTGAGAACATCCCACCAGTCACCACCAGGTGTACTCTGAGCATGGTTTTGTGTCCCCCAAAGCATGCCAGGGTGGGTCCCAGAGGCCCTGCAGCGGGAATGGCCACTGCAGCGGAGACGGCAGCAGACAGGGTGACGGGTCCTGCCGGTGCCACGTGGGGTACCAGGGCCCACTGTGCACTGACTGCATGGACGGCTACTTCAGCTCGCTCCGGAACGAGACCCACAGCGTCTGCACAGGTACGGGCTACGGCTGGGCCGGCCCCGGGGTGAGGCAGGATGACAACAGCTGCTTGCTGGAGCTGCCTGCCTAGATGGGAACAGGGGCCTGCTGATATCCTAACCCCGGATGTCCAGGGAAGCTTCGGGGGCCCAGAAGGATGAATTAAAACGTCAGAAGATAGAGGCAGGGGTTGTTAGGGGCGCTTCCTGTCCCATAACAGCCCCCAGAAGGGAGAAGCTACTCACCTTCCTCTTTAGTTCGAGATCTGCCCCGACCTTGAGTTGTGATGGGCCACGCAGTGCACAGGTCCTGGAGGTACCATGTGGGCCGTGCACCGGCCCGGAGAGCAGCACCTGTCAAATCCCTGCAGACCATTATGAGTGGCATCTTTCCAAAGGACGTTTTCTCCCTGGTTGCCACTGATATGTAGGAAAACTCTGGGTGTGTTGACGTCTTAGACATGAGTGCATGGTTGGCCGGTAGCCCCCTAGGCTATTCTGGGCAGACAGACCTGTGGATCGCCTGTCAGGACCGGCCTCTCTGGTTCTTACACCCCTTGCCGTCTGTCTCTTGGATGTTGGCATGGCATGGGGCACGTGTGGATCCGGAACACGCACACCCAGCCAGGCTACAGCTCCAGAGTACGGATAGCTGCCTTCTCCAGGTTATTAAAAATTCCTTGGAGTCCTGATTTGCTGAGAATTTTAAATTCATGGGCACTGAAAACCCCATGTTGCTTTTTCTCCTTAAATTCCTCACTTTTAAACAAGCCCTGTCCCCAAGCTGGCACCTGAGAGTGGGGTTCGTACCCAGGCCCGCCTTTGCCTTCCAGCCTGCGACGAGTCCTGCAAGACGTGCTCGGGCCCGACCAACAGAGACTGCGGCGAGTGCGAAGTGGGCTGGGTGATGGACGAGGGCGCCTGCGTGGGTGAGGAGCAGCCCAGGGGTGGAGGAGGGCGCCTGCGTGGGTGAGGAGGGGTCCGGGGGTGGAGGAGGGCACCTGCGTGGGTGAGGAGGGGTCGAGGGGTGGGGGCTCCCCAAGGTCCGCTTCTGCCCAGCCTCTGCGTCCCCGTCCCGCCAGCTGCTCCTGGTTCACGGCCCTCCCCATCTCTGCTCATTCTGGGTCATGGGAGGGGGATCGTTGAGTGGACCCCTAGGCTCCCACACCTGTGATCCCACCATGCACGGGTCAGGAAGGATCATGGGACTTCCTTCGTACCTTCTGGACTGGGCAGGCATCGGGGCCACAGTGTCCTTGCTGTCAGGTGGCCCTGGGGCTGTGGACCTGTGGTGCCAGCTGCCCCGAGTCAGCTGACAGCTCCTGGGAACTCACCCGAGTGTGTTCCTGGGTGGGAGGCCGCCGGCAGGGGCCAGCTGTATCCCTCTGTGCGGGTTTCAGAAGACACACGGATGGGGCATATCAGGGTGGTCCTGGCTGCACCCATGGTGGCGGAGGCTGGTGGGTCCCGAGGGATGTGGGAAGGGGCAGGGCACAGTGGCACAGCCAGGTCTGGGGAGCAGGCAGAAGGGCAGGGCCGTGCTGCTGGCATGTGCAATGGAAACTGCCTTTTCCCGCAGACGGCAAGCTTAGGGTGGCAGGGGGCTGCCCACGAGCTCCTGCTGTCCGAGGGGTACGGCCCCCCACTCACACCAGTGTGACAAGCCAGCTCCGTGCCTGGCAGTGCTCAGCCAGGAGGGGGACATCACCTCCTAACACAGGCCTCCAGGTTCTAAGTGGTGCCAGGTCTGGACGTCTCCAGCATTGTGCTATGCTCACCCCACCCTGTCCCCCACATGGTGGGCATCACCTGCTTCAGCTGTGTCTCTTCCCGCCAGCCTGGCTATGGGCACAGCACTTACAAAGCCAGCCCTGCAGCGCCTCTGAGCTCTGGAGAAGCCAAAGGCTCTGGCTTCATGGGGAGGGTCTGGAAGTAGCTGTGGCTTTCCCGCAGTCCAGGTGCCGAGTGGGTGTGGTGGCTCACGCTTGTAATCCCAGCACTTTGGGAGGCTGAGGCAGGTGGATCATGAGGTCAGGAGATCGAGACCATCCTGGCTAACACAGTGAAACCCCATCTCTACTAAAAATACAAAAACTTAGCCGGGCGTGGTGGCGGGCACCTGTAGTCCCAGCTACTCAGGAGGCTGGGGCAGGAGAATGGCGTGAACCTGGGAGGCAGAGCTTGCAGTGAGCCAAGGTCGCACCACTGAACTCCAGCCCGGTCAAAAGAGCGAGACTCTGTCTCAAAAAAAAAAAAAAAAAAATTGGAGCTCAGCCCCTGGCAGGTTCCACAGCTCTGGGGAGAAGGGAGAGGGATGTGGGGGTGTGAGGTGTGGAGGCTCTCACTGTCTCACCCTCACGCGATGCGTCACCATCCTCACGGGGCCCCTGCCACAGTTGGCACTGACTCTCTAAGGACAGGGCCTGGCCATCGCCTTATCCCCTCCCCTGCCACATGGGACCTCCGAGGAGGGCATTTGAGATGATCCCCCCAGGGGCTGCCCTCCTCCCTGCCCTTCCCCAGCCGGTCCTGTCCGTGGGCTGTATCAGGCCATGATCATTCCTCTCCTGCTCCCTGGCCAGGCCGTCCTGGGCCGCTCACAGCTGTGCCATTCTGTTCCAGACGTGGACGAGTGTGCGGCCGAGACACCTCCCTGCAGCGCCGCACAGTTCTGTAAGAATGCCAACGGCTCCTACACGTGCGAAGGTGGGTCAAGCGGGCGGGCCTGCACTCCGGGTCCCTCCTGGGTTTCATTGCTGTCTTTGTAAACATTCATTTATGACTTCTTAGCATCACTTATATACCTCCTGCCTGCTCTAAGAACACTTAGTGTGGCAAAATAAGTTATAGGTATTTGCTGTAGGAAAATCAGGAAATTCAAGTAAGTTAAAGAAAATTAAAAACCCACGAGTTCCCCGGAGAGCGCACCCTGCTCGTGCCCCCCAGCGCCCCCACAACGTGCCCTGTGTGATTTTCCACAGCACCTGTCAGTGTTTTCCACCTAGCAGCTTGTCCTGTGTCCTGTGGTTTCTCCATCATGTTCATGATTTTGGAGCATGCCATTGTTTCATACGTTTAAAACAATGTCTATTGCTGGACATTTACGTCATAACAATTTTTCAACTGTTATCAACTGTGAATACTCTTGAAGGTAAAACTTTTCACATTCCTTATGATTTTCTTTGGATTAATTTCCAAATCGTTCAGTCAAGGAAATGTGTCTTTTAGGGCCATAGTGCCCCAGAAGAGTTGTGCCGATCCCCAGTCCCAGCAGCAGGAAGGAGCCTCTGTGACAGCCCCGGGCAGTTTTCACTGTTGGGAGTGCAGACAGCAGGACCCTCAGTGAGCCACTACACTGGAAGCCATGCTAGAGGCTCCCCGGCGTGTGGGGGTCCAACGCTGGCTCCCCGGCGTGTGGGGGTCCCATGCTAGAGGCTCCCCAGCATGTGGGGGTCCAACACCGGCTCCCTGGCATGTGGGGGTCCCATGCTAGAGGCTCCCCGGCGTGTGGGGGTCCCATGCTAGAGGCTCCCCGGCGTGTGGGGGTCCCATGCTAGAGGCTCCCCGGCGTGTGGGGGTCTGACGCTGGCTCCCTGTTGCAGAGTGTGACTCCAGCTGTGTGGGCTGCACAGGGGAAGGCCCAGGAAACTGTAAAGAGTGTATCCCCGGCTACGCGAGGGAGCATGGACAGTGTGCAGGTCAGTGACAGGGTCTGTGCTGGACGCAGGTGGACCCTTCCCAAGGGACCATGATGTGAATGGCCCCAGGAGGTGCTGCCAGGGATGGGAAGCAGCTGAGACCCGTCCTGCAGACGCAGCTCCCCAGGGTCACTGCACACTCACCCTGAGGTCCACGAGATGCAGAAGCAGTGGGGGTGGGGGATGAGCTCTGCATGGCCGACCCTGGTGTGGATGGCACTGCTGCACCAGCCTCTCCCCAGTGGCCTCGTTCCCCAGGTCCAGAGCCTCTGCTTTCTCTCTAGCTCCTGGGTGGTGCTTGCCTCGAGGCTTAAGGCCAGGCCTGCCATGGTTGTGGGCTGCCTGGGTGAGCCTGGGCGTGGCTGGAATCCAGGTGGAGAAAGTGGGCTTCCTGACCAGGCGTGGTGGCTCATGCCTGTAATCCCAGCACTTTGGGAGGCCGAGGCGGGTGGATCACGAGGTCAGGAGATCGAGACCATCCTGGCTAACACGGTGAAACCCCGTCTTTACTAAAAATACAAAACCTTAGCCGGGCGCGGTGGCGGGCACCTGTAGTCCCAGCTACTCGGGAGGCTGAGGCCGGAGAATAGCGTGAACCCGGGAGGCGGAGCTTGCAGTGAGCTGAGATCCGGCCCCTGCACTCCAGCCTGGGCGACAGAGCGAGACTCCGTCTCAAAAATAAAAAATAAAAAAAGAAAAAAAAAGAAAAGAAAGTGGGCTTCTTGGGCACATGCCAGCCTTCTGGCCTCACCTGGAGGTCTCTTCTCTGCATTTTCTACCAGTTGAGGGCCCAACTTTGAGACATGAAATTCTGCCCTCTTGAAGCCTTTCCTGACCTTTGCTCCTTTCTGTAACGTGACGTTTGTCATCGTTGTGCTTTCTTTATGTGAGTGAATCTGAATGAATGAGTTTCACAGTCTGCTGCACATCTGCTAAGTGGAGTAATTATTAAAACGGAGTCTTTTAATTTTAGATGTAGATGAGTGCTCACTAGCAGAAAAAGCCTGTGTGAGGAAAAACGAAAACTGCTACAATACTCCAGGGAGCTACGTCTGCGTGTGTCCCGATGGCTTCGAAGAAACTGAAGATGCCTGTGTGCCGCCGGCAGAGGCTGGTGAGTGGCGCGGCTCCCTCCACACGGGCCCCCCCCCCACGGGCCCCCCCCCCACGGGCCCCCCCACACAGGCTCCCTCCACACGGGCTCCCTCCACACGGGCTCCCTCCACACGGGCCCCCTCCACACGGGCCCCCCCCCACACGGGCCCCCTCCACACGGGCCCCCTCCACACGGGCTCCCTCCACACGAGCTCCCCCAACATGGGCTGCCTCCCCTGGACCTCAGGGCTTGCAGGTAGACTGGCTGCTTGGTCTGAAATCCACACAGACAGTGGCCTTGGGATAGTGAGAGGGGGGTTCCCGGAAGACAGGTGCATAACACCTCTGTGTGGGCACACTGGGCAGAGAGGTACCAGCTTCCTGAGGATGAAGCCCCAGGTTCACAGCTCAAACGGAAGTTAAGACGATGAAAAGGGAAGTCTCTGAACCTCAAACCTCAGCAGGCAAGGAGGAGCAGACACAGAAGAGGCAGCTGAGGAGCTGGAAAAGTCATCTGGGGAAGCTGCCCAGGGTGCCACAAAGACAGGGACTGGCAGGAAGTGGTGAAGGGCAAGCAGGTCCCCCATGCCTGTTTCCTGGAGCTGCCTTACCAAGAACCAGGGACTCGGGCTCCAGCAACAGAAATGTGCCTCTCACAGATCTGGAGCCAGAAGTCAGAGGCCCAGATGCAAGCAGGCTGCTTCCTTGGGAGGCTGGGCAGGCACGTCTGTTCCGGGCCTCTGTCCTTGCCTGGGGACGCCACCTGCTCCCCGTGTCTTCACATAGTCGCATGTGGTGTCTGTACAAACCTCCCCTCTTCGTAAGGACACCAGTCACTAATGCCCTCGTGTTAACTTAGCCATCTCTAAAGACCCTATTTCCAAACAAGGTCACAATCCCAGGTGCTGGGAGTAAAGACTTCAGCATCTTTTGGGGGACACAGCTCTGCCCATGACAGTCCTCACAGAATTCTAGAATACAGAGTGTGGGAAAGAAGCAGCATTCAAGGAGATGTTGGCTAAGGGTTTTTCAGAATGAATAAGGCAGGATTCAGATTCCAGAAGCTGTTTCCTGAGCAGGACAAATAAAAGCAATTCCACCTCTAGAAGCATCGTAGTAAACAGCAACAGCAAGGCAGGAGAACTGAGGGGTCGGCAGAGACAGATAGGCAAGAGGACAAGGCTGTCTGCCACCCCCTCGGTCCCCTCTTGCCCCCCTTCCCCTCACCCTCGGTCCCCTCTTGCCCCTCCTTCCCCTCACCCTCGGTCCCCTCTTGCTCCTCCCTCCCCCCTGTAGAGGTGAGAGGTCAGACTTGGGGGAGGCTGGAAGCTCCGAGGCAGGTGTGTGTGCAGCTGACGAGTCACACACGGGCACTCCCAGGATATCTGCTCCTTAGACCGGCTGGGCCACCAAGAGCCACTGGGAGCGGCTTGGCAGTACCAGAGGACCAGCCCCTGGGAAGCTCTGGCCCCAACTCTCAACCCACTAGCCCTGGGGCTGGCAGGTGGCCACTCACGTCCTGGAGCCCTGAGCTGCTCTCAGGCCGGTGACCTTGGACCAATGTTGGCAATCTGTGGATTTGCACCAAACCACACAGGTGAGTCTGACTTCTGCACAGAGAGCAGGGAAGGGAGCGACAGGGTGAAGAGTCCAGATCAGGGCAATGAGACCCTGGCTATCCAGGCCTTGAACGTTGTTGCCTTGTCACGGTGGGCTCCCTGGTGGAGGTGGACAGCAGCTGCTGGAGAGCCCAGAGGGCAGCCAGGACCGTGTCAGACAGGCCACTCCAGGCACCGGCCACCAGGGCAGAGGTTCCAGGGAAGGCCCTCGGGCTGGGCTGCGGGCGTGAGGTCATGAGGTCAGAGTCCAGGGTGAGGAGGAAACGTCTCCAGCCAGGTGCGCTCTCGGCCCTCGCCGGGCTGCGAGACTAGGGGCGCTGCCGCTGGGAGGGGTCCCAGAGGAGCCAGCGCCACCTCCCCGCGGCCGGCCACGTGCGCGACGGGGAGCGCGGACAGCCAGGGACCCAGACTCGCAGCGTGTGTCACCTCGAGGCCTTGGGAGGATCTGGAGTCGCCTCCCGGACTCCCACGCCCCCGAGAACCCTGCTCGGGGCCAGCGGGTGACCTTCCTCGGCGCTGTTGAGGGTGGGGCCAGGGAACGACTCACCCCGCCCTCGCCCCGCCCTCTCCCCGCCCTCTCCCCGCCCTCGCCCCGCCATTGGCTGGGGCGCCGGATTTCCTTTAAAACCCCGGCTTCCATTGGCTCGTGCGGCCCCTCCTCGCGCTGCCCGAGGCGCCACGGCCGCCACCCGCGCGGGAGCTGCGCGTGCGCGGAGTGCTTGGGTGAGCGCGGCGAGTGGACCGACGCGGTACGCCGTGCGCCTCCGCGGCTACGCTACGACAACGAGTCCCGGAGCGGCCCCACGCCTGCCGCACCCGGCCCTCGCCCGCCCGGGGACAGGCGCCCGGCTGCCCCGCCGTCTCCCCCGCGAGCACCCGGCCGCCACCGCCGCGAGGGCCCCGGGCGGAAGGGGGCGGGGTCCCTGCTCGCCCCGCCCCCGCGGAGGGATACGCGGCGCCGCGGCCCAAAACCCCCGGGCGAGGCGGCCGGGGCGGGTGAGGCGCTCTGCCTGCTGCGCGTCTACGCGGTCCCCGCGGGCCTCCCGGGCCCACTGCGCCGCGCGGACCGCCTCGGGCTCGGACGGCCGGTGTTCCCGGCGCGCCGCCCGCCCGGATCGGCCGCGGCTTCGGCGCCTGGGGCTCGGGGCTCCGGGGAGGCCGCTGCCCGCGATGCTGCTCTCCAAGTTCGGCTCCCTGGCGCACCTCTGCGGGCCCGGCGGCGTGGACCACCTCCCAGTGAAGATCCTGCAGCCAGAGTGCGCGCAGGAGGCCAGCGGGGCCAGGGCCAGGAGCAGGGACCGGGGGCACCCCAGGCACCAGCCCACCCGCGCCTCCCTGCAGCCAAGGCGGACAAGGAGAGCTTCGAGAAGGCGTACCAGGTGGGCGCCGTGCTGGGTAGCGGCGGTTTCGGCACGGTCTACGCGGGCAGCCGCATCGTCGACGGGCTCCCGGTGAGTCGGGCTGCCGGGCGGGCCCAGGGTTCTCGCGCGCCTCGCGCCTCACTCGGCCGGGCCTGACCTCCCGCTTCCCCGTAGGTGGCCGTGAAGCACGTGGTGAAGGAGCGGGTGACCGAGTGGGGCAGCCTGGTAAGTTGGGGCGCGGGCGGCGGCGGCGGGGTCGGGCGCGGGGCTTTCGCTGACCGCCGTGTCCCCCAGGGCGGCGCGACCGTGCCCCTGGAGGTGGTGCTGCTGCGCAAGGTGGGCGCGGCGGGCGGCGCGCGCGGCGTCATCCGCCTGCTGGACTGGTTCGAGCGGCCCGACGGCTTCCTACTGGTGCTGGAGCGGCCCGAGCCGGCGCAGGACCTCTTCGACTTCATCACGGAGCGCGGCGCCCTGGACGAGCCGCTGGCGCGCCGCTTCTTCGCGCAGGTGTTGGCAGCCGTGCGCCACTGCCACAGCTGCGGGGTCGTGCACCGCGACATCAAGGACGAAAACCTGCTGGTGGACCTGCGCTCCGGAGAGCTCAAACTCATCGACTTCGGCTCGGGCGCGCTGCTCAAGGACACGGTCTACACCGACTTCGACGGTGAGCGCGGGCGCGGGGCAGGGAACGTTCCGGGGGGCCGTGCCGGCGGGTTAACGCCTGCGGGGGGCGGCGCATGGAGGGGCTGGTGACTGTTGGGCGGCCGCGCGCCCTGGGTCTGTTCTCGTGGGGGCAGCGGCCCACGCGCTGCCCTGGGCAGGACTGAGCGAGGGATCAAGAGAAGGATCGTGCTGGGTGGGGGCTAGGGGCGCGCTCAATATTTCTCCCTCCGCCGGGTTGGGGGTACGGGGCCTGCTGCCCCGGTGTGGGAAGCGCGTGACAACCTTCCGGCCCGAGAGACCCCCGGCTGGGGGCAGTAGCGGAGGAGTCTCTGCAGGGCTCGTGCGTGACGGAGGGCGCAGCTGGGCTGAGTCTGTGCTGGGAGCCTGGAGGCCCCCGCGGCGTGATTGGAGTGGCGGGGCCTCCCCTGCGTGGGGGCGGGAGCTGCGTGCGTGCGGAGTGCGGGGGCGCCGCGGCAGAAATCCCCGCATTGCGGAGCTCGGGGAAGCCGGGGCTCCCCGCCCGCCCCTCCTTCTCCCTCCCCTCTCCCCCCCGCCTCGTTCCCGCAGGCAGGCCTGGCGTTAAGGGACCCGCGGTGGCCCCGGGTAGCCTCACAGCGCATCTGTTTGTTGTGAAAGCTGAACCCTTGCTCATGTGACCTGCTCCTCCCCCGCGGCCCCTTCCCCAGCCCCCCCATCGCCTGCTGGGGTTTTTCCAGGGTGATGACGAGCAGGATTTTGAGGCCTGGCTCTGCTTCCTGTGACTCAGGCCAAGGAGTTAACCAGCAGGGCGTCGCTGTCCCGTTGACGGCTCTCTGCCCTGTGGTGGGCGTGCTAGGCGCCGTTTCCCCTTAGGCACCCGAGTGTACAGCCCCCCGGAGTGGATCCGCTGCCACGCTGCGGGCGCTCCCGGCACGTGTGACCCTGGGCGTGCTGCTCTACGACATGGTGTGCGGGGACATCCCCTTCGAGCAGGACGAGGAGATCCTCCGCGGCCGCCTGCTCTTCCGGAGGAGGGTCTCCCCAGGTGCGTGGGGGCTCGAGGCGGGGGTGGGGGCCTCGCCCTGCCCGGGCCCTCCCTGACCTCTCCGCTCACTGGGGAGTGCCAGCAGCTGATCCGGTGGTGCCTGTCTCTGCGGCCCTCAGAGCGGCCGTCGCTGGACCAGATTGCGGCCCATCCCTGGATGTTGGGGGTTGACGGGGTCGCCCCGGATAGCTGTGACCTGCGGCTGTGCACCCTCGACCCTGATGAAGCGGCCAGCACCACGTCCAGCAGCGAGAGCTTGTGAGGAGCTACACCCGAGCTAGGGAGCTAAAGGGACCACACCTGCCTTGGCCAGAAACCCGCAGGGCCCCCAGACCCTGACTTTCTCTTGCGTGGGCCGTCTCCTCCTGCGGAAGCAGTGACCTCTGACCCCTGGTGACCTTCGCTTTGAGTGCCTTTTGAACGCTGGTCGCGGGACTTGGTTTTCTCAAGCTCTGTCTGTCCAAAGACGCTCCGGTCGAGGTCCCGCCTGCCCTGGGTGGATACTTGAACCCCAGACGCCCCTCTGTGCTGCTCTGTCCGGAGGCCGGAGGGGCCTTCCATCTGCCTGCCGACCCGGAGCTCTTTCCGCCGGCGCAGGGTCCCCAGCCCGCCTCCCGCCCTCAGTCCTGCGGTGTGCGTCTGGGCACGTCCTGCGCACACACAATGCAAGTCCGGGCCTCTGGGCCCGCCCGCCCACGCGAGCCGTACCTGCCGCCAACTCTGTTATTTATGGTGTGACCCCCCTGGAGGTGCCCTCGGCCCACCGGGGCTATTTAGTGTTTAATTTATTTGTTGAGGTTACTTCCTCTGAGCAGCCTGCCTCTCCCAGGCCCCAGGGGACAGTGGGGAGGCAGGGGAGGGGGTAGCTGTGGTCCAGGGACCCCAGGCCCTGATTCCTGTGCCTGGCGTCTGTCCTGGCCCCGCCTGTCAGAAGATGAACTTGTACAGTGGCTAATTTAAGGGGAGTGGGTGACCCGGACACTTCCTGGCACTGTGCCCGGGGTGCGGGTTTTAAATTATTGACTTTGTACAGTCCGCCTGTGGGCTCTGAAAGCTGGGGTGGGGCCAGAGCCTGAGCGTTTAATTTATTCAGCACCTGTGTTTCTGTGAATGCGGTGTGTGCGGCCATCGCAGATGGGGGTTCTTTCAGTTCAAAAGTGAGATGTCTGGAGATCATATTTTTTTATACAGGTATTTCAATTAAAATTTTTTTGTACATAGTGGATAATCCTGTATTTATTGGGCTGGGCATCCTGCGGGGAGAGAGGCGGTTCTGAGAAAGGGGCTTCTGGCTGTTGGGTGACCTGATGGCTTTCCTGTGGGGCTGCTAGTTTTGCCCACAGGGAAAATGGGGGAGGCCCAGCTGGGTGCCAGCCTCCCTAGTGCCAGAGGCTACTGCATGTGGCTTGTGTGCCTACATGCTGCACCCAGGGAGAGGAGCAGCTGGCTCCTGGGGTGCCTCTGGGAGGTGGACACAGGGAGCCCCACCAGTCAGGAGGTCATCCCTGGGTGGTCCCAGGAGGATCTCTGCAGCCCCTGCCCAGGGAGGCCTTGCCGGTGGGAATGACCAGATTTGTACCCTTGGTGGAAACAGAGATGTATGGGGGTGGGGAGGGAGTCCATGCTGCCTCAGACGGTGGCTGGGGGTTTTGAAGGATGAGGAGGAGTTTGCCAGGCACATGGGGTGGGAGTGTGTTCCGGGCAGTGCAGAGGCGTTAATGGGAGGGCCGCGGGTGGGGGTCTGGTGGAGGGTATCGGGGTGTTCAGTCATAGACCCTGGCCTGGCAGGTGTGTGGTGAGACAGTGGGGTATGAACCAGGTCCGGGTGTGGCAATGGGCCTGGCCACAATGTTCCTGGTGGGTAGAGGAGGCCTGGGTGGAGGGTCCCAGTGAGACTGCTCCCCCACCCCACCTCAGGGGCCTCCTTCTGCTCAACTGCTAACCCCGTGCTGGGCTGTGGGGTGCCCCATGCTGGCAGTGGGCCTGCACCTGGGACATCACCCAGTCTGCCAAGCTCACCCACTCGGCTCTCTGGCTCCTGGAGCCCTGTCTGCACCCTGCCTCCCATCTGCCCCTCCAAATAAGAGCCCCTGCCTAAGAGCCCCAGGCAGGCTGCACAGCGGGACAGAAGATGTCCCAGGTCCAAGGCCAGAGGCTGCGGCAAGCAGAAACGGGAAGTTTGGGAAACTGAAACAGGAGAAAAGGAGTCACCCTTCCTCTGGAGAGCAGGCAGGGCAGAGAGGGCGGGGGTCGGGGTTCCCGGCTCAGGTTGTGACTGTTCAGGGCATCAGCGGGTGTCTGTGGCCTCTGCTACGGAGGCCCAGGAGCGCCTGGAGGGCAGCTGCTCAGGCAGGTCCCTCGGGGCCCTCATCACCCTATAGCCTCAGCCCAGCAGGGGAAATGAGGAGGTGCCAGGAAGGATGAGCCACCAGTTCCCATAGACCTGGCCCAGCCGGCGTGCCCTGAGTCCAGCCTGGTCCAGTGAGGCTTTTCCCATTACCCCACCCCCCACCACCAAAATAGGGCCCTCGGGCAGCAGCAGTCCCAGGCAGTTGCGCCCACCTGCTCCCAGGCCAACTTCCATGGGCATTCCCAGCCCAGCTCTCAAACATGGCCTCACTTGGGTTGCTTTCGGAAACTGAAGCCCAGAAGTGGAGACGGGCAGACGTCAGAATAGGACTCTGGTCCCTCCCACTGCCGTGCCCCACACACTGCTGCTGAGGGCTGGCTGGGGACCCCTCTAAGGGGCCAAGGCCTACAGGGTGGGGACATGGGCTAGGGCTCTGGGAATGGGTGCAGAGTGCTGGGCTGAGGCTCCCAGTGAGACAGCTCTGGCCTTCTAGCACAGGGGATGGTGGGCCTTTGGACACAGCCCTACACTCCCTGACTCAGGAGGAGACAGGGCCCAGCCAGCGCGGGTCCATCCCTCAGGCTCGGCCTGGAGTGTCTGCCTGGCTGAGCACCTTTGACCCAGGGGTGGCGGGAGCTGGTGGAGGATGCCTGTGGGCCTTTTCTGACTCCTGGGGGGCCACAGTGAGCTTCCAGAGACGTCTCTGAGGGCGCCATCCTGGTCCAGAGACAAGCAGAGCTCCAGAGCCCCAGCGCCAGGAATCAGCTCCCCCGTGGGCCCGGCCCACCACAGCTGCTTTGGCTCTGCTGGGCCACTTGACTTTGGGTGCAGGATGAGGGGAAAGGATTCAGGGCCTCCCCAACCCTTCTCTGGCCCCTCCAGCCCCACCACGGCTGTCTGGGCTCCCTCACACCCTTCTCCTAGACGCTCCCTGCGGCTCTGGCAGGATCCAAGTGACCCTAGGCCTGGTTCCTCCCCCCGGTCCCCACCCTAGACCCTGAGGTCCGGCCCCTCCCTTGGGGTTGAAGCCCAGCAGAATCCACTGTGTTCCCGCGGGGCCTCTGTGGGCTCCTAGGCGGGATCTGGCTGGGGGTGCTCAGGCCCCTTCCCTATGGACTGGGACCCTCCCACCCTGCCTGGGAGCCTCCAGGGCTGTAGCACCTCTTAGCCACTCGGGTTGAGAGATGATGCATCTCCCCAACCATGCTCACCCCTGCAGGGTGTACACCAACAGGTCTGGACCTGTTGCCTGCAGGATCTGGGACCAGAGTCCAGGTCAGAATCAGCCACCGCCCTGAGCCTCTCTCAGGGGAAGACGGGGCAACCAAGCACATCCATCCCAGGGCACCCTCCTCCTAGCTTGCAGACCTGGGCCTGCTTGGTTGCTTATGACCAGATGGGCGCCTGGCCTCTGAGGCTCAGTTTCCCCCACCTGGGTCATTCAGAGCTGGGTCCAGGTGACCCATCCCCAAGGGAGGCCCCTTGCTTGTTCATGGGGGAGCAAACCTTCACTAGCCATCCTGGCATCTGGGGCGTTGCCCTGGGAGGCTTTCTGGGAGCCCTGGCCAGGAGGAGGGCAGTGGCCAGGCTGGAGGGGCAGGCCCTGCACCCGCCCTGCCCAGTCAGGCCTGACTGCCGGGAACCCTGGGGGCAGAGGCTGTTCGGTTGTGAAATGAAAGCTCACGTTTTCACCAGGGCTGCCTGGGAAGCAGTGGGCCTGGAAGCCACGTGCTGGAGGATCTGCTACGAGAGGAGCCTCTGCAACAGAAAGGACTCATTGAGAAATTCCGGGGCTGGGAATCTGGCTTGGGCCCTGTACTCTCAGCCCTGGCCAGGGGTCAGGGATGGACTGAGACCCAGCAAGCTCTCGTCTCCCCTGTGCTCTGTGGGGAGACTGGCTCAACCTTCCCTAACACCTGCCTGAGACCCTAGGCCCAGCAGCACCTGGACGCTGCCCACACAGATCCCCCAGCGGCCCCCATCCAGCCTTGGGTGACCTGACTGCTTCCTTTGGAGGACCCTGGGTGCCTCAGACCCGGTGTGGGCTTAGCACCCCCTTCCGTTTCCCTTTCTCTCCCCGACTTCCCGGGGCCCAGTGTGATGCTGGTGTCATATCACACCACGGGCTCGGCCCGAGAGTCAAATGGGTGATGGTCAGCCCTCAGCCCCTGCCTGTCCAGGCTACTACCGCCAGTCCAGGGAGCTGCTCAGCCTCTGCCCACAGGACAGCCCCACACAGCTGCACAGGTGGCTTCCTACAGTTTCCTTTTGTGCTGCTTCCGCTACAGTTCAGGGGCTCCCAAGCCAGTTGGGTGCCCGGCAGGGGGTGGGGGAAGGTTTTCAGGGGCTGCCAGGGATCACTTCCCTTTGCCGCGCAGCTGTGGCAGCAAAGCCATGCCAAGGTTTCGTTTCTGGAGCTGCTTTGGAAGACAGACACTGAACAGGGCCCTGATGGCTACAGAAAGGCTGTGTCCCAGTCTTTCTTTCTGGGAAGTTGGGCTGGCCTTGGGCCCAGAGGGTGAGGAGGCCAGGAGAGGCGGTAAGTCAGGGTGGTGAGAAGAATGGACCTCGGAGCGGAATCTTGCCCCCCATGTGGGTGCCAGGCAGGCTGCGGGGCACGGTCAGCCTTGACCTCGACCCTGACCTATTTACTGACCTGTGGACAAACCAATCTGTTCCAAGGTTGCCAAGAGAGCCAGGACGGCATCCGTGTGGCCCAGCCTGCACGGACAGCTGGAATGGCGCACTCCTCCCAGCAGACAGCGGTCATGTGTGACACGGGGAGCGCGGCCTGCTCCCCCAGGAGGACGCTTTCCAGAATTCGGCAGAATGTTTCTAAAGGACACCTTTAGACAGCAAATCAGCGAAGGACCAGCCGTGCACAGAATAATTGGACCAGGTGTGGAGAGAGGTAGCTGATGTGGACATGGGTGGGGGAGACGCGGGCTGGGCACAGTCTCCTGGGAGTTGGAGGCGAGGGACAGAGGGTGGAGAAAGAGACCCAGGAAGCTTCTAGCCTGGAGGAGGGCAGGTTGGAGTTTCAGAGGTCTTGTCTCCCAGACAGTCCTTCCTAGGGCAGCCTGTCTCCCTCCCCTCCAGCCCCAGAGCCCAGGGTCCCGCCGTAGCCCAGCCCCATCCTGGACCTGAGACAACCTGGGTCTCAAGGAGCCCCTCCCAGACCCAAGGCTCCACACACAGGCCTCGTTCTGATGAGCGATCCTGCTCCTGCAGAGGAAGGTGTCCTGCAGATGCCAGGGACCTGCAAAACCTGACACAGGGCAGCACAGACCTCCCTGCCTCGCCTGCCCTCCACAGAGCCTCCTGGCCCCAAGCAGTGGGACAGCTGGGGGCAGCTGGAGGCACCTGCAAGCACCAGGTCCAGACCCGTCCTCCTGGCCAGGTCCCTGCAGGATCTCCCAGGGGTGCCGTGCCCCAGGTGCCGGCCAGGATGGGGGGTGGTGGGTGTTTGCTTCCCCATGAACAAGCAAGGGGTCTCCCTTGGGGATGGGTCACCTGGACCCAGCTCTGAATGATCCAGGTGGGGGAAACTGAGGCCCAGAGGCGAGGCACCCACCCGAAGTCATAAGGGGCCAACCAGGCTCAGGTCTGCAAGCCAGGAGGAGGCTGGTCTGGGGTGGGCATGCTTTTGGGAGCCCCGTCTTCCCCCGGAAGGCCAGGGTGTGGCTGGCTGTGAGCTGGCCACCTTTGCAGCACCACCTCCTGCAGGGCCCTGGGCTGCCCTCTGCTGCTCTATTGACATGAGTGGGGGCCAGTTGAGGGACCGGTGGCCCTCTAGGCCCAGCACGTGCTGCAGCCCCATGCTGCTCTCCTGGCCTGAACTCCTGTGGCCACTATGCTGAGGCTGGCTCTGCGGGCTTCCTCCAGACTCTAGGGGTTGGCCTATGCAGGGCAGGTGCTCGGATGTCCCGGAGGAGCTCCTGGGCAGCGTCTGTTGGGCCCCTCACCAGAACTGCTGTGATCAGTGACCCCCACCCCACTGGCCACTCCAACAGGTGGCAGGGGGCATGGAGAAGGGAAGTGCTGGTGCCCCAGTCCTTGGGCCAGACCCAGCCCAAAGGTGGTCTGAGCGTTCCCTGAGGCCTCTGAGCGTCCTGCCGGGGTCCAGGCTGTGGGACCGCCCTGGACCGCACCTGGGAAGACACTCCCATCAGGCAGCCGGGCCTGCTCTGGTTTGCAGGTGCCCTGGGTCCTGTATTCTCTCAGCCTTGGCAGGGGTCAGGGATGGACAAAGACCCAGCAAGCTCCAGTGACTGGCTCCACCCCTTGGGCCAGGCCAGGCAGAGCTGTTTGCCTGCAACCAGGGACCGGGGGTCCTGGACCACTAGATGCGCCAGAAACTCTGATGTGCCCTGAAAGCTTGTCGGGACTGGAGCCCTATGTCTAGAAAGGACATGAGATATGGGCCCTCATATCCCATGGGGGAGCAGGTCAGTGTAGAGAGGACCAGGGACCTGGAAATGCGTTGGGAGTGCAAAGCCATGCTGTGCTGTGGGTGCACATCCATGGGGCGCAGGGCACCCAAGACTCCCAACCCCTACATGCCCCTGTCTGGTTTTCTGCTCACCAAACCCTCCCACTTTTCACTCAGGAGGGAACCAGACATTCCCTGGGCAGGGAACTGCACCTGAGAGGTATGACTATGTGGCAGGATGATTCCAGATGCAGCAGAAGCATGGTGAGGGCTCTTTGGGGCCACCATCACTGTCAGCCTTTGCACAGGAGTGCTCCCGAGCGGGGCCTGGGAGACAGCACAGGCAGCTCTGCGGAGTTCTGGGGAGAGGGGCTTGGCAGTGGGAGCAGCAGGTGCAAAGGCCCTGAGGCAGGCGGAGGGGCAGGTGCCAGGACCACAGTCCCATCCAGCACTCGCCCTAGGCCCTGCCTCCTGGTCTGCTCCATGCCCAGGGTCCCCCTCAACAGTCTGTTCTGTGTGGGGTGAGCTGAGGGGAGAAAGAAGGGGCCTCAGAAGCACAAGGGCACTGAGCAGAGCCCTGGGGCTACAGGCCTTAGCTCCCGCTGTGAGGACTGGGCAGGGGTCAGCAGGCATGCCTCCGGGTGGCCCATGCCAGCCATGGAGCAGGCCAGGGGCTGCTCTGGTGCCCACAGGACTGCCCATTTGCCAGCACAGGACCTGGCCCTGGGGCGTCCTGGAGTCCCAGCTCTATCCTGAAGCAACCACCTCTGTCCTCCCTCTGGAAAGGACCAGCAGGGTCTACAGGGCCACCCAGGAATGCAGGCAACTCTATGATGTGTAGACACCGCAATAGATCTATGCTGTACACATGCGAAAATGTCGGTGGGTGTGTATATCTATACAAGCTCCAAGTGTGTGTCTCTGGGTTTTTGTGCATGTGCATGTATGTGTGTGGATCTGTGTGCAGGTGTGATTTCGTGTGTGCATGTCTGTGTGTATATGCATGTGGGCACGTGTCTACCATGTATGTGTGTGCTCCAGAGTGTGTGATCCTGTGTGTGCGCACGTGTGTGTGCATGCACGTGTCTGCACCTGGGCAGGACCTGTCCTAAGCAGAGCCTGGAGCCAAGACTAGCAGTTCTCCCCTCTCCCGCCCCCAAATGACGTGGCTGCTGCCACCGCGTGACTCACCCTCCCTTCACTCAAAGGGCACAGCAGCACGTGGGGGCGCCTCCTGTGACTCAGCACCTCCCGGAGGCGGGGAAGGGGGACGCTGGTGACAGGGGGGGAGCCTGGGGCTGAGAGGTGAACGGAGAGGCAGCGGAGCACACAGGCCCTGCCCACCTGCGTGTCCTGTCCAAGGATGCCGGGACCCCGACCAGTCGGTCACAGGCGCGTCCTAGCGTTGGGGGCACACGTGTGTTCCCATGTGTGACGCCAGCTGGACCGTCCGGGGCCCCGGACGGGGTTTAAGAACATTCCCGGGCCCTGTGTCCTCCACAGTTAGGGGATCCGCTGCGAGCGCGCACAGGGGAACGCGAGGCCGGGGTGGGTTCTCGGGCGCCGAGGACGCAGGAGGAGGCGGATCCAGGGGCCGGGGGGCGGCGCAGAGACAGGGGCGCGTGGGGAGCGGGAACGCGCTTTAGGGAGCGGCGCAGGCGGAGCCGGCCAGATCTCTAAGGCGGGGGAGGATTGTGCGGATCGGGAGGTAAAAGTTCGGCCTGACCCGGGAGCCGAGGAGGCCGGGCTGGCCGAAAGGACCCCGCCCACGGACGCGGCCCACGCGAGGCCCCTCCCTCCCCAGCGCCGAGGACGCGCTTGTCCCAAGCGGGCATGGCGCGGGGTCCGGGGAGAGAGTGAGGACTCGGAGCTGTGGCCCGCGGACTTCCCCGCCCCCACACCCTGGCCCAGCCTCGGTACGTTGTGTCCCCGTCCCCACCACACGCGGTCTCCAGGGCCGGCACCTGACTCCAGGCCCTGCTGCGGCCGCTGCGCCCGGCGTCCAGATGAGCCGTGGGCTGCCTGGGTCGGCAGGGGGCCCTGGGGCAGGAGGGAGGGGAGAGGGGCCAAGGTTCCACCCACCAGGGCACCTGCGGGCGCACTGTCTCCAGGACCACAGGTGCAAGCACTGACGGGGCCCCAGGCCAGCACTCCACGGAGAGCCGGGTCCCAGGAGGGCTGCGCGGCAGGTGCGGGGCCGCCCTGCGTCTGGCTGTGGGGTGCCCGTGGGGTTCTGCCCCTCGGGTCTCCTGCCTCCTGGGGAAAAGGAGCTGGAGACGGCCTGCCCTGGGGCGAGTCAGTAGGGTCGGCCCAGGTAGCAGAAGGCGAGCAGGTTGCTCACTGGCCGGTGGGTGGGGAGTGGGTGCCCCCTTCCTCCCATCCACAGCTCAGGCCCTCGTCTCTGGGGACCTCGGGGCACCGCGTGGAGGAGCTCTGGCCTGCGGAGAGGGGTCTGCGGTGGGAATGGGCAGCCAGGCTGGGGGCACCGTCGAGGCGTCTCCACCACCTCGGCACCCACGTTGGGTTTTGCGGGGGCTTCCCAAGTGGGCCCCTGGGTGCCTTCCTTGTTCATCCCTCCACCCATTAGAATCCCCAATACCTAAAACTCCCTGAACCCCTCCACCCATTTCTTTTATTTCCCTGTGAACCACCAGCCACGGCCCACTCACCTTGAGACCCCTACTTTCGCATCCCAGACCCAGCCCCACCGCCCCCAGCCTCCTGTGTCCCTCTAGCGCTGCACCCCTACCTCCTCCCAGTCATCTGTGTCCCCATGAGGTGCTAGGTCCCTTCCCACCCCTGCCTCCTCCTCCCTGGTCCCACTGGAGAGAACCCCAGGCAGAACCGAACAGTCTCCACCTGAGAAATCCCTTCCTGGCCTGGGGTCCCCACGGCTGGCCCGGTCCCACCCAGAGCCACCTGGTAACCTCGCAGGCCAGTGGCCACCCTCTGGGAGGTCCCAGCAGATGGGGTGTGTGTGTGCGTGTGGTATGTGTGTGTGGTGTGTGTGTGTGTGGTCTGATGTGTATGTGATGTGTATAGTGTGTGTGTGTGTGTGCTCTATGTGTATTGTGTGGTCTGTGGTGTGTAGTGTTTGTGTAAGATGTGTGGTTGTATATATGGTGTTTGTGTATGGTGTGTAGTGTGTGCATATTGTGTGTGTTGTGTATGGTGTGTGTTGTGTATGTATCGTGTGGTGTTATGTATAGAGTATGTGATGTGTGGTTGTGTGTGGTGTGTGTATCGCGTTATGTGTGTGTGGTGTTTTGTGGTGTGTGGTGTTTGTGTGTGGTGTGTGTATATCATGTGTGGTATTGTGTGTGGTGTGTGCTGTTTGTATGGTGTGTGTTGTGTGTGTGTGATGTTTTGTGGTGTGTGGTGTTTGTGTGTGTGGTATGTATATCTCGTGTATGGTGTGTGTGTTGTGTGTTTTGTGATGTGTGGTATTTGTGTGTGATGTGTATATATCATGTGGTATTGCGTGTGGTGTGTATGGAGTTTTGTGGTGTGTGGTGTTTGTGTGTGGTGTGTATATATCATGTGTGGTATTGTGTGTGGTGTATGTGTGGTGTGTATGGAGTTTTGTGGTGTGTGGTGTGTATATATCATGTGTGGTATTGTGTGTGGTGTGTGGTGTGTATGGAGTTTTGTGGTGTGTGGTGTTTGTGTGTGGTATGTATATATCATATTGTGTGTGGTGTGTGTGTGGTGTGTATGGAGTTTGTGGTGTGTGGTGTTTGTGTGTGGTGTGTATATATCATGTGTGGTATTGTGTGTGGTGTATGTGTGGTGTGTGTGGAGTTTGTGGTGTGGTGTGTATATATACGTTAGTATTGTGTGTGGTGTGTATGGGTTTGTGGTGTGTGGTGTGTATATATCATGTGGTATTGTGTGTGTGGTGTGTGTGTGTGGTATGTATGGAGTTTTGTAGTGTGTGGTGTTTGTGTGTGGTGTGTATATATCATGTGCGGTGTTGTGTGTGGTATGTGTGTCATGCGTTTACTGGTATGTGCTGTGCATGGTGTGTTGTGCGTGTGTGGGTGTTTTTTGTGGTATGTGGTGTGTATATATCATGTGCGGTGTTGTGTGTGGTGTGTGTGTCATGCGTTTACTGGTGTGTGCTGTGTATGGTGTGTGTGTGGTGTGTATGGAGTTTTGTGGTGTGTGGTGTGTATATATCATGTGTGGTGTTGTGTGTGGTGTGCGTGTCATGTGTTTTGTGATGTGTGGTGTGTGTGGTGTGTGTGTGGTGTGTGTGCTGTGTGTGTGGTGTGTGTTGATGTGTGGTGTGTGTGGTTATTAGTGTGAGCAGTGTATGCTGTGTGTGTGGTGTGTGGTGTGTGTGGTGTGTGTGCTGTGTGTGTGGTGTGTGTGTGATGTGTGTGGTGTGTGGTGTGTGTGGTGTATGCTGTGTGTGCTGTGTGTGCTGTGTGTGCTGTGTGTGTGATGTGTTCTGTGTGTGGTGTGTGTGGTGTGTGTGCTGTGTGTGTGTGGTGTGTGTGTGGTGTGTGTGATGTGTGTGGTGTGTGCTGTGTGTGCTGTGTGTGCTGTGTGTGTGGTGTGTGTGTGATGTGTGGTGTGTGTGATGTGTGGTGTGTGTGGTGTGTGTGTGATGTGGTGTGTGTGCTGGGTGTGCTGTGTGTGGTGTGTGTGTGCTGGGTGTGCTGTGTGTGGTGTGTGTGGTGTGTGTGGTGTGTGTGTGATGTGTGGTGTGTGTGGTGTGTGTGGTGTGTGTGTGATGTGTGGCGTGTGTGCTGTGTGTGGTGTGTGTGCTGTGTGTGCTGTGTGTGCTGTGTGTGTGCTGTGTGTGCTGGGTGTGCTGTGTGTGGTGTGTGTGCTGGGTGTGCTGTGTGTGTGGTGTGTGTGGTGTGTGTGAGGATGTGTGGTGTGTGTGGTATATTGTGTGCTGTGTGTGGTGTGTGTGTGTGATGTGTGTGGTGGTATTGTGGTTAGTATTATTGGTGTGTGTGTGATGATGTGGTGTGTGTGCTGTGTGTGGTGTGTGTGGTGTGTGTGTGCTGTGTGTGGTGTGTGTGGTGTGTGTGGTGTGTGTGCTGTGTGTGTGATGTGTGGTGTGTGTGGTGTGTGTGGTGTGTGGTGTGTGTGCTGTGTGTGTGATGTGTGGTGTGTGTGTGGTGTGTGTGGTGTGTGTGTGATGTGTGGTGTGTGTGGTGTGTGTGGTGTGTGGTGTGTGTGCTGTGTGTGTGATGTGTGTGGTGTGTGTGGGTGTGTGTGGTGTGTGTGTGATGTGTGGTGTGTGTGTGGTGTGTGTGGTGTGCGTGTCATGTGTTTTGTGATGTGTGCTGTGTGTGGTGTGTGTGGTGTGGTGGCAGAACCCAGCTGGGAGGCAGGGAGGGTGGTGGAAATTCCTTTGAGGAAAGACTTCCTTCCCTAAGGAGGAGCCAGGCAGAGGGTGGGGGCAGGGGCGGCAGGTGCAGGCAGGGCTCCGGATGGTCGTTGGGGGAGGCCATGGGGCCAGGACCTGCTGCTGGGGTGGGGACAGGCCGTGGGGCCATGGCCATGGTGGGAGACCGTGGGGCCAGGACCTGCTGCAGGGGTGGGGATAGGAGTCCTTGTCCAACCAGGGGCAGGGCAGGCTCATTTCTTTCCACTGGCTAAATTAATTAAAAAAAAAAATTCCTCTGATATGAATACTGAGTCACTTTAAACATTTCTCAGATGTAAATGGAAATCTAATAAAATCTGTGAAAGGTATTTTTAAAACAGCTTTATTGAGGTGTGATTTACATACCATAAAATCCACCCACTACCAGCAGTTTCAGTGAATCCACCCACCACTCAGTGATTTTAGTGCAACCATCACCGCCCTCCAATTTTAGAAATTTCCATCGCCTCGAAGTCCCCTCACAGCCCTGAGTAGTCACTTCCTCTTCCCACCCCCAGCCCTAGGCAAACACTAACCTGCTTTCCGCCTTGATAGATTTGCCTTTTTTGGACATTCCGTATAAATAGAATCATACAACTGGTAGTCTTTGGTGTCTGGTTGCTCTCACTGAGCATAATCCTTTGAGGCTGGTCCACACTGTAGCATCATGGGTGGGTAGTTCCTATAATCCTCTCCCATTGTACGGCAAAGCCACATTTTGTTTAGCCACTCACCAGTTGATGGACATTCGAGCTGTTTCCACATTTTGGCTGTTATGAATAAAGCTGCTATGAACATCGAGGTAGAATTGTTTATTGTTTTTTGTTTTTGCGACAGGATCTAGCTCTGTCACCCAGGCTGGAGTGCCATGGCGTGATCATGGCTCACTGCAGCCTCCACCTCCTGGGCTCAAGCAATTCGCTGGCATCAGCCACCTCCTGAGTAGCTGGGACTACAGGAGAGCATGACCACACCGGGCTAATTTTTTTTTTTTTTTAAGTAGAGACAAAGTCTCACTGTGTTGCTCAGGCTAAGGTATACTTCCTTGTGTGGACATATGTTGTCATTTCTCTCAGGTGGAGACATAGGAATGGCATTGCTGGGTCATATGGTAAATATACATTTTACTTCTGAAGAAATTGGCTATACTTTTTTTTTTTTTGAGACATAGTCACACTCTGTTGCCCAGGCTAGAGTGCAATGACGTGATCTCCGCTCACTGCAACCTCCGCCTCCTGGATTCAAGTGATTCTCCTGCCTCAGCCTCATGAGTAGTTGGGATAACAGGCACCTGCCACAATGCCCAGCTATCTTTTTTCTTTCTTTTCTTTTCTTTTCTCTTTTTTTTTTTTTTTTTTGAGACAGAGTCTCCCTCTGTCACTCAGACTAGAGTGCGGTGGCGTGATCTGGGCTCACTGCAAACTTTGCCACCCGGGTTCAAGTGATTCTCCTGCCTCAGCCTCCGGAGTAGCTGAGATTACAGGCATGCACCACCATGCCCAGCTAATTTTTGTATTTTTAGTAGAGACTGGGTTTTACCGTGTTGACCAGGCTGGTCTTGAACTCCTGACCTCAAGTGATCCGACCACCTTGGCCTCCCAAAGTGCTGGGATTACAGGCGTGAGCCACCATGCCTGGCAGCTATACATTTTTCATATGTCTGAAACGTATGAAGTTTCCAGTGTTCCCACGCCCTTGTCACCCCTTCTTATTGTCGCCCTTTTTTATTACAGCCATGCTAGTGTGTGAAGTGGCAGCCCACTGGGCGTTTTCCCTACTGCCCTTTGCGGAGCGAGCCTCACCCATGGGCATGTGCCAGAGCTGGCTCCCACTGGGCTTCGATTTGAATTTTCCCGGTAGTTGATGATGTTGAGCATCTTTTCATGTGTTTAAAAGCCAAAGTCATTTATATATCTTCTGTGTTGAGATGTCTAATAAAATTTTTGCCTTCTCTTTTTACTTGGGTTGTCTTATTTATTTATTTTTCTTTTTTGAGACGGAGTCTCACTCTGTCCCCCAGGCTGGAGTGCAGTGGTGTGAACACGGCTCACTGCAAGCTCTGCCTCCTGGGTTCACGCCACTCTCCTGCCTCAGCCTCCTGAGTAGCTGGGACTACAGGCGCCCGCCACTATGCCTGGCTAATTTTTTTGTATTTGTAGCAGAGATGGGGTTTCCCCATGTTAGCCATGATGGTCTCAATCTCCTGACCTCGTGATTTGCCCACCTCGGCCTCCCAAAGTGCTGGGATTATAGGCGTGAGCCACCATGACCGGCCAGGTTGTCTTATTTTTAAAAATATGTTTATTATTAATTGTAAACTATATGTAACAAAAAACTTTTCTTTCTTTTTGTGACAGAGTTTCACTCTTGTTGCCCAGGCTGGAGTACAATGGCGCGATCTTAGCTCACTGCAGCCTCTGCCTCCCGGGTTCAAGTGATTCTCCTGCCTCAGTCTCCCGAGTAGCTGAGTTTACAGGCAGATGCCACAATGCCCAGCTAATTTTTGTAGTTTTAGTAGAGATGAGGCTTCACTGTGTTATCCAGGATGGTCTCGATCTCCTGACCTCGTGATTCGCCCGCCTGGACCTCCCAAAGTGCTGGGATTATAGGTGTGAGCCACCACGCCCGGCCAGGTTGTCTTATTTTTAAAAATATGTTTATTATTAATTGTAAAATATATGTAGCAAAAAACTTTTCTTTTTTTTTTTTTTTGAGACAGAGTTTCACTCTTGTTGCCCAGGCTGGAGTGCAATGGCGTGATCTTGGCTCACTGCAGCCTCCGCCTACTGGGTTCAAGTGATTCTCCTGCCTCAGTCTCCCAAGTAGCTGGGTTTACAGGCAGATGCCACAACGCCCAGCTAATTTTTGTATTTTTAGTAGAGACAGGGTCTCACTATGTTGGTCAGGCTGGTTTCAAACTCCTGACCTCTGGTGATCTGCCCGCCTGGGCGTCCCAAAGTGCTGGGATTACAGGCGTGATTTTTTACATTTCTATTTTGTTTTTGTAGAAACAGGGTCTCACTATGTTCCCCAGGCTGGTCTCAAATTGCTGGGCTCGTGATACTCCTGCCTTGACCTCCTAATGTACTGGGATTACAGGCGTGAGCCACTGTGCCCAGCCAATTTTTATTTTCTTAATGATGTTGTTTGAAGGACACTGTTTTCAGTTTTGATGAAATCCAATTTATCTCTATTTTCTTTCATGATCCTGCCTTTGGTCTTGCATCTGAGAACACTTTGCTTCACTCAAGGTCGGTCACGAAGATTTCCCCTCATGCATCCTTTTAACCATTTCATGCCTTTAGCTCTTACGTTTAGGTATCTGGTTCATTTCAAGTTAATTTTTGTGTATGGAGTGAGGTAGGGGTAACTCATCTTTTTACATGTGGATATCTAACTGTCATAGAACAACTGTTGAAAAGAGTGTCCTTTCCCCAACTGAAAGCCTTGGCACCTTTGTCAAACATCAACTGAGCCTAAATTTTTGGGTTTATTTCTGGATTCTCTATTGATCTATATCTTGATTCTCATGCCAGCATGCACTCTATTACTGTAGTTTTATAGTAAGTTTTAAAATGGAAAGTGTGAATCTTCCAATTTTGTTCCCTTTCAAAATTATTTTGGCTATTCTGGATCCTTTGCATTGCCATATAAATTTTATGATCAGGTTGATAATTTCTGCCAAAAAAAAAAACAAAACAAAAAAAACACAAGCAAACCCAAAAAGCTTGTTCACATTTCAATAGGGATTGCATTCAACCTACAAACTAATTTGGAGAGCAATGTCATCTAAACACTGAGTCTTATAATCCATGAATACTGACTGTCCATCCATTCATTTAGATCTTCAATATCTCTTTGAAATGTTATATAGTTTTAAGCGTACTAGTCTTGCACTATTTTCATTAAACTTATTCCTAGGTATTTTACTATTATTATTTTGAGACAGGGTCTCCCTAAGTCTCCCAGGCTGGAGTGCAATGGCACAATCTCAGCTCACTGCAAACTTTACCTCCTGGGTTCAAGTGATTCTCCTTCCTCAGCCTCCCAAGTAGCTGGGATTACAGGTGTGTGCCACCACGTCTGGCTAGTTTTTGTATTTTTAGTAGACACGAGGTTTTACCATGTTGGCCGGGCTGGTCTTGAACTCCTGACCTCAGGTGATCCACCCACCTTGGCCTCCCAAAGTGCTGGGATTACAAGGGTGAGCCACAGTGCCTGGTTGGTATTTTATTGTTTTTTAATGCTGTTGTGAATAAAATGCCTACAACTCCTGGGTTCACTCCTAATCTGCATGTGTGTGGATCTTCTAATTAGCATATCACATGCTTGGAGAATTGATCTAACAGGCCGACCTCCCCTGAGGTCTCAGAGTGACCAGTAGGTGGTGCACACGAAGGTTATTCCTGAATAGAACAGCAAAGGCTTGGAAAATGAACTGATAACTGGAACCACATTGCACAAGAGACTAAAATAAGAATGACCAAAAAAAGACCCAGAGAATCATCATTTACCATTTAACATTTCCACGATAGAAACAAAAATCACTTGATATGTGAAGAAAGCGAATATCTAAACTCATGAATGGAAAAACAACGGACACCAATGATACGATGGCTCGCATGAATCATCTGACAAGGACTTTAAAACAGCTGTTGTAAAAATGCTCAAACCAGCAACTGCAAACAGTCTTGACACAAATATCAAAATAGAAGGACTCAGAAAAGAAATCGAAGATGTAAAGAAGAACCAAAGGGAAATTTCAGAACCGAAAAATGTAACTGAAGAAAAAACTCACTGGATGGATTCAGCAGCAGAATGGAGGTAACAGAGGAGTCAACAGCCTCAAAGGTATGTTCACAGAAATTAATCTGAACAAGAGAGAGAAAAAATAATTTTAAAAAATGAACAGAGACTCTAGGACCTGTGGGACAGTAACAGGGCTAATATTTATGTCACTGGAGTCCTAGAAGGAGAGAGACCATGAGGCTAAAAGAACATTCGAGGAAGTAACAGCTGAAAAATTTATCAAGTTTTGTAAAAGACCCAACAGATTCAAGAAGCAGAGCAAATTCCATCCAGGATAAACCAAGAAATCCATTCCAAGACACTTCAAAGATTAAATTGCTGCAAACTACAGACAAAATAATCTGAAGACCGGGCGTGGTGGCTCACCCTGTAATCCCAACACTTTGAGAGGCCAAGGTGGGCAGATCACTTGAGGCCAGGAGTTCAAGAACAGCCTGGCCAACATGGAGAAACCCCCATCTCTACTAAAAATACAAAAATTGCTGGGCGTGGTGGGTGTTTGTAGTCCCAGCTATTTGAGAGGCTGAGGCAGGAGGCAAAACCCTCCTGCAATGTTTGGCCAACATGTTTGCCATGTTTGGCCAACATGGCAAAAACCCATCTCTACTAAAAATACAAAAATGAGCCGGGCATGGTGGTATGCGCCTGTAGTCCCAGCTACTCAGGAGGCTGAGGCACAAGAATTGCTTGAACCTGGAAGGCGGAGGTTGCAGTGAGATTGTGCCACTGCACTCCATCCTGGGTGACAGAGTAAGATTCTGCCCCAAAAATAAAAATAAAAATCTTAAAAGCAGCCAGAGAAATTTGATGTATTATCTATCTACAGATGTATTATCTATAAAGAAAAATTATTTGAATGGCTGGATTTCTCATCAGAACTCATAAGGGCTACAAAGAAAAGACACAACACTTTTCAGACTTCTACGTCCAGCAAATTTCCTCAGCCTGACAAAAGACATCAACAAATATCCTACAGCTAACTGCATACTTCATGGTGAAGTCCTAGATGCCTTCCCCCGGTCCTAAGACCAGGGTCAAGGTAAGGATTTCCACCCTCACCCTCTTTATCAACACCCTGCTGGAAGTTCTGGCTACTGCAAAAGGGCGAGACCAGAAATAAAAGGCATATCAGCTGGAAAGGAAGAAATGAAAGTGTCCTGATTTGCAGACAAGCATGATTATCTATGTAGAAAATTCCAGAGAACCTATTAGAAACCAAGAACAAGGCCCGGTGCGGTGGCTAACACCTGTAATGCCAGCACTTTGGGAGGCTGAGGCAGGTGGATCACTTGAGGTCAGGAGTTCAAGACCAGCCTGGCCAATATGGAGAAACCCCCATCCCTACTAAAAACAAAAATCACTGGGTGTGGTGGGTGTTTGTAGTCTCAGCTATTTGAGAGGCTGAGGCAGGAGAATCACTTGAGCCTGGGAGGCGGAGGCTGCAGTGAGCCAAGATTGCACGACAGCACAACACTCCAGCCTGGGCGACAGCGTGAGTGAGACTCTGTCACAAAAAACAAAAACAAAACAAAACAAAAAAACCCAAAAACCTAGAACCAATGAATGACTTTAGCCAGGTTGCAGGTTACAAGGTCAACACATAAAAATCAATCATGGCCTGGCGCAGTGGCTCACACCTGTAACCCCAGCACTTTGTCAGGAGATCAAGACCAGCCTGGCCAACATGATGAAACCCCATCTCTGCTAAAAACACAAAAATTAGCGGGATGTGGTGGCGGGTGCCTGTATTCCCAGCTACTAGGAAGTCTGAGACAGGAGAATCACTTGAGCCCAGGAGGCAGAGGTTGCAGTGAGCTGAGATCATGCCACTGTACTCCAACCTGAGTGACAGAGGGAGACTCTGTCTGAAAAATAAATAAATAAATAAATAAATAAAAACTTTTATTCCCATATACAAACAATGAACAATAGGAAGCCAAAAAAATTTTAAGGTTATAATTTACAATAGCTCCAAAACATGCCTAGATGTAAATCCAACACAACTTACGAAACCTGTGCACTGGAAACTATAAAATGCTCCTGAAAATAATCAAATAAAGGGAAAGACTTATTGGGTTGGTGGATTTGAAGTTTCAGCATAGTAAGGAGGTCCATTCTCCCCAAGGGATCTACAGATTTAACACAAAACCAGGCAAAATTCCAGCAGGATTTTTTTTTCCTTTGGTACATGTAGACTGATTTTAAACTTTATATGGAAGGGTAATTAATTAGAATAACTGAAATTTGAAAGCAAGAAAACAGTTGTAGGATTCAGACTATCCGATTTTCTTTGTTTTTGAGATGGAGTCTGGCTCTGTCGCTCAGGCTGGAGTGCAGTTCTCCGCGGTTCTCCTGCCTCAGTCTCCCGGGTCGCTGGAATTACAGGTGCCCGCCACCAGGCCCGGCTAATTTTTGTATTTTTAGTAGAGATGGGGTTTTGATATGTTGGTCAGGCTGGTCTTGAATTCCTAGCCTCAGGTGATCCGCCTGCCTCAGCCTCCCAAAGTGCTGGGTTACAGGAGTGAGCCACGCGGCCGGCTGACTATCTGATTTTAACACTTACTCTAAAGCCACAGCAGTCACGACCACGTGGAATCGCCAAAGTGATAGAGGCGCAGATCCACAGAAGGAAAAGATAGTCCGGATACAGCCACAGAAACTCACCATCTCCTCTGACCTTTGGCAAAGGGGCCATCCAGTGCAGAAAGGAGACTTCCCTCAGCAAATGGTGCTGGAATAACTGGTCATCGTTATTCTGAGTTGAACCGTTTTGGGTGTTCCTGGGAAGGCCTAGGGGAGCTGGGAACGGGGGCATTTCCAGATGAGCGAACCGGCACCTCCCACTGCTCCAGGGTGCGCGGAGCTGCCTGAGGCCCTGCCCGGGTGGGAGCCCTGCCCGCTGGGCAGCCTGCCCTCGGGTCCTCGTTCGTGGATAAAAAGGCACAGGTCAGAGCTGGGGAAGCTCTCCCCGGCCACCCAGGTGGTGAGGGTCACCCCGCAGTCACCCAGGTGGTCAGGGTCACCCTGCGGCCATCCAAGTGGTCAGGGTCACCCTGCGGCCACCCAGGTGGTGAGGGTCACCCTGCGGTCACCCAGGTGGTCAGGGTCACCCTGCGGCCATCCAGGTGGTGAGGGTCACCCCGTGGTCACCCAGGTGGTCAGGGTCACCCTGCGGCCATCCAAGTGGTGAGGGTCACCCTGCGGCCACCCAGGTGGTGAGGGTCACCCTGGGCCTGTGTCCACCCGGCTCCCTCCACTGCCCGGGGTAGGGAAGCAGCGCTGCCACGCAGTGGAACCGCCAGCTTCGCAAGACGCAGGCGCCCGTGGGGGTCCCTCCTGGGGTGAAGGGAGGGTCTTTCTGGGAACGCCCCCTTGGGGTGGCTCAGCTGCGAGGGGAACACGAGTCCTGGGAACCTGAGGCTGACGCAGGTGCTTGTCCTCAAAGACACCTCCCCCAATAAACGCTCAAGCGAGGGGGCGGGGAGACGGGAGACCTTGAGCCCGGCTCCCGGTTGCTGCGCGTGGAGGGAGCATCACGCCCCGCCCTTATTCCCGCCGCCACGGGGCTCCAGGGAGGCCGTCGCTCACCCACAGCAGCTGCGGGCCCGGCCCGGCCCTCCCGCGCCTGTAAGCCACGCCCGAGCTTCCCCCCCCCCCGGGCCCGCCCCCTCCTCCCGCCCCGCCCCCTCCTCCCGCCCCTCCTCCCGCCCCTCCTCCCGCCCCCGTAGCTGCTTCCTCTCGCCTTTTCCGGAACCGCGACCCCCGCGCCTTCCCTCAGGGCCCCGGGCGGGCGGACGCCAGACCCAGAAATCCGGGCGGGAGGTCGGGTGGTGTCTGCTCCGTCGCGGGCAGGTGTCGGGGCGGGTCGGAGCCAGGAGGACTCTCCGCAAAACGCCCAGCGACGTCAGTCTTCGCCAAGAGGCAGGTGGCTGCCCCGCTCCCCAGCTCGAGCCGGTTCGTCACCACGTGGCGTGGAGGCGGCGCCGGACTCCCGTCCTCGGCAGGGCTCGGGCTCAGGCTCAGGGCCGGGGCCTCTTGCCGCGCGCCCGGAACGCCCTCTCCGTCCTCCCCGCAGCCCGTCCCCACCACCCGGGCGCCCCTTCTCGCCGGCTGCCACCCGCGGCCCCGCTCCCCTGGAGAGACGGGGTTTCACCATGTTGGTCAGGCTGGTCTCGAACTCCTGACCTTAAGTGATCCACCCACCTCGGCCTCCCAAAGTGCTGGGATTACAGGCGTGAGCGACCGTGCCCAGCCCACATTATTATTTTAGTAATAGCCGTCCTAATGGATGTGAAGTGGAATCTCACTGTGGTTTTGATTTGCGGTCCTAATGACTAACGATGTTGAGAGCGCTTTCATGTGCTTATTGGCCATTTGTGTATCTTCTCCAGAGGAATGTCTGTTCAAGTCCAGTTTTTCGTTGGGTTGTGTGTCTTTTTGTTGTTGAGTTGTTGAAATTCTTTATATGTTCCAGATACTAGACCCTTATCAGAGATGTGATCTGCAAATATTTTCTCCCACTCAGTGGGTTGTCTTTTGTCTTTTCACTCACTTGATAGTGTCCTTTCATGCACAAAAGTTGTTAATTTTCTTTTTTTTTTTTTTTTTTTTGAGACGGAGTCTTGCTCTGTCGCCCAGGCTGGAGTGCAGTGGCGCAATCTCGGCTCACTGCAAGCTCCACCTCCCGGGTTCACGCCATTCTCCTGCCTCAGCCTCCCGAGTAGCTGGGACTACAGGCGCCCGCCACTGCGCCCGGCTCATTTTTTCTATTTTTAGTAGAGACGGGGTTTCACCATGGTCTCCATCTCCTGACCTTGTGATCCGCCCGCCTCGGCCTCCCAAAGTGCTGGGATTACAGGCGTGAGCCACCGCGCCCGGCAAAAGTTGTTAATTTTCATGAAATCCAATTTATCTATTTTTTCGTTTGTTGTTTGTGCTTTCAGCGTTTTTTTGTTTTGTTTTGTTTTTTGGTGTTTTTTTTTTTTGACAGAGTTTTGCACTTGTTGCCCAGACTAGGGTGCCATGGCGCGATCTCGGCTCACCACAACCTTTGGCTCCTGGGGCCAAGCAGTTTTTCTGCCTCAGCCTCCCGAGTAGCTGGGATTACAGGCATACACCACCACATCCGCCTAATTTGGTATTTTTAGTAGAGACAGGGTTTCTCCATGTTGGTCAGGCTGGTCTCAAACTCCTGACCTGGTGATCCACTCGCCTCATCCTCCCGAAGTGCTGGGATTACAGGCATGAGCCACCGTGCCCAGCCTTCAGCATTATGTTTAAGAAAACATTGCTAGCTGGGTACGGTGGCTCATGCCTGTAATCCCAGCACTTTGGCAGGCCGAGGTGGGTGGAACACCTGAGGTCAGGAATTTAAGACCTGCCTGGCGGACATGGTGAAACCCCATCTCTACTGAAAAATACAAAACTGTGGCATGTGCCTGTAGTCCCACCTACTCGGGAGGCTGGGGCAGAAGAATCACTTTAAACCTGGGAGGTGAAGGATGCAGTGAACCTACATCATGCCAGTGTACTCCTGGGCAATAGAGTGAGACTCTGTCTCAGAGAGAGAAAGAGAAAAGGAAGGGAGGGAGGGGAGGGAAGGGGGAGAAAGAAAAAGAAAAAGAAAGAAAAAAAGAAAAGGAAAGAAAACACTGCCAAATCCAATATTTTCTCCTGTCTTTTCTTCCAAAAGTTTTTGTAGTTTTAGCTCTTAAGTTTAATGTTTAATCCATTTGGAGTTACTTTTTGAATATGGGTTAAGGTCAGGGTCCAAGTTCATTCTTTTGCATGTGGTTAACATTTTCTCAGCACCATTTGTTGAAGACGCTGTCCTTTCCCCCATTGAATGGCCTTTTCCCCCTGTTGGGAATCAGTTGATCATATGTGAGAGTTTAACTCTTAATTCTATTCCATGTCTATCCTTATGCCAATACTATACAGTTTTGATTACTGTAGCTTTGTAGTAAGTTTTGAAATCAGGAAGTATGAATCCAACTTTGCTGTTTTTCAGAATTATTTTGGCCATTCAGGTCCCTTGAGATTCCAGGTGAATTTTAGGATAGGGTTTTCTTTTTTTTTTTTTTTTTTTTTTTTGAGACGGAGTCTCGCTCTGTCACCCAGGCTGGAGTGCAGTGGCCCAATCTCGGCTCACTGCAAGCTCCGCCTCCCAGGTTCACGCCATTCTCCTGCCTCAGCCTCCCGAGTAGCTGGGACTACAGGTGCCCACCACCTTGCCCAGCTAGTTTTTTTGTATTTTTTAGTAGAGACGGGGTTTCACCGTGTTAGCCAGGATAGTCTCGATCTCCTGACCTCATGATCCACCTGTCTCGGCCTTCCAAAGTGCTGGGATTACAGGCTTGAGCCACTGCGCCCGGCCAATGGAATTATTTTCTTAGTTTCCATTTGGGATTGTTCATTGATATTGTATACAGATGCAACTAATTTTTGTGTATTGGTTTTGTGTGCCTTGCATCTTTGCCTAGTTTGTTAGCTCTGAAAGTGTTTTTCTTTGTGAATTATTTAAGATGTTCTGCATATAACATCGTGTCACCTACAAATAGAGATAATTTTAATTCTTTTCTGATTTGAATGCTTTTTTGTTTGTTTAATTGCTCTGGCTAAAATATTCAGTACTATGTTAGATAGAAGTGTTGAAAGTGGGGATCCTTGTCTTGTTCCTGATCTTAGGGGGAAAGTTTTCAGCCCTTCACCATTGAATATAATGTTAGCTGTGGCCTTTTCATATATGGACTTTGTCATGTTGAGAAAGTTCCCTTCTATTCCTAGTTTACTGAGCATTTATATAATGAGTGTTGGATTTTGTGAAGTGCTTTTTCTGCATTAATTGAGGAAATTATGTGTTTTTTTTCTCTTCATTCTATAAATGTGCTGAATCGCATTGATTTCTGCATGTTCAACCAACCTTGCATTCCTGGAATAAATCCCACTTGGTCATGGCATATATCCATTTAATACACTGCTGAATTCAGTTTGCTAGTATTCTGTTGATAATTTTTGCATCTATGTTCATAAGAGACATTGGTCTGTAATGTTATTTCTTGTAGTGCCATTCTGGCTTTAATATCAGGGTAATGCTGGCCTTACAAAATGAGTTAGGAAGTGTTTGTTCCTCCTCAATTGTTTGGAATAGTTTGATAATTCTACTTTAATTCTACTTTAAATGTTTGGTATAGTTCACCAGTGAAGCTCTTGGCTCCTGAGCCTTGCTTTGTTAGAAGGTTTTTGATGATTGATTCAATCTCTTTGTTATAGGTCTATTTAGATTTTGTATTTCTTGAGTCAGTTTTGGTGTATGTGTGCATTTAAGAATTTGTTCATTTCATCTAGGCTATCCAATTTGTTGCTTATAGCATTCTTTTGTAATCCTTTTTATTTCTGTAAAATGAGTAGTAATGTTTCCAGTTCATTTGTGATCTTAGTGATTTTAGTCTTGTTTTATTCTTTGTCAATCTAACAGTTTGTCAATTTTGTTGATATTTTCAAGTACTAATTTTGCTTTTGTTGATATTCTCTATTTTTTTATTCTCCATGTCATTATATGTCATTAATCTCCACTATATATATATATACACACATTTTTTTTTTTTTTTTTTGGACACAGGGTCTTGTTCTGTCATCCAGGCTGGAGTGCAATGGCATGATCATAGCTCACTGTAACTTCAAACTCCTGGGCTCAACCAATCCTTCTGCCCCAGTCTCCTGAATAGCTAAGACTACAGGCACATGCCACCATGCCTAGCTAATTTTTTAATTCTAATTTTTTGTAGAACCAATATCTTGCTATGCTGCTCAGGGTGTTCTCAAACTCCTGGCCTCAAGTGATCCTTCCACCTCAGCCTCTCAAAGTGCTGGGATTATGGCACGAGCCACTGCACTCAGCCCACACTAATCTTTATTATTCTCTTCTTCCTGCTAGAGTTGGGTTATTTTAGTTCTCTCTTTTTTTTTAGTTCCTTAATGTGGCCTGTATAAAGATGTAAAGAGATATACTTCTTTTTGACATTTAAGAAAATCTCTTATTAGATCACTGGCTGACTGCAGAGATAATGAAATAAACTTAAATGACTACTCATAAGAAGGGATACAGATTTTGCAAACATAGTTTGGAAAAGTCACTAAACATATTTCCAGGCACCATGGCTCACACCTGTAATCCCAGCACTTTGGGAGGCTGAGGCGGGCTCATCACCTGTGGTCCAGAGTTCAAGACCAGCCTGGCCAACATAATGAAACCCCGTTTCTACTAAAAATACAAAAATATTAGCCTGACATAGTGGCAGGAGCTGTAGTCCCAGCTAGTTGGGAGGCTGAGGCAGGAGAATTGCTTGAACCCAGGAGGTGGAGGTTGCAGTGAGCTGAGATTGCACCACTGCACTGTAGCCTGGGTAACAGAGTGAGACTCTGTCTTCCAAAAAAAAAAAAAAGATAATTGGCTGGGCATAGTGGCTCACACCTGTGATCGTAGCTGTTTGGGAGGCTGAGGGAGGTGGATCACTTGAGGTCAGGAGTTTGAAAGCAGCCTGGCCAACATGGTGAAACCCTGTCTCTATTAAAAATATGAAAATATTAGCCAGGCCTGGTGGCGGGTGCCTGCCATCCCAGCTACTGGGAGGTTGAGGCAGGAGAATTGCTTGAAACCAGGAGGCGGAAGTGGCAGTGAGCTGAGACTGGACCACTGCAGTCCAGCCTGGACAACAGAGTGAGACTCCATCTCAAAAAGAAAAAAAAAAAAGACAATTGTAGCCCTCAACAGCAATTTTTGAGGAGGAAGAATCTGATTTTCAGAGTTAACCACATTTATATAGCTTGGATATTTGTCCTCCAAATCCCATGTGGAAATTGGATCCCCACTGTTGGAGGCAGGGTCTGGTGGGAGGTATTTGAGTCATGGGGTGAACTCCTCGTGAATGGTTTGGCACTGTCCTCATGGTAGAGTAAGTTTTCCCTCTAGCAGCTCCTCTGAGATCTGCTTGTTAAAAAGACCCTGGAACCTCACTCCTTGTTTCTGTGTCTCTCTCACCATGTGATGTGCCACCTCCCTTTCACCTTCCACCGGGAGTAAAAGCAGCCTGAGGCTCTTGCCAGAAGCAGGTGCTGGTGCCATGCTTCCTGTACAGCCTGCAGAACCAGGAACAAAGGAAACCTCTCTATAAATTACCCAGCCTCTGGTGCTCCTTTGGCAACACAAGTGGACTCAGACACACCTTATAATACTTGAAATGTCCAGTTCCAACACAAAATTACAAAGCATACAAAGAAACAGGAAAGTATGACCCATCACAGGAAAAAAAAGGTAATTTTATAGAAGTCATCTCTGAAGCTGTCCAGACATTGGAAGTACTAGACAAAAATGTTACATCAACTATCTTAAAAATATTCAATAAGCAGTCCTGGTGTGGTGGCTTATGCCTATAATCCCAGCATTTTGGGAGGCCGAGGAGGGCAGATCACCTGAGGTCAGGCGTTCCAGACCAGCCTGGCCAACACAGAGAAACCCTGTCTCTACTAAAAATACAAAAATTAGCCGGATGTGGTAGCGCACACCTGTAATCCCAGGTACTCAGGAGGCTGAGGCAGGAGAATTGCTTGAACCTGGGAGGCGGAGGTTGCAGTGACCTGAGATCACGCTAATGCACTCCAGCCTGGGTGACAGAGCAAGACTCCATCTCTCTCTCTCTCTATATATATATATATGTGTGTGTGTGTGTGTGTGTGTGTGTGTGTGTATTTATATTCAATAGGCTAAAGGGAAATATGGACATGGAGCTAAAGAAAATCAGAAGAATAAGGCATGAAACGAGGCAATCTCAATAAGATACATAAATTATAAAAGGGAACCAAGTGGACAATATAGAGCTGAAAAACAAAATAGCAGAAACGAAGAATTCAGCTGGGCATGGTGGCTCACACCTGTAATGCCAACACTTTGGGATGCTGACCCCAGGAGTTCAAGACCAGCCTGGGCAACATAGTGAGACCTTGTCTTTACAAAAAAAAGTATTTTTCTTAATTAGCCAGGTGTGGTGGTGCATGCCTATAGTCCCAGCTACTTGGGAAGCTGAGGTGGGAAGATTGCTTGAGCCCAGGAAGCCAAGGCTGCAGTGAGTCACATTCATGCCACTGCACTGCAGCCTGGGCAACATAGTGAGACTGTTTCAAAAAAGAAAAGAAAGACGTGAAGAGTTCACTCAAGGGGTTCAATGTCAGATTTGTGCACATAGAAGAAAGGACCATGGAACCTGAAGACAAGGTGATTGGAATTATCCACTCTGAAGAGCAGAAAGAAAAATGATGCAGAAAAATGGAATAACCCAAGGGACCTGAGACACCATCAAGTGTACCAACATACACATCATGGGAGTCCCGAAAGGAGAAGAGAAATAAAAAAGGGAAGAAAAATTATTTGAAGGAATAGTATCCCCAAACTCCCCAAATTTGATGAAATAAATGAATCTACATATCCCAGAATCTCAACAAACTGCAAACCGGATAAACTCAGAGATCCACAGTGAGAAACACTGTTGTCAAACTGTCAGAAAACAACAAAGACAAAGAAAGCAGCAAGAGAGAAGCAACTGGTCTCGTACAAAGGAGCCTCAATAAGATTTTTAGCAGATTTCTCATCAGAAGCCTTGGAGACCAGAAGGCAGTAGTATAGGTAAACTACACAAGAAAATATAAAATCAAGGATTATGATAGTTTTGGTTTGTAACTCCTGTTTTTTTCTATATGATTTGAAAGACCAATTCATAAAACAGTAATTATAAATCTGTGTTAATGGACATAAAATATATAAAGATGTATCTGTGACCCCCAAATATCTGAGACAAGTGTGGGTCAATTCAGGAAGTTTATTCTGCCAAGGTTGAGGACGTGAGCCCGTGACACAGCCTCATTAGGTCCTGATGCCACGTGCCCAAGGTGGTCTGGGCACAGCTTGGTTTTATACATTTTAAGGAGACATGAGACATCAATATATGTAACGTACATTGGTTCTGTCTGGAAAAGTGGGACAGCTCAAATTGGGGAGGGGACTTCTGAGTCATGGATAGATAAGTGACAAACAGTTGCATGCTTTTGAGTTTCTGATTAGCCTTTCCAAAGGAAGAAATCAGATATGCATTTATTTCAGTGAGCAGATGGATGACTTTTTCTATCCTTTGTCCACAAAGAATTTTTCCACAAATTTGTGCACACAAATTTGTCCACCAGGAGCTGAGGCCAAAACGTTGGTCTCTTTTATTCACACCTATGTGCCAGGACACCCCGATGGCCTCGGCGTCTGCACTTCTCCCCACCTGCCTGCCCTCCACAAGCTCACTCTCGCTGCTCTTCCGCAAAGCAGTCAGGGACCTGTTAGAGCCGGGCAACGCAAAGGCCCTGCCTCTGCAGTCTCTGTTCACACTTTACCTTGTCTGAGCCTCCCAGGGACCACCCTATTTTTGAAATTTTATATTTTATTTATCTATTGAAATAGTGTCTTGCTCTGTCACCCAGGCTGGAGTGCAGTGGTGCAATCATGGCTCACTGCAACCTCAATCTCCCAGGCTCAAACAATCCTCCTGCCTTGGCCTCCCAAAGTGCTGGGATTACAAGTGTGCAACACTGTGCCTGGCCTCACCCTATTTTATTTCATTTTAATTTTTAGTTTATTATTTTTGAGGTGGAGTCTCATTCAGTCGCCCAGGCTGGAGTGCAATGGTGTGATTTCAGCTCACTGCAACCTCTGCCTTCCGGGTTCAAGCGATTCTCCTGCCTCAGTCTCCTGAGTAGCTGGGATTACAGGCACCCACCACAATGCCTGGTTAATTTTTGTATTTTTAGTAGAGATGGGGTTTCCCCATGTTGGCCAGGCCGGTCTCAAACTCCTGACCTCAAGTGATCCACCTGCCTCAGTTTCCCAAAGTGCTGAGATTACAGGCAGGAGTCACCACGCCCAGCCCCACCCTATTTTAGATTGCAGCTCCCCACACTCCCAATCGCCCTCCCAGCCTCATTCTTTACCCCACACTGGCACCAGCCACGCCCCCTCGCTCACATATGCCACCTGGCTCTGGTTGTCTCTCCCATGCAAAGGTCAGCTCCATGATCCCAGTTTGCCCGGGACTGTCCTGGTGTCAGCACTGACATTCTGACCCAAGACCCTCCTTAGTGCCAGGCAGCCCCAGACTTGGTCCCCCAGCTGCAGGGCCCAGGATCTTTGCCAATGTTGTTTGTTCCCAGTGCTGGGTCGGTGCCCAGGGTCCCGGGCCTGCTCAGCTGTGCATGATGAGTGAATGAGGAAGGCGGGTGTCCAAGGCTCACCCGTGTTAACACTGTGGCCCAGATGTGAGCAGGGCTGTGCACCCTCGTGCAGCTGCTCCCGCCCGCCCCTACTGCACCCCCCATTTCTGGGGCCCGGGGTGCTCAGCACTTTTCTCCTGGCAGGTGTGGGGGTGGGTTTCCGGCGGTGGTGGTGGAGGGAGGGCAGCGACCCTGGCCGAGGAGGCAGTGAGTGCACTGGGCTATGGGCGCTCCGTGTTGGGTGCTGGGGCGCCTGACCCGGTTCAGCACCGGCACTGAGAGCCACTGCCACCTGGTGGCAGCATGCGTGTATCCTCCAGCAGGTGCCTCCCTTGTCTAGGAGGGACAGTAGGACAGCTGAGATCTGAACACAGCCTCTTAAGAGTCCCAGAAGACTCAGTTTCCCCCATCTGTGGAAGGCTTGAGGGAGCCCACACCCAGTCAGGCAGGAGCTCAGCTCCGTGACCCTGCTCTGGCAAATCCTCCCTAGCTCCACCTCCACACTGGCCAGGATTCCCGGAGTAGCCCCGGGTCAGAGCAGGGGTCTTTGTGCACCACAGGGAGCACCCCTGGGTGGTCCAGGAGGTAGGAGCAGGAACCTCGGGTGGGGACTGCCCTGCTGAGCTGGGACACTGGTCTTCTGGCTGGGGGTGGACAGGGGTATCCAGAGGAGACACAGAGAGAGCAGAGTGGCAGCCTGTGCTGAGCCCCCCACCCCCACTGTGCCCCTTACCTCCTCCACATTAGGGAGGGGCACCTGGGCAAGTGGCAGCCTGCATCCCCCCATGCCCCCGATGTCCAGGTTAGGGAGGGACACCCTCTCCATGCCCCCACTGGCCTCCCTGCCCCTTGTGCCCAAACCCAGCTTCTCAAGCCCCTGACCTGGCCTGACCTCTGCATCCCCAGGGTGTCCCCACCACTGCTCCTTTATGGGGACACTTGGATGAGGATGTCTGGTCACACCATGTGACACTGACCTTAGCTGACCCCAAATCCACTCCCAGAGACCCTGCCCCTCCCCTGAGTCCCAAGGTGCTCCCTGCCCCCGACATGCCCAATGGGGTGTGGCCTCCCACGCCTTTGGGGTACTCTCGGGTCCAGCCTCATGGGGATGGCTCCACGACGCCCACAGTCCAGACTTGTCCCTGATGCCGTCACCATCCAGCCAGGCCCAAGCTCCATTCTAACAGCTACCCCTGGACCAGCGTTTACTGAGTGGAGGGGACTTGCTCGCTCTGCAGTCCCCTCTCCAGTCTGTGGGGCAGAGCAGCCTCCATTGCAAGAAGGGAAAGAAGGCCCAGGGCCCATGGCAGGCTGGAAGACGGCAGCCTGGGCCCAGACTGCGGTGGGAGTGCATCTGCAGATGGGGTGCGACCACCGCCAGGACAGGCCGGGCACGCAGCCCTGCACAGCACTCAGGTGAGACGTCCAGGCTCCAGAGGGCGGCTCAGCGGGGAAGCCAGGGAGCCTATGTGACCCACACAAGAGGTCTTCGAGGGCCAACCTCACGGCCCACTGCACAGGCCACTGCTAGGGACCCCTGGCTGGGGTCTGGATGTGCCACTTGGAACGTCTCAGAACCACACATCCCAGCAGGTGGCCCCCAGGCACGTGGCCTCTGAGACCACAGGAAGTGACTGACCCTTGCTGGGTGAGTGGGGCTGGGATCTAGGGAAGCTGAGACCCTCTGGAGGGGTCCAAGTGGGGCGGGTGCCCCAGTGAAGCTCAGCACCCAAGGATGCACAGATAGGGGAGGTGGACTCCAGCCAGTGTGGGGTACCCCGGGCAGAAACAGGTGATCCTTGACCACCTCGGGCTTGGTCAGCTACAGGAAGGGTGGGGTTGCACCCTGCACTCCAGAGCACTGGGGAAGCTCTGGGCAGCTGCCAGGGCCTTGTCTTCAGGGCCAGGGACAGTGGCCATGACCATGAATTATCTGAGAGGGAGGCTGGGGTCCAGCACCTGGGCCATTCAGGGAAGGGGTAGCCCACCCGGCTCCTGCTATTCCCAGGGGACTCAGGACAGGGTTGAAGGTCTTTTTTGTGACCCAGAGCCCCTGAGGGCCCCATGGAGCTATAGCCCTAGGACAGCCAGCAGGTGCCTGGGCCCCACAGTCAGGTGAAACCACCCCACACTCTGAGGGGGGCCTGGCTCAGCTGTCCGAGGCTGTGCCTTGGCCTCCTGCCCCCCAGCAATGTGTCCCTGGCACCTACTTGTTCTTGAGGAGATTCCTGGCCTCAGGCTGCCATCCCATGGGGGTGGGTGCAACTGGAGAGAGATGTGGAGGTGGTACTGGCTGGGGCACCCCCTCCCAGCCCTGCCCCCACTGTGCGAGGCTGAGACAATGTGAGGGAAGGGGAGGGGGCTGCCCAGTCCTGGGGGTCAGTGGCTGTGGACAGCAGCCTCCTGTCTCCAGGGAGGCTCAGCAGACAAGTGAAGGAGGAGCCCACCCTGGCCCCAAAAGCAGTGTGTGTTACCCCCAGATCCCCCCACCTGAGCCAGGCCCAGTCCTCCTGCTGCCTCCAGGCCTGTCCCTAGGGCCGTGGACTTGCCCAGCATAGCATGGGCACTCCACAGTGGCAGGTGCCAGCCCCAGGGACACCTGACCAGCAGGTGTCCTTTGCCCCTTTCGTCTGTGAGCTGCTGGAGGTGACCTTTGCTGGGGAGGGGGACCCAGGCTTGGCCAAAATGTATTGCTGGGAGAAGGGGGAGCTGAAGGTCTGCGGGTCCTGCCATGGCCCTGGGCATGTCCTGTGGGCAGCAGGCCAGAGGCTGCCCTGAAATGGCTGTGGCTCGGCTGAGCTGAGGACACATTCCAGAGACCCCTGCCTGCCCAATGGTGCTCCCTGGAAAGGGTCTCCAGAGGCCCTGGGTGCCTGGCTGTCCTGTCCACCCCCTCCCACCCCTCCCACCTCTGTGGCTCTTGCGATTCACCCCACCTGAAGCTAGGCAAGCTCTTGAGCTCACAGGGAGGGTGCAGGTGGGAGTGCCAGCTCTGACCCTTCCTGGACTCCAAGGCAGAGCCACGCTCCTGACCACACCCGGACACACGTGCTTAGTTCTGTCCACTGGGCAGAGTCCTGTCCTGATGTACCCTGGGTCCTGGGAGCCTGGGCCTCAGTGGCTCGTTGGCAAAGGGACATCCCAAGTCGCTGGTGGTTGGAACCAGAGCTCCGATCAGGGAACGTGGACCCCCAGGGAGGAGGAGGCAAGGCCAGTGACAGAGTGAGACCAGAGAGGGTGTGCGGGAGGCCCAGCGGTATGTGGTGGAGGGAACTGCGAGGCTGGAGGGCAGTGGTGGGCACAGGCCTGGGTTTGGCACGGAAGCCTGACCTGTCTCAGGGCTGGGTGGTCTCCCCGTCTCCCCCACCCAGTCTTCTGTTCAGTGCACGCCATACCCAGCCCACTGTGGGAGGCCGGGAGTGCCTGGGTCTAGTCCTTAGCCTCCTGTGGCCCCTGAGAGCTGGGCACCCGCTGGAGCGGAGGTTGCAGAGCTGCTGGGGGACGGAGAAGTGTACATCGGTCCTCCAGCCCTGCAGGCACAAGGCAGCTACGTCAACACGGCCCCCTGCTTCCCCCAAGGATGATGGGAAGGGGGGGTGTGAACTGAGCTCCATCAACACGGCCTCCTGCTTCCCCCGAGGATGGGGATGGGAAGTGGGGGGTGTGAACTGAGGTCCTGCAGTGGAGGAGATGGGTAGGGGCTGGGCACAGCAGCAACACCCACCTGGATGCAGATGCCTGGGGCACAGGCCTCCTCCCTGGGAAGGTCCAGGAAGGCAAAGGCAGGGGCGGCTGCGGGGTCACCCTGGGATGGGGGAGGGCAGGTCACAGGCAGTGGGAGGAAGGGCAGATCAGGCTAAACCCTGTCCTTCTCCCACATCCTCTCAGCACAAAGCAGGGCTGGCCCCCTACCCCTCCCTGCCAGGTAGGCTAGACCCTGGGTGGGCTCAGGGCCCAGGTGGGGCAGAGACCACTACAGGGAAGTGATGGGGTCCTGCTGTCCCCCCCCACACTTCCCCAGGATGGAGCCCCTCTCTCGGCTCACTGAGGCTGGAGGGAGCGGGTTGGCCTGGAGTGCGGGTTGGCAGGCAGGGAGCTGTGACTTCCTCCTGTGACACAGGTGCACCTGGAAGTGGGCGGGGCTGGACGAGAAGAAGGTGGCCCGGAGGTAGCCCTTCATGGGCGAAGGCTGGATGGTCATTTTCCAGGCTGTGGGGAGTGAAGGGTGAGACTCCCATCTGGCCCAGCACCCCACTGCCTCCCTTCCTTCCCCAGAGGGCCCAGTGCCTGCCCACTGTACCTCCCCCAACCCACCTGGTCCCTCACTGGCCCAGCACCGTTATCCCACCTCCCCGACCAACACAGAGTGACATAAAGGATGTTCTGTGCTGCGTCCACGCTGTGCAGGCCCCATGGAGAACTTACTTGGGAAGCGACGCTGTTCAAAAGGGCACCGCACCCAGGACCCCCAACTGGTGGAGAACTGCAAAGTGGGGTGAGGGGTGCAGGAGGGTGGAGTGTGTGCAGGGCAGGGACAGGGCAGGGACAGAGACAGGCTGGGTCAGCTTCAGGGTGCTCTGGCCCAGATCCCCTCCTTAGGCCCTTAGCTCACCCACTGTCAGACCAGAAGGGGGCTCTGAGGGACGGCTGGGAGGGTGGGCTCCAGGGCTGGGCAAGGGCCCCTGCCCCACTTCCTGTCCTGATGCCCCCTGGCCCCTCCCCAAATAGGGCACTGGCAGGCTGTGGCAGCCCCTCACCTTCAGGCAGAGCTGGGGTTGGGTGTCCACCAGCGGGTACTGCACCTGAGGAGGGCTGGGGTCAGGCTGTGGCATCCATGCCCACCCCCATCCCTGCCGAGCAGGCACTCACTCTGCGATGCACCAGCTGGCTGGATCGCTGCAGCTTACGACAGCTGGCCCCGGGCCCCGGGCGCCAGCACAGGCTCACATGGCCACTCACAGGGCAGGTGGGCTCCCAGCTCAGTGTCTGGCTCCTTGGGTGGTAGTAGACCGTGTCCCACAGCACCTCCAGTGCCTCAGTGTCTACAGGAACCCTCCCCCAAACACAGGTCAGTTGGCCCCTACTCTTGCTGCCAGGCCAATGGGGTCTATCACCCACTCAAGTGACCACTGGGCCAGGGTCCAGAGCAGTCCTCCTATGGGTTGCTGAGCCCTGTCCCAAGTCTGTGCATGTGTGTGCATGGGTGTGTGCGCCTATGTGTGTGCCTGTGCATGGGTGCGTGTCCATGGGCATGGGTGTGTGTGCCTGCCTGTGCATGGGTGTATTCGTGTGTATGTGTGTGCATGTGTATGGGTGTGTATGTGCATGGGTGCGTGTCATGGTGTGGGTGTGTATATGCATGGGTGTGCCTGCCTGTGCATGGGTGTGCGTGTGCGTGTGTGTGCATGTGTATGGGCGTGCATGTGCATGGGTACATGTGCATGTGTGTGTGCAATGTCGCTGAGCAGAACCGAGAGCAGGGCATCTCTCTTATTTTTTTCAGACGGAGTCTCACTCTGTCCCCCAGGCTGGAGTGCAGTGGCGTGATCTCAGCTCACTTGCAAGCTCCGCCTCCCTGGTTCACGCCATTCTCCTGCCTCAGCCTCCCGAGTAGCTGGGACTACGGGCGCCCCCCACCACGCCCGGCTAATTTTTTGTATTTTTAGTAGAGACGGGGTTTCATCGTGTTAGCCAGGATGGTCTTGATATCCTGACCTCGTGATCCGCCCGCCTCAGCCTCCCAAAGTGCTGGGATTACAGGCGTGAACCACCGCGCCGGCCTGGGCATCTCTCTTGTGCCCCTCAGACAGCCCCTCTTGACAGCCTTGATTTTCCCAGGTGAGCTGGGCCACGTGAGCACACACACACACACACACACACACACACGTGCACATCCACATCTGTGCACAGGTTCCCTTGGTGACAGGCCCAGGGATTTAGGCTGGGCCTGCCCCTTATCTCATCCCCCCACGTCAGTCCTCATGGTGGGATCAGCCTGGCCGCAGCCATTCCCACCCTCCCGCCCCTTGGCATCGCAGGACACTTGCCGTTTTCAAAGGGGCAGATCTGGATCCGCACCGCGTCAGGGGTCGCAGACCAGCCCTGTGGGAGGGGTTGGGGTCAGCGCAGCCCGCCCACCCCTGTGTTCCCCCACCCGCCCCAAGTACAGGCCACACCTCCAGGCACAGGCACGGCAACTCCTGGCTGTAGGGCAAGGAGACGACCCGGGAGACGTTGTTGGCGGTCACCTGCAACCCAGAAAGGGCGGTTGAGGGGCTGCGCGGGAGGGCGGGGGTGGTCCGAGGTGGGCGGGGCCTGGGCCTGACGGGGCGGGGACGGGAGGTGGGCGGGGACGGGAGGTGGGCGGGGCCTAGGCCTGACCGGGGCGGGGACGGGAGGTGGGCGGGGCCTAAGGTTGACCAGGGCGCAGGGCGCAGGCGCTCACTTGCACCGGGGCGCCCACGTCCTCGCAGGTGAACCGCTTGTGGCAGAGCCGCACGTAGTAGTCGGGGCTCCCAGAGGCCCTGGGCACCTGCACCAGAATCGCCTTGCGCCTCCGGTCCACCCAGTAGCTGAGCTTCCCGGCTGCAGGAGGCCGCAAGTCGGGGCCGCGCTGGGACCAGGGGTCACCGACACGGGGCTCTGTCCCGAGAGCCCCGACGTGGCGGCTCCTGTTTGGTTCAGGCGTTTGGCAGCCGCCCACCCGAGGGCCCCTCAGGATTTCCCAAACGGTGCAGAAGACCCCGGGGAGAGGAAGCCTGTCGCAGCGTCCAGGGGTCTTCGCCTGGGCGTCGAAGGAGGGAACTCACCGAGGCAGTCAGGTACGTTCCTCCCGACGTCCTCCTCTCCGCAGTCTGCAAAGCGCAGAGGCAATGGCGGGGTGCGGGCTGCCCTGCCCTGGGGGCAATCCTCCTCCACCCGCCCCCTCCGCCCCCCCTGCCCCCACCCCGCGCTGTGCCTCCGCCATGCGACCTCGAATTAAGCCAAAGGCCTTGCGGGGATCTGTCCAGTGTGAGGGCCAGGCCCCTGCCCTGGGAAGTCCCACCCCAAGCCAGGCCCTGGAGGCTGAACGGCAGCTGTGCCCAGGGGGGCCCTGGGGACCCTACCTTCCACGAGGTGCTTCTGATCCAGCTGGACCCCGCAGAAATGAGGGATGGTCCTCAGGGTGACATAGAGGTGCTGGGCCACGCTCACCGCAAAGCAGCCAAAGTACACCTGGAGCTGAGCAGGTGCAGGTGTGAGCTGCGTGGACTCAGAGGCACTGCCCTCCCCAGCTGGCCAGCTCCATTTGCGTGGCTGGAGCTCAGAGCGAGGGATGGCGCCCAGGAGGAGCGGTGCCCAGTCTTCGGGACGTGGGTGGCAGAGCCCTGCCCTGGCCTCACCTGCTGCCCCATCTGCTGCCGGTGGGAGACCCTGGCCACCCACACGCTCTGACACTGCGTCTCCTGGGTGTCCAGGCTCACGGTGCAGGCCTCCAGGCCCCGCAGGTGCTCTGGGTGGAGGAAGGGCCCAGCAGGGCACGTCAGAGTAGGGCTGCCCCTGGCTCCAGACGGGGCCGTGGGACCCTGTTCCTCTGCCTTCTCTCTGTGAAGTGCGGTTAGCAGCGCCCCGCTCCCTCACCAGGCTGCCCAGGGTTTGATGGGAATAAAAGGCACCTGGGCCCACTGCTGGACCTGTGGGTGTTACTCCCACCCTCGAGGCCACCTCTCACCATGCAGGGTGATGGAGGCGCGTACACGCAGGAACAATGAGCAGCCGTCAGAGGGGATACATTGCATGGCAGTGTAAGACGTCAGGGCCTCCAGGACTGACCTGGACATGGACACAGGGCGTGGCCGGCAGAAGCTGTTAAAAATGTTCCCTGGGGATAGAGAAGGCGTGTGAGGCCTCGAGTTCCCTGGTGCTTGGAAAGGCTTTGTGGTTGGTTCTGTGAAGGGCGAGAGAGCCCTGGGACTGCACAGTCTTTGCTGGGGGGTCTTTACTATCTTGCCCCAAGCCAAGTGGGGAGCAAGCCCTCTGGCATGTAGTGAGCCCACCCCGAGACACACTCTGAAATGTCTGTGGGACCCCAGCAGTGGGCCCAGGGCAGTGGGGCAGGCTGCACACCAGTCTGCATCAGAGCAGTAGAAGCTGCTGCCCCACCTGGCCAGCAAGGGGGCAGGGAGCCCACCTTGACTTGCCGGCAAGCTCTGTCGCCTCTGCTCAAAGACGAACAGCAGAAAAGGCCAACACGGGCTTGCTGGGACACCTGGGAGGCGACCGCAAAGTTGCTGCAGCCCAGACCTCTGTCCACAGGGAAGTGGCCACATCCTTGCAGGGAGGGTTTGCCTCCAGGGCCTTTTGCTCGGAGACCAAACACCATTCCAGGCAGCCGCATCAGACCTGCGCAACGGGGAGCTGGGGTATCATTTGGGGCACCAGGGGCTCAGCAATTTTGCTGCCTTTGCTCAGCCAGGTTTGCAGGTGGGACTCAGAGCAGAACTTCACTTGAGCCACAGAGCCTGGCAACCCGGCATTCCACAGGAGGACTGCCACCCTCTTTATAGAAGGCCTGGCCACTGAGGCATGGGACCTCATGCTGTTGGTGAGACAGGGCAGCTGCTGCTCAGCGGAGCCCACACTGAACACGGCACCCTGCTGAGGCAGGAGAGGAAGGAATGAGGGTAACCAGGAACGAAGGGATAAGCAAAAGAACAGCAGGTGCAGCCAGTTCCAGGCAAGATTAGGCAGCACACAGGCCACAGCCTCCCTCCTGTGATAATGAGACTCCACTTCAGTCTCTGATTGTTGCAGACTCATCCTTCACAGGGTGTAACCCACTGGAAACCTCCACAGGGCAGCTAGGGGTGTTACCAAATTCTTTTAGCTTTATGAAAACCTTGGGGTACATTGCAATCGGGGTCCTTGGCCGCTTGCTTGAGGCTGCTCCCACTCTGTGGAGTGCTCTTTCTCTTCAGTAAATCTGTGCCCTCTTTACTCCGTTATTTTTTGTTGCTTTACTTGTGTGTTTTGTTCAGTTCTTTGTTCAACACGGCAAGAACCTAGACAACTGACAGCTGAGACCTTCCACCCAGTAACTCTGTGCCTCAAAGGGGCAATGGGAACGAAGAGGTCCGAACATCCTATGGGTAAGAAATCCAACTCTTTCTCTTTTTTTTTTTTTTTCCGAGACGGAGTTCCGCTCTGATGCCCACGTTGGAGCACAGTGGCGTGATCTCGGCTCACTGCAACCTCTGCCTCCTGGGTTCAAGCAATTCTCCTGCCTCAGCCTACCAAGTAGCTGGGATTACAGGCATGCACCACCACGCCCGGCTAATTTTTGTATTTTTAGTAGAGACAGGGTTTCAGTATGCTGGCCAGGCTGGTCTCAAAGTCCTGACCCAGGTGATCCGCCCGCCTCGGCCTCCCAAAGTGCTGGGATTACAGGTGTGAGCCACTACGCCCAGCCAGAAATCCAACTCTTGCAAATTCCCACTGCAGACCAGAGAGACTCACAGCAATCTGATTTACCCTCCTGCCTGAGATAGCGGGAAACCAAGGCAAAATCCATGAGCAATGGTTTCAAGACAGTGGGCATGAGGAAGTCAGGGCCAGCGAGTCCTGGGAGACAGGAAACAGTCACAGTGAGCTCTGGGAATGTGCCACTGTCTGGGAAGTGTTTCCAGGCAGTGGTGGGGGTGAAGTCCCAAGTGGAGCTTGGCACACTCCCTGAGAGGAGGAACTGGGATGGAGGGTCTGGGCAGCCAGGGCCTTCAGGACCGAGTATGAGAGGGGAGAGGATAATGCAGAGAGAGAACTCTGGGGAGCATCCACTTTGCTAATAATACTCAGTGGAGTATTCATGAACACACGCATGTGAGGGAACACCCAGAGGTGGAGAAAGAACCACCCCAGGGAATTTGAGGGAGTGGCCGGGCAGGGCTCACACCTGCAATCCCAGCACTTCGGGAGGCCGAGGCGGGCGGATCACCTGAGATCAGGAGTTCGAGACCAGCCTTGGCAACATGGTGAAACCCCGTCTCTACTAAAAATACAAAAATTAGCCGGGTGTGGTGGCGGGCGCCTGTAATCCCAGCTACTCAGTAGGCTGAGGCTGAAGAATCACTTGAACCCAGGAGGCGGAGGTTGCAGTGAGCCGAGATCGCATCACTGCACTCCAGCCTGGTGACAGAGCGAGACTCCATCTCAAAAAAAAAAAAAAAAAAAGGCTGGGCACGGTGGCTCACGCCTGTAATCCCAGCACTTTGAGAGGCCACTGCACCCAATCAACAAAATTTTAAAAATCACTTATGATTATCTCAATAGTCACAGAAAAATTTTTTGACGAAGTTCACCATCCATTCCTGATTTAAATAAAAATCTCAGCAAACAGGGAATGAAATTTCCTTAAACTGATAAACACAATCTGTGAAAAACCTATATCTAACATCACATTTCATAGTGAAAGAATAGATTATTTCCCTGCCCCCCAGATCAAAAACAAGACAAGGATCCCTGCTCTTCTCACTTCGACTCAATACTGCAGGGGAGACCCTACTCCATGCAATGGGGCAGGAAAAGAAATAGGCTTCTTGCTTGGAAATGAAGAAGTAAAGTTGTGTTCTTTTGTAGATGACATGATTGTCTCTGTAGAAAACGCTAGTATCTACAAAAAAGGCACTGCAATTAATAAATAAGTTTAGCAAAGTTGCAGGATACAAGATCAGTATACAAAAATCCACTATTTCCTTTTTGTTTTTCTGTTTTGTGTTTTGTGTTTTTTTGTTTTTGTTTTTGTTTTTGAGACGGAGTCTCGCTCTGTCGCCCAGGCTGGAGTGCCGTGGCGCGATCTCCACTCACTGCAAGCTCCCCTGCCTCCCGGATTCACGCCATTCTCCTGCCTCAGCCTTCCGAGTAGATGGAACTACAGGTGCCCATCAGCACGCCCGGCTAATTTTTTTGTATTTTTAGTAGAGATGGGGTTTCACCGTGTTAGCCAGGATGGTCTTGATCTCCTGACCTCGTGATCAACCCGTCTCGGCCTCCCAAAGTGCTGGGATTACAGGCTTGAGCCACCGCGCCCGGCCATGTTTTGTGTTTTTTTGAGACAGGGCCTCACTCTGTCGCCCAGGCTGGAATGCAGTGGTGTGATCTCGCCTCACTGCAACCTCTGCTTCCCAGGTTCAAGTGATTCTCGTGTCTTAGCCTCCCGAGTAGCTAGGACTACAGATGCCTACCACCACACCCAACTAATTTTTTAATTTGTAGTGGAGACGGGATTTCGCCATGTTGGCCAGACTGGTCTTGAACTCCTGACCTCAAGTGATCCACTTGCCTCAGCCTCCCAACCACTGTATTTCTATATACTAGCAAAGAATAGCTATAAATTGAAAATTTAGAAATAAAATAAAGCCGGATGGTTTGGGGATAAAAAGCCAGGCTGTGCTAGGGAGTGGGGCGGGGACTGAGGGGAGTGAGGAGAGCTTCGTCCCCAAGGCTGGTGTTTCCTTCCCTTGGAGGATCTTCCCTGGGGCTTGGTATGCAGCAATCTTCAGAGAAATGACTGTGCCTTAGAACTCGGTGTCTATGTTGTCATCCGTGTGTGTTCGGCCAACAACTCCCCTTTAATGCCAGCACTTTGGGAGGCCGAGGCAGGCAGATCACCAGAGGTCAGGGGTTCGAGACCAGCCTGGCCAACATGGCGAAACCCTGTCTCTACTAAAAATACAAAAATTTGCTGGGGATGGTGGTACGCACCTGTAGTCCTAGCTACTCAGGAGGCTGAGGTAGGAGAGGAAGGGAGGCAGAGGTTGCAGTGAGCACAGAGCACACCACAGCACTCCAGCCTGGGTGACAGAGTGAGACTCCATCTCAAAAAAAAAAAAAAAAGACAACCTCCTTTATGCAAGAAATGAGAAATCTGCATCTTTTGACCCTTTCCAGAAAAAAGACAAAGACTTATTCCAGACAACCAAGAAAGGAATCAAAACCAGAAAGTTAAAAAAAAAAAAAAAATGGTAAAGCCACAGAGGAGAAGGACTCACGTTGAGCACGGAAAATGAGGACATGTACAGAGTTAGTGAAACGGGTGCAGGAGGAGAAGCTGCTCATTGAGAAATAAAATGTACAAAAATAAGAACAGGCTCTTGTCCCAACTAAGCTGACAAAATGAAGAGGAGGCTGTGTGGAAGGAAGGGTGAGTAAAGCAGAAACACACAAGATTAGTGTGGTACAAAACAGAATTCATTGTTACTGTGTGGAAAAAGCTGTGAAACTACAATTCATCATAAACTCTTAGAAATAAATGTTTTGCCTCATCCAAAATAAGGCACATAAATAACACCCAGAGACTTACCAAAAGAGTGCCTGACAGATGTGCTTCCTCCAGGAAGGAGAAGGGAGCTCAACAGGAACAAATCGGTTACGGAAAGGACCGGCGAGCGCGGAGAATGGGAAACACAGTGGGGAATTGGGAATTCAAACTGGTGTTGACAGAGGAGGAGGCTGAGGACAACTGTGTGTGTTTAAAAACACCTGGGCTGGGCATGGTGGCTCACGTCTGTAATCCCAGCACTTTGGGAGGTCGAGGCAGGCGGATCACTTCAGGTCAGGAGTTTGAGACCAGCCTGGCCAACATGGTGAAACCCCATGTCTACTAAAAATACAATGATTAGCTGGGCACAGTGGTGCTGGGAGCCTGTAATCCCAGCTACTGGAGAGGCTGATGCAGGAGAATCCCTTGAACCCGGGAGGCGGAGGTTGCAATGAGCCGAGATTGCGCCACTGCACTCCAGCCCGGGCAACAAAGCAAAACCTTGTTCCCCACACCTGTCGAAAAATTAAAAAAAAGAATACAGTATAACAAAAATAAAAATTAAAACACGCTGGGACTACACTTCCCTAATATGGGAGACCAGGCCATTTACACCGACTCAACTGCTGAAAAGTACTAATTAGGCTGGAGAAAAAAAATACTTTTTTAAAAAACTTCCTAGAAAGGTATGAGAGCTGCGAAACGTATCAGGATGGGGGGCTGAGGAAAGTGGGGCGTAGGAGGTTGCTTTACAGGGATGGGGGATGGAGGGTTTCTAACCCAGTGGGAGCTGAGGGCTTTGTGGGGAGGCTCCAGCACATGGTGAGGGAGAACTTCCCCAGGTTGAGCTGGGCCTTGACCTGGGTTAGCGAGAATTGGACCGATCCTCTCCCCAAAGCCCAGAGTCACTGAGTGGAGTAGCGGGGAGTAGAAAGAAAGTTCCAGAGTCGCTGAGTGGAGTAGCGGGGAGTAGAACGCTCCCCAAAAGCCCAAAACCGAGTACAGATTCACAGCCCAGGCTGGGCCCACCAGGAAGACCCATGAAACCTCAATCTGTGAATCTGGTTTAAACGGCCGGACAGTCAGGCACTGCTCCTGGCGCCACCCAGCAACAATGGGAATCCAACCCCCCGGAAGGCCCTCCATCCTGGGACTTTGAGCCACTGAAGGTAAACAAGCACTCCAGGAAGCAGAGAGCCTGGAGTGACGCTGCAGAGAGGCTGGGCCCACGGTGTCCTCCAGTGACCAGCCACAGGCCAAGCAGAAGAAAAAACAGGCTTGAAAATACAGGCAGTGGGAAAGGCTGTGACGAAGGACCGGGCACACTTGAGAGAAACGGAATTCCTAGAAACAAAACCACCGCGACAGAATTAAAATGCAATGGGTGATTTTTAAGAGCAGATTGGGGCCGGGCGCGGTGCCTCACGCCTGTAATCCCAGCACTTTGGGAGGCCAAGGTGGGCGGAACACGAGGTCAAGAGATCGAGACCAGACTGGCCAACACGGTGAAACTCCGTCTCTACTAAAAATACAAAAAAAGTTAGCCAGGCATGTTGGCACATGTCTGTAATCCCAGCTACTCAGGAGGCTGAGACAGGAGAATTGCTTGAACCTGGGAGGCAGAGGTTGCAGTGAGCCCAGATTGCACCACTGCACTTCAGCATGGGCAACAGAGCGAGACTCTGTCTCAAAAAAAGAAAAAAAAAAAAAAAGGTGGGGGAGGTTAAAGTAAAAAACCTATATGATAATTTTCATAGATGCAGACATTTTACATAAAATTCAATACCTATTCATGATAAAAGAATGCTTAGCAAGCTAGGAAAAGAAAGGTACCTCTTTGTCTAGATCAGGGACATCTAGTGCAAACATCCAATAAACTTAACACTGAGCAGTAAACCTTCGGAATCATTACCATTAATATACCATTAATATCAAGACTCAGACAGGAATTCCCTCTTTCAACATTGCCCTGGAGATCTGAACCAATTCCACAAGATCTGCACCCTCCACCCAATGCATAGGTTTACAAGCTGTCATTAGCTGCAGAATATGTGATCAGCTATTTAAAAAAGGAGACTCAATAGGAAATCTATTAGAAATACTAAACAGGATTGTATTTTTTTACTTATTTATTTTTTTTGAGGCAGAGTCTCACTCTATTGCCCAGGCTGGAGTGCAGTGGCACAATCTCGGCTCACTGCAACCTCTGCCTCCTGGGTTCAAGTGATTCTCTTGCCTCAGCCTCCCAGGTTGCTGGGATTACAGGCAAGTGCTACCATGCTCAGCTTTTTTTGTTTTGTTTTGTTTTGTTTTTGAGATGGAGTCTCACTCTGTCGCCCAGGCTGGAGTGCAGTGGTGCAATCTCGGCTCACTGCAAGCTCCGCCTCCCAGGTTCACGCCATTCTCCTGCCTCAGCCTCCCGAGTAGCTGAGACTACAGGTGCCAGCCACCACGCCCGGCTAATTTTTTTTGTATTTTTAGTAGAGATGGGGTTTCACCATGTTAGCCAGGATGGTCTCTATCTCTTGACCTCGTGATCCACCCACCTCGGCCTCCCAAAGTGCTGGAATTACAGGCGTGAGCCACCACGCCCGGCCTTTTTTTTTGTATTCTTAGTAGAGACAGGGTTTCACCGTGTTGGCCAGGCTGGTCTCGAACTCCTGACGTCAGGTGATCCGCCTGCCTCGGCCTCCCACAGTGCTGAGATTACAGGTGTGACCACCGCGTTGGCCATGCTTTGCGTTTGTTGTTTGTTTGTTAATATCGTCCACTTTGTGAATTAGCATTTCATCCTTGCGCTGGGACCAGGCTGGTCTAATCTCCTCCCCTAAACTTAGAGGTCCTTGAGGCAAAGAAACATTTAATTAAAGTTTAGCCATCTATTTTTCTGTTAAATTCAAGTAAAAATAAATAAAATACTTTAAATGACATAAGGTAATTTCATTTCTATAGAATAATTTTTATCTGTTTATCCTGCAAATATCTGTATATTTGGCTACACAAATGTCTAGAACAGGCCAGGCACGGTGGCTCATGCCCATAATCCCAGCACTTTGGGAGACTGAGGCAGGAGGATGGCTTGAGCCCAGGAATTTGGGAATAGCCTGGGTTTGGTTGACCAACCAAAGATAGAAAGACCTCATGTCTATGCTTATAAAAATCAAAAATAAGAAAAAAAAACAAACAAACCAAAATGTCCAGAGCAATGTTGGTCTAGGTAAGTACTGCTTATTTCTATATGGAGGCTTTTCGTTGAGCTTTAACTTTCTTCCTTATAGCATCTGCATCACTCAGAGCCCTTTTATAAATAGATACGCTGTTTTTTTGTTTTTTTTTTTTTTTTTAGACGGAGTCTCGCTTTGTAGCCCAGGCTGGAGTGCAGTGGTCGGATCTCAGCTCACTGCAAGCTCCGCCTCCCGGGTTCACGCCATTCTCCGGCCTCAGCCTCCCGAGTAGCTGAGACTACAGGTGCCAGCCACCGCGCCCGGCTAATTTTTTGTATTTCTTAGTAGAGACGGGGTTTCACCGTGTTAGCCAGGATGGTCTCGATCTCCTGACCTCGTGATCCGCCCGTCTCGGCCTCCCAAAGTGCTGGGATTACAGGCTTGAGCCACCGCGCCCGGCCAGATACGCTGTTTACAAAGAAAATCAAGGTAGTTGTTAAAGGCCCAGTAGGGATCACTTTACACAGGGAAAAAGCTTTGCTAGAAGAGATGGGGTTTTCCACCTGCTGCTGCTGGGCTGTCAACCGGGCCGCGGGTTTGGAACGCAACGAGGCAGAGGCATTGTGTGTTAAGTGGAGACGTGGGACTCTCTGGCAGGCCCACCTCTGGCCAGGAGCCGGGGCGGCCTTGCCTGGGTGTGGCCAGGGTCACACACACATCGATGAGTGATGGTGGTTTGCCCTGCCCAGAAGGGAACCCCAGCTGCTGGGGACAGTGCAGGACAGACCTGCCTGCCACGGTGGACAAAGCGGCCCTGGTGGCCTGGGGTGGGGAGTCCAGGCCCTGAGCAACCCCCAGGGCTGAGATGTACTCACGGTTCCTGTGGCTCCTGCAGGTAAAGCCCTAGGGACAGAACAGTGAGAGGGGTGAGTGACTGAGGGCACCCCCTCCCCAGCCCGTCCTGCTCCTGCCCTGTCCCTCACTCCTGGGGGTCCTGGGCTGCCCTCAATCCCGGCTCCTCCTCAGTGTCAGGGGCCTGGCCCAAGGCTGGCATGTGGCGGTCACTTAGTAAACAGTGTGGTCTGAATCTCTGTGGACCCTCAGGCCCCAGGTCCCCCAACCACTTGTGCGTTTGTTAAGTGGACACTAGCAGAGCACCTACTATGTGCCAGGCTTGCTTGGGAGAGCACCTACTATGCGCCAGGCTTGCTTAGGTGCTGGGACTCGTGAACAGAGGAAAACTGAACCATCCCTGCCTCTCCGGGAGCTCACATTCCGAGAAGGGGGAAACAGAACAATTTGAAACTGGGAAATCAGTAACTTATATTTTATGCAACTAAAATAAAGAGGTGGGAAAATAACAGAGGGAACAAGAGGAGCAAGAGGGGTCCGGAGAGTGTGGGGGGTTCAGGTTATAAATCCAAGGGGTGCTTGGGGGGCCTCGTAGAGGTCAATTTCATGGACTTGGAAGGAAGTGAGGCTGAGCTGGTGGTGGGGGGTGGAGGCGTGCAGTGCGGTGAACAGGCCCTGGATGGTCGGGGTCCAAGCTGCACTCCTGATTTGTTATCATCCCCAGCCCAACCTGACCAAGGGTGCCCAAAGAGGGGCACGAGGACTTGTGGCCAGTTTCCTGGGGGCAGAAGGGTCCTGTGGGACAGGCTGCTCCCAGACAGCCCGTGGGTGAGGCAGGAGGTGCCCGGCACCCCAGCACTAAAGGCGTGGGAGCTGAGGGAGCACAGGGTGGCACTGGCACCCTCAAAGCAGGGCAGGACCCCCAGAGTCCAGGCCCCCTGGGGCGGCCACTGAGCTGGGGCGCTGGACTGTGCATCCCGTGGTCAACACAGCCGCTCCATTCTTGAAAAAAGCTGACCCTCTACTGACGGGATGGGGAAGCCCAGGCTGTCCGGGTTGGGGTGGGGGTGGGGGGAGCTCCAGATGGAGACCTGGACTTCTGCTCCTAGCCCAGGTGGAGCATGGAAAAATAAAACTCGGCCCACTTCTGTTCCTTGAATTGTGGAGCGGGTATTACCGGTGGCTACACCTCTTTCTAAATATTTTTTATTTTGGAATACGTTTAGATTTACAGAGAGTTTACCCAGGATTCCCTCATCTCAACAGTTTCCAGGGCATTTGCAAAACCTGGGGAGCCACATGGGTGGGCGGCAGTGAGTGACACTCAGTCTAGTGTGGAATCGGCGGCAGTGAGTGACACTCAGCCTAGTGCGTGCTCCTAGTGAGCTGTTTTCTGTTCCAGGGTCCAGGCCAGGACCCCACCCTGCAGATGGCCTCCGAGTCTTCGTTCTCACCCCACTGTCTCCACCCATTTGCCGACCACCCCGGTAAATCCCCAGAGACTGCCATGCGTGACCCTCCTCCGCCCGCCATGGGCACGAAATGCGCTGCCCTTGGGCGGAGTACAGGCTGGACTCAGCGTCCTGATGGAAACCCCGCCTCGGCCCCTGGTGGGGAGCAGGGCCTCAAACGAGGGGCTGGCGGAGCCGACCCCAGGCTGCTGAGGGCTCTGCCCAGGCAAAAGGGGCCAGGCTCACCTGGGGCAGCCTCTGGGGAACATGATCCGAGCAGGCCTCAGGTGGGCAGGCGATGGCAGCCCAGACCGGCCCTGGCACAAAGGGAGCGGCAGAGGCAGCGCTGGGAGGCCCAGTGAGGCCACCTGTGCGGAACTGCAGGGGGGCAGTGGCGTGGGTCCCCGGCCCTCCCTGTCTCCCACCAGGTGCCCTGAAGCCCCTCTGGGTGCCCACGGTGGCCTGGACTCCCCGCCTCCAACTCCAGGAGAGAAAGAATCCCTGGGGGCTCAGAGGCCGGGGTGGGCTGGAGATGCGAGGGGCGTCCGCTCTTTCTCCTGACTTCCCGGACTCTGAAGCCCACCCAGGGCTGGCCCGGGGCCCGAGTGTCTGGGGCTGCAGGAGAGGCCGCTGTCCGGGCGCAGGACTTCGCACGGCTCTGCCCTGCCCCTCCCCTTCCCCGCGGGCCACGGGAAGCGGGACCTGGGCGCGCTGCGGGGAAGGGGGGGGAGCTGGGAGGCCTGAGCCTGGGCCCTGGGCGCCTCCCCCACACGGGGTTTTCCGTCGTGCTTCTCGGGGCTTCCCAGCGGCCGGCGTTGGGGGCGGTCTGTAGGGAACCCCCAGGTCAGCTGCTCGCGGCCCCAACCGGCTCAAACTCCCCTGCCTCGGGCCCAGCTTCCCGCCGTCACCCGCCCGGGTTCCCCCCGGGGCGCGGCTGTAGCCCCGGCCTCCCCTACCTGGCTTCCCGCGCCCCCTCGCATCCACCTCCCTGTCCAAGGCTGCCCAGGCAGCGCCCCTACACCCACCTCCAGCTTCCCGCTCCTCCTCTCACCCCTCGACCCCTCCTGCTCCTGCTCGGCCCTCCCCACCTCATCTTCCATGAGACCCTCCCTCAGCCCCGCCAAACCCCTGCTCTCCCCTCCCCTCCAGCACTTCCCCTCCTTCCTCGCCTCTTCCACCTGCCTCAGCCCCTGCCCCTTTCCTTGGAGTACCAAGGGCTCAGTCTTGGTCCCCACGCATTCCCCAGGATCACCTGCCCGTCCCAGCGGAGCCAGCCCCATCACCCCTCCCACCGGGAGGCTGCCTGCACGCCCCGAAGCCGCCTCAGCAAAGCTTTCCTGCTTGCATTTCAAGGCTACCTTCCCCCAGGTCTCCCAACTCAGGGACCATTTCCTCCCAGGCAAAAGTTGACTCTGCGGTCTCATCTCTCACTTCTCCTTCCCCCTCCCAGCCAGAATCCCCAGGCCTGCCCCTCCCTGTTTTGCATCTTCACTGCAGGGTGGGATCCGGTGGACTCCCCTCCCACCTGAACCCCTCCATCTCCCCTGCTCCCACCGGTTCCCACACATCCCAGCCTGCTTTCTTCCTTGTTCCCCGAGTGCCCCGCAGATCTGAGCCTGCCCACGGCACCCAGCACTCCAGCCTCCATGCCCACGGCTCCCCTCCCTGAGCTGAGCCCTCTGCTGGACCCATCTCAGGCCTGCGGAGCTGCTGGGTGTCCCACAAGTGTCCCCTGAGGTGACCAGGGCACCACCCTAAAGATACATCTTGCTCTCTGCTGTCCCCATGCCAGGAACGGTGCAACCAGCAGGTCCTCAGCGAGTCCTCCCTTTCTGGGACACCTTCCATGCTCTTTCCATGCCTGGGTCCCCACTGTGCCTCGGCCAGCCTTGGGCACTGGCGCCCCTTCCTGGGACACGGGGTACACTTCTTGCTGCAGGTGCTGATGAGGCGCCCTCTCCTGTAAGGCTGAGTCAGCGAGCCCTGCAGCAAGACCAGCCCCCCACCCCCACCCCCGGCCCCCGGCTCCCAACCCAGGCACCTCACTCTCAGCACATTTCCCGAGTGTTTCCTTGGCAGGTGTCTACACAAGCCCAGGTGCTGCGGTTCCCATGGCTCAGCGCAGCCGCAGGGGGTGGGGTGGGAGCCCCGGTGGTTGGGGTGGGAGCCCTGGGTGGGCTTGCAGGCTGCCCTAGATTCTAACACAGCCTCCTTGGAGGTCACAGGTGGGTCCGAGGTGGGCTCACCCTGCCTTGAGCTTCCAGCAAACACTTCCCGAAGCAACTCTGAAGGGTCAGGCCGGGTCTCCTAGCCTCCTTTCACCAGCGCTGCCTTCGGGGCCCCCCGGCCCCCCCGGCCCCCCTGGCCCTTGCAACCCCTTCCCGTTGATGTGCTGAGAGCATCAGGCCAGACCCACCTGAGGAGAAACCAGGGCCTTATCTGCCACAGTGTAGGGGCCTAGGAGGAGGCAGGAGCTTACCTGAGAACAGGAGAGGCCACATTCTGTAATCCGGGGAATGGCCAGGCTCTGGAAAGTGCCCCAGGTCAGGCCCAGGAACGCGAGTGCTTGCCCAGCCAGCATCTGGCTGTGCAGTGACAGCTCCCACTGGTGAGTGTGGATGTGAGTGGGGCAGGTTTTCAGGGTGCCCTGTGGCAGCGGCTCCAGGCTGACCCTGCAGCTCCAGCCCCAAAGACAAACAGAGGAGTGGAGTCTGCTCCTCACAGCAGAGCGAGCGGGACACTCCCCCTCCTGGCAAAACAGGGCTCGCTTCACAGACAGCAGTCCAGAGACTTTCCACCATCTGGGGCCGAGAGACTGTGGCCAGACACTTGTGGAGTTTCTAGGTTTCCAAAGGAAGCATCCAGAAACCTTGGGGCCTTTGGGGTCCGAGGACGCCCTAATGGGGTTCCCCACAGGGCGGCCACTGGAGCAGAGATGGCTCCAGGCCAGTGGGATAGGCTGCCACCTATGTGCACTCCCCTCAGGCGTGCGTGAGGCCAGGATGGTAGACAAGGGCCCTGGAAAGCTGGCTGGGCTGGCAGAGGGGCAGAATCTGTCTTGGGCACTCACCCCAGAGCCCCGGCTTCAGCTCCAGCCCCTAAGGGAGAGCCCTCTCCTGGGACCTGAGACTCCACCCAAGTCCCTGGCCTCCACCTCCCCTCAAGATACGAAAGGCCACCTCCCCTGTGCGGTCCTCACTGTGAGGTCCCCCATTCTGGAAAGCAGCCCCTGAGGCCCTCACTGTGAGGTCCCCCGTGCCGGAGAGCAGCCCCTGAGGCTGGGAAGTCTGGGGCCCGGCCTCTGCTCGGGGAGCTGTTCTGTGTCCTCTTCTTATTTGGAGCATCAAATGCATAGGAAAGTTTCTGGGCAGAAGCTTACTGCTTCCCATTTGCCTCCAGCCAGGGCAGGGGGTTGGAGAGAACCAGGATGTCGTTCTGGGCTCCTCCTGGCTCCTCCCTTCCTGGACAGGCCCAGAGTCCCTGTGTCCAGCCCAATCTCTATGCTGCGGCCAGGCAGCACTGAGGCTTCCGCACCTGCCTCTGGTTCTGGGAGGGCACTGCCCCACGTGTGTGCGCGTGTGTGTGTGTGTGCGTGCGTGCGTGTGTGCGTGTGTGCGTGTGCGTGTGTGCGTGTGTGCGTGTGCGTGTGTGCATGTGTGCGTGCGTGTGTGTGCGTGTGTGCGCACGCATGTGTGTGGTTGGGGGATGCAGGGAGTCAATAGCTGGGGAGCCTGGGAGTGTCTAGCCGGGGTGCTCTGCCTGGAATACCCACAGGACTCCCCAGGTGTGGAGGGCGGCACCACCCGCAGGCTGGGAGAGGCCGTGGGCCTCACACCGTGGGCTCGGGTAGTCAGGAGGGAGCTTGGGAAGCAAGCTCTGGGGCTTGGTCCCAGGGAGGGAAGGCGGCCGGGACCTGCTGTGACCGTGAAGTCCTCCCTCCCTCCCACCAACCCCACTGCCCACCTCCCTGCATCCTGGACCAGCACCTCGACCCTGCCCCCACCTGGCCTAGAGCCCTCCATGGGCTGGAACTTATGCGGTCACTGCTGGGCAGAGTAAATGGGGCTGAGCCCGCCCCCTGCAGCAGCGTGCCTGTGGCCACGGTGCCCCGGAGAGAGTGGCCAGTGCCAGCCTCCATGCCACAGCGTGGTCAGCAGCAGGCAAGCAGGTTTGGGGGTAGCCCAGGACGGGCCACTGTTATCCCCCATCCCAGGCCGGCTGGGGTGTAAGACGGATACTCCAGCTGGGCCTTGCCCCTCAGCCTGGCCTCCAGCCCTCCTTATACCAGGGGACAATGGGGGCTGCTGTACTGTGGCAGGGGTGTCCCAGACGATGTCCATGGCCACGACCAGCAGGATCGTTGAGAAAGGACAAATGTCCCTTCCCCGTGGGCCCACTCACACCCAAACCTCTCTCCAGGTCTCTCTGGGACAGGCCCCCACCATGACACACCCATCACCTGAAGGCACCATCCCAGCGTGCCATGACGCAGGCAGGGGCTGCAGGTGGCCAGTAGTCGGTGACCTCCTGTGGGGACGGCCCACGGGATGTGGCTGGCGCTGGTCCCAAGGCCCAGGGAAGGGCAGTGGGGCCAGCCTCTGCCCTCTGCCCCAGGCCCACGGCCACCCTCTCCAGTCTGAGGTCAGGGGGCTCCCCGCCCTGTCTCTGAGGGCTGGGGGATTGGCCCTGCTCAGTATCCATGAAGAGCCAGGCCACCGACTCCTGGGCAGGCCCCAGCCACCGAGACCACCCACCGCAGCTGGACGAGGCCTGGGGTGGGGATGGGGTCCTTGCAAGTCTAGGTCCCCAGGGCAGCACGGCCACATGGCCCACTGACCATCCGTGCGCCCGGAAGCCCAACGGCGAAGGGCTCTGAGGGTCCAACCCCGAGGGCTCCCTCCGCGCCCGCGCTGGGCACCAGGTGGAAGGAAACCGGGTGCGGAGACCCTGGGCGGCGCCGAGACTCATCGGACGAACGCGGGAAGGAACGAACCAGCGTCTGCCTGGGATCCGGGCTGGAGCTTTCCCCAGAGGGCTCCGAGGGGCCGGAGGGGCGCGGGGGTGCTGGGCGCGGGGCTCCCAAGAAAAACACGGCGAGGAAGCGGGTTCTCCACAACAGCGCTGTGTTCTCGGCCTCAGCTCCGCGCAGGTTTCCACAAAGACGCGCGTAGCTCCGGGTCGTTGTCCTGGTCCCCGCGCCGGTCCCGACTCACGGGGTCCGCGGGCTGCAGCTCCGCCCGCCGAGCGGCACGAAGGATGCACCCTGCAGGACCGCGGCGCGGAACGAGCGGCAGCGCTTGCAGGGCCAGGCGGGCGGCAGCAGCCCGCGGCACACCAGGCAGGGCAGCCCTCGGGGGTCCCTCGGCAGCCCTGGGGAGGGAGGGGCGCTGAGACCGCGTGCGCCGGCCCCACATCCCCCCGGCCGCGCCTCCCTCCACCCCGACAGCACCCGCCCGCCCGGCGCGCGCCGGGACCCCCTACCCGCAACAGCGCCTTCCTCCACCAGCGTCCCCAGGCCCCGCACCCCCACCACCGCTCCTCCAGTCCCCTGACCATCCCACACGCCCCGGGAACCCTGGACTGCGTCCACAGACCCTGAGCCCACAGACCCCTCAAATCTCGCCCCTGTGCTCTCTTACCCCAGCCCATCCCCGACTGCGCCCCAGGCCCCCTGATTGCGCCTAGCGCCCCTTGACCTCGTCCCCAGGCCCCCCAGACCGCGCCCACCCCTCCCTCAATCCACACCCACCAACAGGCGACACCCACGCCCCTCAAGGCCACGCCCCCCCGCAGGCCCCCCCAGGGCCACCCTCGTCACCTGCAAGACCAGCCCAGGCGGAGAGTCCAGCCCCAGATGGCTCCCAACTCGCTCCTACATGGAGCCCACATGCTTCCCCCAGCTTTCGGATAACCAAGACCTCCACTCAAACGCGGGCCGGGGGGCGGGAGTGGGGCGTCATGCCTCTGGGATGAAGGCTCTGGTACCCTTCTCCACCCCCCTCACCGTCTGTAACACTCCTCTGCCCAGGCCCCCACCCCAGAGGGGCAGTCCAGCTCTGCCTCTAGCTCATCAGCCTCTTCCAGGCCAGTCCTGCCTAGAAGGACCCAACCCACCAGGGCATTTGGAGAAGATCAGCCCCCACCCCAACTCCTCCTGCTCTGCTGTGCCTGGGCTCAGGCTCAGACGCCTGGTGCTGAGGACCTGTCCCCACTGGGCCGGGACCAAGTGGGTGGTGGGCACAGGGCGATGCCTGCAGACAAGGGCCAGCAGCGTGCTGGGCCAGCCCCAGAGTCCCAGGATGGGTCAGCGGCTGGAGGGCTCAGGAGGGAGGTGGGAGTGTTAAGACTAGGGGTGCTCCAGGAGCCACCGAGCCCTGTCCCCACAAGAGGCTGCACCGGGTGCAGGCCATCTGGTCACGCTGGCACTTTCGAAGTGGACCTGGGCTGGGGCTCCCAGTGGAGCTAGAAGACCTGCTGCCCACAACCTGTGGTCAGACCTCACCAGGGCCCATGGGCTGTTCTGATGCCAGGAGCTGCTGGAGGGAGCACGCCCCAGGCCAGCCATCCCATGCGGTGCCCGTGGTGTGGCAGGTGGCTGCAGTCCGTGCCCCCTCCTGCATGGACTCAGAGGTGGCAGCCATGATGGGCGAGAGCAGGTAGGTGCCGTCCACTGTGGGGCTGGCCACTCAGCGAGGCCACCCCCTGCATGGGAGCTGCTGCTTTTCAAGGACTTTCACACAGTTCCTTGGAGCGTCACAGGACAGGCAAGGCTGGCAGGTGTGACCACCATGCGTCCCTTTCACCCGAGAGGCTGGGGCCTTGGCCTGGCTCTCACTCGCCTCCAGCCACTGCCCTTGCCCTGGGGCTGTCCCATGGCTCTGGCCAGCCCTTCTCAGTGGGGTGAGCCGGTGCCAAGCCCCGTCCCCCATGTACTGGGGCTGGTGAGTCAAACTTCAGGTTTCCCAGGCCAGGAAGGGCTAGGGTAAGGCCAGCCTGCATGTTTGCTGCAGCTATAGCTGGTGGGGGAGGGAGAGAAGGAGTCTCAGGATGGGGTAGGGATGTGGGGTGAAGGGGGGACTCCCTGATTTTCCCAGCCTCCGGGGCTAAAGGTTCCCAAGCAGCCACAGCCCAACCCAGAAGTGCAGGCACCACCCTGCTGGGGCACCCACCGCCAACAGCAAACTCCGGGCCCCAGGCTGAGTCACTCTTCCCGGGGGTCTGGGTCGGGGGAGCCTCCAGTGCCTGTGCAAAGCAGTCCTTGGTTTCCAGGAACCTCGGAAGGGCTGGGCCAGCCTGGCCCAGGGGACAGGCCAGGCCCCGCATGGCACAAGCAGGGCATGAGCCGCAGGAAGAACGAGGTGGGAGCAGCTCCTACTCCCCGGGGCTCTCATCCCAGCGGAGAGACACAGAGAGGCCAGGCACAGGACTGGGAGGTCAAGTCTGCAAGGGTGGCCCAGCAGGCCAGTCAGCACTATGGGGCAGGGCCTTGTCCCCCAGGCACCCAGGGCCTGATAGGAGCCACCGGGGTGCCCAGAAAGTGTGTGTCCAGTGAGTCCGGGCAGAGGCTGGGCCCGCCCTAAGCCAAGGAAGACGGGACATGGTGTCTGCAGCTCTCTGTGTGTCTGTGCGTGATTAATGGAGTGTGCATGAGCTAGCCGAGAGCTGGTGTGGGGCCTGGACCCTGCTGAGGGGGGGGGGGGCCCAAGGCCTGGGCCCCAACCCTGTATGGAGGCCGGGGCTGGGGTGAGACTCACTGCGGGGCGTCAGCAGGCTCTGGGGAGCCACTAAAGCTCATGGGGTACACTCAGTACCAGGGAGTCAGTCTGGAACCCAGACCAACCCTTCCAGGGAAAACCACCAAATAGGGGCATAAGATTGGAAAAGCGTCACAAAAGCAAGCAAAAGCAGCAGGCAACCGGGTGAGGGTGGACCAGGTCCAGGCCAGGGAAGGTGAGTGAGCCAAGGAGAGGGCGCTCTGAAAGGTACCCAGCCCCGAAGCTCCTCACTCGGAGGCTTCACCACCAGGGCCACCTGGAGCTCTGGGTCCTGGAGTGTGGCGACAGAAGACACCCCATGCCCCCAACAATGTGGCAGCCCCAACAGTTGGATGCCCGGATGAATCAAAAACAGCTGGGCGTGGTGCACACCTGTGGTCCCAGCTCCTCAGGAGGCTGAAGTGGGAGGATCGAGTGAGCCCAAGAGTTGGAGGCTGCAGCTGGAGGCTGTGACTGCACCACTGCACTCCAGCCTGGGTGACAGTTGGAGGCTGTGACTGCACCACTGCACTTCAGCCTGAGAAAGAAAAAGTAAAAAGGTCAAATAATTTTATTAAAAAGTAGAACTTCTAAAAATGAAAACTTTAAGAAATTAAAACTTGAATGGGTTGATAGCATCCTTAAATGAGCTGGAAGACAGGTGAGGAGACATTTTTAGAATGCAGCACAGGCAGCTAAATAAATCAAACAAAGAAGTGGGAGATTAAAAGATACCGGGAGAGAGAGAGAAGGCTTAGCAAACATTTAGTTTGTGTTCCAAAGGGAAGGAGACAGAACGGGGTGGAGGCAATATTTAAAGACATAATGGCTGAGAGAGTCCATAATTGAATAATGACACCAGCGCACACATCAAAGACATTCAAATTCCAGATCGAATAAGTAAAAATCAAATTGAATACTCAGATATCGTATTAAAACAGTCTTAACAGCTGGTAGGTAGAACCGACAGCTCCCCTTGGAGAGTGATGGCTGACTCTGCCGATTTTCCGAGAGCCACAGCAAAAACAAGACAGTGGAAAGACATATTCAGTGTTTGGTGGGAGAGTGGCTGCAACCTGGACTCCTGCCACGGAGAATCTGACTCTGTCATGAACCTGTGTGGAAAAGATATTGACAGACCAAAAACTCATCCGAGTGTCCCACCACTGGTGCCTCCCTAAGGGACACTGTCTTGAGCAGAATGAAAGTGGTTCAGAATGAACATGGTTGGAAGTCTGAGACTCAGGAAGAGTGAAGGGCAAAGAGGAATGTATGTAGTAAATTTAAAAACCAGTGGCTGTGCAAGCGATGATGATAATGACGCCCAGTAGACTGTTAAAAACATTGTTAAACAGCCTGACAGCAATAGCAGTAAGTCAGAAGGGAGCAGGGACTTCACATTTTCCAGGCTTCGAAGTCGATGTATTGTCAGGTGGGTATAAGTGTCACTTCCTTCACTTTAGATTTTAGTAAGTTAAACGTGCAATGAGTCATTTGTAGGCAGTTAGTAAAACACTAGAAACAGAGACTGTAACCTCCAAACCAGAAGAAGGAAAAACCAAAATGAGAGAAGCAGCATCATTGAAAACTAAGGCAAGAACAGAGAGAAAAAGGAACATAGAATAGATGAGATCAACAAAAGTTAAATGAAATCAGATGCTAGATACTGTGGTCATCAGGCTCCAAGGCAGCCCGCAGTGACCCTCATTCCCAGGCACTCATGCATGTGTGCTCCCCTCCTGTCTGGATCAGGCGCACGTGGCCAGTAGAACATAGGAGCAGCAGGGGTGCGTGATGTCTTGGGTGAGGTCATAAAGACCTCATGACTCTAGTGGTCTCTCTTGAATCACTCACTGGAGGAAGCCAGCTGCCATGTTGTGAGGACACTCAAGCAGCCCTGTGGAAGGTGCACGTGGGAGGAACTGATGGGGGGTGCACCATCAGGGAGGTGGGTCCCCAGCCCCAGGCAAACCTTCAGATGAGGCTGCCTCAGTTGACACTGGAACTGAGCCTCAGGAGCATCCCTGAAGCAGCACCATGCCAATGAGCCCTTCTCGGATTCCTGAGCCACAGAAAACGTGGAGGGTAAGTGTTTGCTTTGTCAGCAGCTCTGCTTTGCAGTGATTTCTTAAGCAGAATCAATCACCACAGAATCCATGTACACAGTTACCTTAAACGTAAATGTAACGTGCACTGGTTAAAAGATTATAAACATTGGCAGTCCGGAATTTTATGCAGAGGAATATGTAAAGCATAAGCTTATATAATGATGAAAGAAAAAACATACCAGGCAAATCCTCAACAAAATAAAATGAGTAACAATCTGAAAACTCTAAAGCAAGAACTGACAGAATTATATGCATCTCCAAGATTCTTATCATACTTTGCTTGGTAACTGATAAGCAGATGAAGAAAATGAAATATGTCAACAACACAATAAACAAATCTGGTCCAACTCATGATGCTGAACAGTCTCAGAACCGCACATTATTTGCACCAAGAAACATTTACAAAAATTAACCTCCTAAAGCAACTGACAACCATCTAACGACGCACAGTCCTCCATCTGACGTGCACTCCTGCACCTGACGACGTGCACTGATGAAGACCTGGCATCCCCCGTCGCAGTTAATAGACTCCTGCCCCCTCTTACCACTGCAGGTCCATGCAGGTGTGGAGCAGCAAGTATAAGACACAAAAGGCATAAAGATCATAAGGGAAGAAGTGAAATGGAATTTGTTTGCAGGTGATGTGACTTTGTAGAAAACCCAGAGGCATCTACAAATTGCCAGAACCAAGAGGTGAATTTACCAACACACTGGGACACAGTGTCCATGTACAAAAGCCATTGCATTTCCCACATTTTAGCAACAAACAAGTGGAAAAATAAAATTTCAAATACTATTAATAAAAGCATCAAAATGTATTTGTAAAATATACTTACAAAAGTATCAAAAATCCATCAAATACCTAGGAATAAATATAATGAAAACTATGCAATAATATTGCTTGGAGAAACTGAAAAATACCTAAATAAATGTTGAGATACATCACGTGCAGGGATCAGAAACCTCAATATTGTAGGATATCAATTCTCCCCAAAACGATCTATAGATTTAATGCAATCTCAGTAAACATCCCAGCAGGTCTTTTTAAAACTTAACATGAGACTGGACGCAGTGGCTCATGCCTGTAATCCCAGCACTTTGGGAGGCCGAGGCGGGTGGATCACAAGGTCAGGAGATCGAGACCATCCTGGCCAACATGGTGAAACCCTCTCTACTAAAAATACAGAAAAATTAGCTGGGCGTGGTGGCGCGTGCCTGTCATCCCAGCTACTCAGGAGGCTGAGGCAGGAGAATCGCTTGAACCTGGGAGGCGGAGCTTGCAGTGAGCCAAGATCACACCACTGCACTCCAGTCTGGCAACAAAGAGAGACTCTGTCTCAAAATAAATAAATAAATACTTAACATGAAAATTCAGGCCAGGTGCGGTGGCTCACGCCTGTAATCCCAGCACTTTTGGAGGCCGAGGCAGGCAGATCACAAGGTCAGGAGTTTGAGACCAGCCTGGCCAACATAGTGAAACCCCATCTCTACTAAAAATGCAAAAATTTAGCCGGGTGTGGTGGTGGGCGCCTGTAATCCCAGCCACTTGGGAGGCTGGGGCAGGAGAATCACTTGAACTCAGGAGGCGGAGGTTGCAGTGAGCTGAGATCACGTCACTGCACTCCAGCCCCAGCGACTGTGTGAGATTCTGTCTCAAAAGAAACAAACAGACAGACAACAACAACAGCAACAACAAAACCATTCAAATGACATAGAGTAGCCAACACAACTTTGAAGAAGAAACAAAGTTGGAAAATGTACACTCTCATATTTGGTTTTGTTTTGTGTTTTGTTTTTGAGGTGGAGTCTCTGTCACGCAGGCTGGAGTGCAATGGCGTGATCTCAGCTCACTGCAACCTCTGCTTCCTGGGTTCAAGCAACTCTCCTGCCTCAGCCTCCTCAGTAGCTGGGATTACAGGTGCCCGCCACTCGGCCTCCTAAAGTGCTGGGGTTGCAGGTGTGAGCCACCACACCCGGCCCACTGTCATATTTGAAAACTTCAAAGACAGTGTGGTATTGATATAAGGATAGGTAAATAGATTGTTGAAACAGCACAAATAATCCAGAATTCCTTCAAGAGAGTCTGTTTTTGACGAAGATGCCAAAGTAATTCGGTGGGAGGAAGGATGGTCTTTTTGATGATGGCGCTGGAACAACTGGACCGCCACAAGAAAATCTAAATTTAACATTTTATTTGGGAAGCAAGAATGCAATTCAGGGCATACACACAGACGGGGTGATCTCACTATGTCTGAAGAACCAAGAGAAGGTTGGGAGTTTTCTTAGAGAAGTACTCTGTGGTGTTTCACAAGCAAGCTCACTAGAAAGACCAGTAAGCACCAGGAGACTTGTGGAGCTCTGACTGGCGAACGATGGCGTGGGTGAAAGTACTTTCCGAGTCCCAGCAGGTGGTTTCAGCAGCTCACAGATAAAACTGTCTTTGGATTACATGGGCTGTTTTAGGTGCTGGGCTCATGAAAAGTTTAATTTTTGGAGCAGGTGCCAGGTTATGTTCTGAGTATTTTTTTCCCTTGCCCCTTGATTCTGAATTAGTTATGTAGGACAAGAATGAGCCCATTTGTATCACTGGCTTTTACAACACCATACACAAAAATTCACTCAAGATGCATCATTGACCAAAATGTGAAAGTCAAAACCACAAAGCTTGTAGAAGGAATCACATAAGAGCATCTAAACGCCTGAGGGGCTGGACACCCTGTTTACCCTGAGCGATTATTACACACTGCATGTCTGCATCATCCTATCTCATGTAATCCACAAATAAATACACCTACAGGGCACCCACAGGAAAAAAAAATTAGCAAAAACTCCAAAAATAAAAGAATCACTAAGAAAGCAAAAAGGCAAACCACAACCTGGGAGGAAACAGTTCCATTGTGCATATCTGACAAATAAATACACAGAAGAGGCCTGGCGCAGGGGCTCAGGGCTATAATCCCAGCACCTGAGGTCGGGAGTTCGAGACCAGCCTGCCCAACATGGTGAAACCCCGTCTCTACTAAAAATGCAAAATTAGCTGGGCATGGTGGTGCGTGCCTGTAATTCCAGCTGCTCAGGAGGCTGAGGCAGGAGAATCACTTAGAATGCCGGAGGCAGAGGGTGCAGTGAGCCGAGATCGCGCCATTGCACTCCAGCCTGGGCGACAGAGTCAGACTCTGTCTCAAAAATAAATAAATAAATAAATAAATAAATAAATAAATAAATAAATATAAAGAATATATAAAAGCCACTGTTAGTAACGAACCAAAGACAAGCAACCTAATTTTACAACAGTAAAAAGACTTAGTAAGACATTTTGCAAAGCAAAATATCTGCATGGCTAATGAACAAAGTGCTTAGCACGGCTGGTCACCTGAAAAACAAGAGTTAAAACCACGATGAGATACCCGTACACTTACCAGACTGGCTAAAAACACAGCCTGACAATACCCAGTGTTGGCAAGGATGTGGGGCAACCAGGACTCTCATGTGGTGGGTGGGAGTGCAAAACACCACAACCACATTGGAAACTGGAATTTTCTTCTAAAGCAAAACCCAAGCATCCTTCATGACCTAGTGGTGAAACTCTTGGACACATGGCCGAGACAGACAAAGGCACATGTCCCCGTAATGGCCGGCACGGGATGATCAGAGCAACTTCATTTATCACAGTCCTACACTGGAAGCAAGGCAGCTGTCTGTCAGCAGAGGACCAGGCAGGCTCTGGCACATGTGTGCAATGCAGTACTGCTCTTCACCAACAAAGGGTGCACACCTGTCACACTATACAGCCACTGCACCTCAGAGTGGAGGGTCAGACACGGAAGTACACCGGCCACTCTGCACAGCCACTGCACCTCAGAGCGGAGGGTCTGAGTTCGAGATTAGCCTGACCAATATGGTGAAACCCCATCTCTACTAAAAATACAAAAAAAATTAACTGGGTGTGGTGGCACATGCCTGTAATCCCAGCTACTCAGGAGGCTGAGGCAGGAGAATCACTTGAACCCAGGAGGCGGAGGTTGCAGTGAGCTGAGATTGTGCCACTGCACTCCAGCCTGGGCAATAGAGCGGGACTCCATCTCAAAAAAAAAAAAAAAAACCAAAAAAAACCCAAAAAACAGATCGGCCGGGTGCAGTGGCTCATGCCTTTAATCCCAGCACTTTGGGAGGCCAAGGCAGGTGGATCACCTGAGCTCAGGAGTTTGTGACCACCCTGGCCAACATGGTGAAACCCTGTCTCTACTAAAAATACAAAATTTTAACTGGGCATGGTGGCAGGCGCCTGTGGTCCCAGCTACTCAGGAAGCTGAGGCAGGGGAATCGCTTGAATACGGGATGTGGAGGTTGCAGTCAGCCAAGATCGCGCCATTGCACTCCAGCCTGGGCAACACAGTGAGACTCTGTCCAAAAAAAAAAAAAAAAAAGAAAGATGTCTGTTCTTCCCAAGATCTGCAGATTCAAGGTGATCCCAGCAGTTTGCTGTTCTTAAGCCGACAAGCTCCAAGGGCAGCGTGCACTTCCTGTCCTGCTGGCCGGACGAGGCCAGGTGACCCTGTTGCCACAGGCATTTTGCAGCACAGGCTCTGAGTGCACCAGTACAGTTGCCTGACTGTCATGGAACAAACACACCCCAGGTAGCCACTAGCGTAAGGCCGAGGGGCACGTGGAGCCGGCCTGAGCCCAGCCAGGAGTCTGGAAGCAAGCCCAGCTACTTCCGGCCGTGCCCTCGCCTGACCGCGAAACGCTCGTACGCACGGGTTGGAGTTGCTTGCCATGCATGGCAACCACAGCAGGAACCCGACTCATGCACGGACGCCAGCACCCGCGAGTGAGAGGCGCCTCCGACACGTGGTGTCGGCTTTGGAAGCAGCTGGTGGGTGGTGAGGAAATGTCACAGATCTGGAAAGAGAGAGGCCTCTGTAAGGTGGTGTCAAAACGCCAGGTTGAATCAACAGTCATCTGTGGGGACTCCGAAGGCAGGCAATCTGCCCAGTGAACTCGCAGCACCGGGCAGAAGGGTCTGGAGGGAGAACCCTGGTGGCACGGCTGGTATGTGAGGATCAAAGGCAGAGGAGATCTTTCCTCTTCAGCATGAGAATCGGGCACTGGGCTAAGCCTCCAGCTGCCTCCCGCTGGTGACCTGGTAAAGGGGAACATAAACTCCTTTGGTCGGCGACATTGCTTACGGCAAAACTGCCCTGTGGCGGGCAGACCACGTGGGGACTGGGGAGGTCACTGGTGTCTGGGGGCCACGTCACGGGCCTTCCTGAGTGATCCCCACACCTGGGCGTGTGCCCTGTGGGCCGTAGCCATGGGGCTGCTGCAGGAGGAACTTCGCCTCCTCTGGGGCAAGAGGCATCTCCATGAGTGGTCCCAGCCCGTGAATCTCAGTGGGAATCAGGGAGGCGGCAACACCTGCACGCCATGGTGAAGACTCCCATCATGCCCTTGTAAAGACCCCCATCATGCCCTTGTAAAGACCCCCATCATGCCGTCCTAAAGACCCCCCCCACGCCATCGTAAAGACCCTCATCACACCGCCCTGAAGACCCCCATCATGCTGCCTAAAGACCCCCATGACACCACCTAAAGACCCCCATCACACCCTTGTAAAGATCCTCATCACACAGTCCTAAAGACCCCCATCACGCCTTTGTAAAGACCCCCATCACGCCGCCTAAAGACCCCCACCACACAGTCCTGAAGATCCCCATCACGCCCTCATAAAGATCCTCATCACACCCTCGTAAAGACCCTCATCACACCGTCCTGAAGACCCCCATCATGCTGCCTAAAGACCCCCACCACACCCTCCTAAAGACCCCCACCACACCCTCCTAAAGACCCCCATCATGCCGTCCTGAAGACCCACATCACACCCTTGTAAAGATCCCCATCACGCCACCTAAAGACCCCCCCATCGCCAGGCGCGGTGGCTCAAGCCTGTAATCCCAACACTTTGGGAGGCCGAGGCGGGCCGATCACGAGGTCAGGAGATCGAGGCCATCATGGCTAACACAGTGAAACCCCGTCTCTACTGAAAATACAAAAAACTAGCTGGGTGAGGTAGCAGGTGCCTGTAGTCTCAGCTACTCGGGAGGCTGAGGCAGGAGAATGGCGTGAACCTGGGAGGCGGAGCTTTCAGTGAGCCGAGATCGCGCCACGGCACTCCAGCCTGGGCGACAGAGCAAGACTCCGTCTCAAAAAAAAAAAAGACCACCCCATCACACCACCTAAAGACCCCCATCACGCCGTCATAAAGACCCCCGTGTGGGAGGAACGGGCGATGCTGCCCTGCTGGCCAGCCGTGTCCCTGCCCCACGTCCTTCTCAGCGACTCTGAGGCCAAGAGCAGCCTGTGGCAACCCTTGAAGTCTGAACGTTTAGCCGAGGCTCGGAAGAGCCCGATGGGGACCAGGCGTGGTGGCTCAGACCTGTCATCTCAGCCCCTCAGAGCCTTCAGAAAACCACACACAAGAGCCCAGCAGTCACTTTTGCCACCTCACTCAGCCGGGAGGTTTGGTGCTGTTCATGGAGCTGCTCGAGGTCCTAACGCAAATCCTCCTGACCCGCACCACACCCCAGAGGTGTGGAGACAACGGCATCACCCGCCAGGTTCTACAGAGGGGACCCCACTACCCACCTGGCCGGCACTCCCACTCCCCCCACCCCGAGACCCCCGTGCCGGGCTGGGACAGGTGCCCCAACCCCGCTCCCCGGTTCCCGCCGGCACCTCTGTCGGGGACACCCCGGGCCCCCGCACCGAAGCCTGCCCTGTGCCCTGCTCTGGAGGATGCAGCGGCTGCTGGCGAGGGCTGGGGATGGAGTAGACGGCCCCCAACCCCACAGCGCACCGCGAGCGGCGCAGGTTACCTTTGCCTCCGGGCGGCGGACGCAGGGCACCCTCCACTGTCTTCAGGCTCTGCGGCACAGGTGCCGGGGGGTGTGCATTTAGCTGGTTTGGATCCCAGTGTTTGGTGGGCTGGGCTTTGGGGACATCGGTGTTTGGGGCCTGACTGTCCACATGGCGACAGGGGCAGGCCGAGAGCTCCACCTTCCCAGCAGCCTTGTTGCGGGTAGGCTGCGGGGCGCCACTGCTCTCTGGCAGCCCCCTTAAGGGTGCCAGCAAGGCCAGGGGGTGCCCCTTCTCTTCCTTCAGTCCCAAGTCTCGCTGGAGAGCTGGTCGTGGGGATCCCTGGGCAGGGTCGGGCATGGCCGAGGGGCCCTGTGCCTCCAGTGGCTGGGTGTCCAACAGCAAGGCCGAGGCCTTGAGGTTGCAGGCAGGCAGCACTTGCCTCCTGGCTCTCCTCACACTGACGCCTGCCACGCAGAGGTCGGACCCGCTGAATGGGGGCAGCTCGACCACAGGCTGTGGGGAAGGAACAGGTGGTGGGTGCTGGGCTGTGGCTGGGATGGTGGGGTCCACGCAGGAGGGGTCTGCGCAGGAGGGGCTGGTTGGGGCACAGACCCCCACCTGACTCAGGAGTGAACACCTGGGGTCCCACGCAGACCACCAGGAGGCTCCCAGGCTCTGGAGAACCCGCGGGGAGCCAAGGCTTCCTGAGGCTTGGGAGTCAGCCTGGGGGGCCCCACACCCAGGAACTGGGCTGCTCTTTTCCTGAGTTTAGCCACAAAGAGGCCTCAAGAGAGAGGCACTGGCCATGCTTCCCAATGGCTCCAGCACATCTGCAGGCACAGGGAGGCCCCTGGAAGCTCCTCGGAGTGGAGGAGGCACTGCAGGCCAAAGCGAAGGAGCAGCACAGGGGGCCTGGAGGCTGCAGGCCTGGAGCCCCCACCTCTAACCAGTCAGGGCTGGGTGAGACAGGGAACAGGACGGAGGCACTGAGCCTGAGCCACCCCACTCGCATGGACACCTGGAGTAGCCCCTTCCCCGGTGCCGACGCGGCACTGAGCCCCATGGGAGAGCAGGACAGGCCTGGACCCTTGGCGGGACCGAGCGTGGTCACAGAGCAGGATTGGCGTCCTCCATGGACCCCGCAGCGCTGGCGGCCTGCAGCTCCACCCTCGCCCAGTGACCAGGTGGCAAAGCATCCGCATGGCGGGCAGCCACCAAACCCCCAGGGGATGGCGCCCACCGCCCGGGCAGGGGCGGACGTGGCTCACCTGCCTCCACAGGAGCTCAAAGTTGCCGACGTCACAGCTGCGGTCCACGGCCACCTTGATGGTGTCCTCCTGCACCTGTGCACACAGCTGGGCCGTGACCGGTGTGGACGGGTGCATGGTGGGGCTGGAGTTGATCTCAATCAGCCAGGGCCTGAAGTCCCTTCCAAGGACGAAGTCGGCCCCGTAGAGCTCAAAGCTGTTCTTGCGAGGCTCCACGTGGTCCTGAGCCACCTTCATGGCGTGGATGATGGCCTTCTTCATGGACGGGTAGATGACACTGCCCCACACGGCACCACGGCCCTGGCGCTGCAGGTACTCCTGGAACTTGGCGCTGGTCCACATGTTGTGTGCGGGCAGCAGGGGACTGCGGCCCACGTCATTCTTCAGGTGCTTCTGGACGGCGTTGTTGCACAGGTGGATGGCACTGTAGGGGGGACAAGGGGCAGGTGCTCAGCCTCTGCCGGCCCAGGAGGGCACCCAAGGCCGGTCCTCCCAGCCACGCTGCGTCCACCTAGCTGGCTCTAGAGAACCCTGCCCCCAAGGACTCCCACCCTTTGCTGGAGGGGCCTAGTTGGGATGAGTGTTACTGTCCCAGATGGAGGAACAGGGCTCAGATTGGTCATGGGATTGGCCAGGCGCACAGCTCATGGCTGGAGGCCCAGAAACGGGTGCTGGAAGGGGGCCCTGGCTTCTCACTGCCTGGGAGCTGCTTTTGCACAGGTGAGTTCCTGGACCCCCTCCAGGCCCACTTGACCAGAGGCAGTGAGCAGGTGAGATTCAAAGCACCTGGCCGGCTCCTCCCAGGCCTCTTCTGGGTGTGACTTCAAGCATGACCCACCAGGCATGACCGCAGCCCCTCGCCTGGGCCAGAGCTAACTCCCCTGCAAGGTCTCTGTTACGTGGCTCTCGGGCCTCCCTGGATCCTCACTCTCTTGAAAAGCAGACCCCCTGCCTGCCCAGCCATCAGGCCCCCCAGCGCCTCACACCAAGTGAGAACCACACAATGGTCAGAGGAAGGCTTGGCGCAGACAGAGGCTGGCAGCATCAGCGTGCGGGCAGCACATTTCTGAGGACTCCGCAGGCTCTCGCCATCATGCCCACGAGGGGTCCCGGGTGAGGCGGGAGTCCATCCACCCCGGACAGCACACTCGCCTCCACCAGGCGCCCCACACGCCACCGCCCCTGAACTGGGGCCCAGGTGCTGCCCACTCCATTCCGATCCCCCGGGCACAGGCAAAATGGTGCCTTTTAAGATTTTCCAGAAATGATACAGAGTGTGGGGTGTAGGGTGCTGGCTTTGAAGGTCAGTGGGCCTGGGCCTGTCCCTGGGGGAGGTCATCAGCCTCCCAAGCCTCAGTTTCCCCCCATCTGTGCCTCTCGTGGTGGCAGGTGGCAGTGAGGGGGTCCTGCCCGTGATGCTTCTCACTGCGGCTGCCCCAGGCAGGTGGGCAGCAGCCCGTTCCCTGGCCTGAGGCGTCCAGCTCGCCCACCGCACTGACCTGTCCAGCTTGTCCAGGGAGAAGCGCTGTGTTGAGAACCGCAGGTAACTCTCCTTGTAGAACCAGATGGTCAGGGGGTTCCAGTCCGTGACGAGGAACCACTGTCTGATGTCGAACTTGGTGTCATAGATGAGCAGTGGCGTCTCGATGTACTTCTGGACCACCCACTTGTTGTCCCTGGGAAGAGGGTGGTCTGTAGCCGCCAGCTCCAGGATCTCTTCCACACGGTCCATGCACACTATGTCTGCAAGAGGCCACCGCTCAACCCAGCATGCCCAGCCCCTGTGCAGCGGGACCGAGCTCCTGAGCCCTGGGGCAGGGTCGCAGCTTGGCCCTGAGACCTGCACTGGTTTTGTCCAGGGCCAGTAGGCAGCATTGCTGGTGGGGGGACCAGGGACAGGGAAGGCTTAGCGCTCATGGATGAGGCTGAAGCCAGTGCCAGTCTCCCCCAGGCTCTCCCCCAACAGAACCAGCCTCTGGACTCCAGAGGGGACACAGAGATCAGTGAAGGGGCGGGGACAGAGATACTTTTAAAAGGGAGCCAGCAGGATGGGCGTGGTGGCTCAAGCCTGTAATCCCAGCACTTTGGGAAGCCGAGGCAGGTGAATCACTTGAGGTCGGGAGTTCAAGACCAGCCTGGCCAACATGGTGAAACTCTATCTACTAAAAATGCAAAAACTGAGCCGGGTGTGGTGGGCACCTGTAGTCCCAGCTACTCGGGAGGCTGAGGCAGGAGAATCGCTTAAACCTGGAAGGTGGAGGCTGCAGTGAGCCGAGATCATGCCACTGCACTCCAGCCTGGATGACAGAGCGAGACTCAGTTTCAAAAAAATAATAATAATAAAAATAATAAAAAGAAGAGCGTAGACCAGTTTGTGAATACAGAGGAGGAAATCCTGATTAACCCGTCAACCCAGATTCAGCCTTGTGATTGGAACACATGCTGTGAAGACGCCTCCAGGTCTGCCCCAGGGCCGGAGTCCTGACCCCCACGCCTGCTTCTGCGTTCTGCTCCCACCCTTCCTTCCCTGTGGCGCTGTGGGCCTGAGACTGCCTCTCACTCACGGCCCCTGGCATCAAGTGCAGGCGTTGGTGGCTATGAACTCGGTGCAGGGAACGCCCGCACCAGGGGACTTATCTTGCCCAGATGAACGTGATGAACGAGGTGCAGGGAGTGCCTACACCAGGGGACTCACCTCGGCCCCGAGACTTGGCCGCAGGCTTTATAATCCAGATGTTCCGGAACCCGTCGATGTCCGTCTGAGGGTTCACGGACGTGATTTGATTCAGCAGAGCCTGGCACTGCGGAAAGTAATTTCTTGAATCGGAGATGAAAGCATCGCCACTACAAAGCAAGATCCAGAAAGTGCATGAGACTTGGAGGCCTGGGTCCCGTCCCACCCACCAAGCAGGCACTCTGCTCTAGGATGGCCTGTAGCTGACCTGGCGGGAAAGGGCTGCGGGTCGGCCCAGGAAGTTCTGCCAACAGTATGGACACCTGAAAACACAGCCCTGTGAGGCTGCTCCAGACAAGGGCTGTGTTAAGACACTGGGGACCCCAGTGTGTGGGTCGGAGCCAGCCACAGGCCCCAAGCAGCACCCTGCCTGGGTGGAAACGGTGGGAGGCACGGGGCGGGAGGCGTAGCTATGGTGGAAACGTGGGAGACACAGGCCGGGGGCAGACGCAGCCATTCCCAGGTGGCTTTTAGAACTCAAAGGTGCACTAGAGCTATTTGAGTGGCTTTTAGAATTCGGGGTGCACTAGAGCTGTTTGAGTGGCTTTTACAACTTGGGGGTGCACTAGAGCTGTTTGAGTGACTTTTAGAGCTCGGGGGTGCACTAGAGCTGTTTGAGTGGCTTTTAGAATTTGGGGTGCACTAGAGCTGTTTGAGGGGCTTTTAGAATTCAGGGGTGCACTAGAGCTGTTTGAGTGGCTTTTATAACTCGGGGGTGCACTCCTGCTGCCCGGATGGTGGGGGGGAAGCCATGCCTGTACCAGCAGCTGCCCCAGGGCCCGTTGGACCCATCCTGCATGGGCAAACTCAGGGCTGTGAAGACCCAGTGTGGACCCCACGACATCCTAACAAGGTGGCCTTGGTGCAGGAGGGGGGACCAGCGGGGCTCCGAGGACACCAGCCATGACTCTTGCAGCCAGCCTGGGCTGGGTTGGGGAGGCAAAGCCCCTGAGGACACAGGACATCAGGGTTCCATTCCCACCTGCTGAGGGCAGCTTGAAGGGAGAAGTAAGGCTGAGGTGTCCCTGACAGCAGGGGAGGGGCCCCACCACTGTGGAGCTGTGGCCGGGAGGGGGCCTGGGTGAGAGCCCCTGTGGTGACAAGCCCCTCCCGGGGAAGGACTGAAGGTGATCTCAGGCAGGGGCACCTCCCGGCTCTCACTGGCTGCCATGTCTCCTCCGTGGTGAGCACCGCACACTCCTGACCCCAGGATGGCAACAGGACTGTGATGAGGACTTGGAGCAAACCAGAGGCAGTCAGCCCCCCACACCCCTGAGACATCCCTGTCTGTGCGGCACAGGCCAGCCCCAAACTATTGAGGTCTAAACAGGGTGGGTCACCCATGACGTCCACCATGCTGGTCACAGCCAAGGCCGCCCAGGATACCAGCAAGCTCCCAGTGACACGGGGCTACAGCGACTCACTCAGGAGGATGAGCTGTGGGAAGGAATCCCTCACAGCCTCCCAGCACAGCCCAGCCCCCAGCCTGCGACAGGCCTCACATTGGGAGGTGGTATTTGGGCAGGACCACCCTCCCCACAAGTGCACGCGTCACTGTGTTGCCCCTGCTTTGTGGGGAGAAGGCTGTGAGCAGTGAGGGACAGAGCCACTCAGGAGCCCAGCGGAGCATCGCACAGGAGCTGGCAAGGTCCAGGAACTAGGAGATGCACACCCCAAACTCGTCAGAGAACAAGCACGGGCCTCCAGATGCTGGCGGCGAGCACGGGCCACAGCCAGGGCTCTCTGGGTCCTGACCCCGGGGCACACCTGCCAGGGATCCCAGCTGAGCCCAGTAGGTGAGACTGACGGGCGGAGGCACCGGGGACTCCCAGAGAGATCCCCTCCGGCAGCAGCTGGGAAGCTCCCCTGCACGCACCTGACGCGGTTTGGGATGAGTCGGCCACAGGGACTTGCGGGGGTCCGATGCTGCCACCTGGTGGTCACCCCTGGGTCTTCCTTTTAATTCAGGTCTAAGAAAACGCAGTGGGGTGCACCCTCCCATACTGGAAAAAGTCAAGTTGCACAGTGTGTACGTCCATGTGCGCTCGTGTGCACGCCACCTGGATCGAGACACGAACGCCTCGGCTCCTCAACAGGCAAAGAGACCAGTTACCAGGCTATCACTGCAGACAGGGCTGGCCTGCTCCTGAACTTTCTGTCAATGAAACCACACAATTTGTGCTCCTTTGTGTTTGGCCTCTTTCTTTTCTTTTTTTTTTTAGATGGAGTCTCGCTCTGTCACCCAGGCTTGAGTGCAGTGGCATGATCTCGGCTCACTGCAACCTCCAACTCCCGATTAAAGCGATTCTCCTGCCTCAGCCTCCCAAGCAGCTGCGATTACAGGCATGAGCCACCATGCTCAGCTAAATTTTGTATTTTTAGTAGAGGCGGATATCACCATTTTGGCCAGGCTGGTCTTGAACTCCTGACCTCGGGTGAGTCCCCCTGCCTCGGCCTCCTAGAGTGCTGGGATTATAGGCGTGAGCTGCCGCGCCCTGCCTGTGTCTGGTTTCTTTCGACAGGACTGTGAGAGCCATCCACGCTGTAGCATGGCTCAGCCCCTCCTTCTTGACAGTTTGGCAGTTTCCAGATTTGGGCCATCAGGAATGAAGTCCTTCTGAGGACACGTTTCCATTTCTCCTGCATAAATACCTCGGAATGGATTATCTCGGTCATTGGATATGCAGATGCCTAAACATATAAGAAACTGTCAAAGACTTTTCTAAATGGGTTGTGCCAATTTACACTCCCCTAGCCATGTCTAGAGTTCCAGCTGCTCCACACATTGGCAAACACTTGGTGATGTCAGTTTTTACTCCCTTTTTTTTTTTTTTTTTTTTTGAGACAGAGTCTCACTCTGTTGCCCCAGGCTGGAGTGCAGTGACACCATCTCAGCTCACTGCAACCTCTCTGCCTCCCGGGTTCAAGAGATTCTTCTGCCTCAGCCTCCTGAGTAGCTGGGACTACAGGCACACACCACCGCACCCAGCTAATTTTTGTGTTTTTAGTAGAGACCGTTTTCACCATATTGGCCAAGCTGGTCTTGAACTCCTGACCTTGTGATCTGCCCGCCTCTGCCTCCCAAAGTGCTGGGATTACAGGCGTGAGCCACAGCACCTGGCCCAATGCGTTCCCATTTTTAAAAGCCTTTCACGTATCACATGATATATCAAACTAATTTTTGTGTATTTGTGAAGCAGAATTCAAGGTACATTTTTTTTCATATGGCTGACCATTGCTGGAGCACCATTTAGTGAAAAGACCAACCTTTTCCTAATGATCTCAAATGCAGCAATCACAGATGGGAGGATCTATCTTTAGACTCTATTCTGTTACGCTGATCCTATCCCAATGTCACATCTTCGCTGTTGTAAATCTAGAGTAAGTCTTGAAATTTGGAGCACGAGTCCTCTGATTTTGGTTTTCTTTATCAAGTCTGTTTTGGCTTTTCTTTTTTTTTTTTGAGACGGAGTCTCGCCTGTCGCCCCAGGCTGGAGTGCAGTGGCCGGATCTCAGCTCACTGCAAGCCCTGGGCCTCCTGCTTACGCATTCTCCTGCCTCAGCCTCCCTGAGTAGCTGGGATCACAGGCTTCTCACTCTCAAGCATAGTTTTTTGTATTTTTTAGTAGAGACGGGTTTCACCGTGTTAGCCAGGATGGTCTCATCTCCTGACCTTGTGATCCTCGCCTGGCCCCCGCCTCCCAAAGTGCTGCTGGGATTACAGGCTTGAGCCATCTGCGGCCCGGCCATGCCTTGCATTTCTTTTTTTTTTTTCCTGTACTATTAAACTAGTCAGACCATTCAGTCTATGCTGAACGGAAGTCTGATGGTGAGCAACTTTGTCTCATTCTGATTTCAAGGAGAACACTCTCAATAGTATATAACCAATAAGAAATATATTAGCTGTTGGACTCTTAAACTTTCAAATGAAGAGATCTGGCTGTGTGTAGTCAGACACGCTTGTAATCCTAGCACTTTGGGAGGCCAAAGCAGGATTGCTTGAGGCCAGGAGTTCAAGACAAGCCTGGGCAATATAGCAAAACCCTGTCTCTATAAAAAAATTTAAAAATTAGCCAGTATTGTGGCATGTGCCTGGAGTCCCAGCTACTTGAGAAGCTGAGTTGGAAAGATCGCTTGAGCCCAGGAGTTTGAGGTTGCAGTGAGCTGTGATTGTGCCACTGCACTCCAGCCTAGGTGGATAGAGTGAGATCCTATCTCAAAAAAAAGAAGAGTTTTTTCATTTCCAAATTGGCTAAACAAATTTACAAGGACAGGTATTAAGTTTCATCAATTTTTGCCTCTTGAGGTGATTTTTTTTTTTTGCCTATTGAGATAATCTTACAGCTTTTCTTTTCTATTCTGAAAATGTAATAAAATTAACTGATTAACTTTTCAATGTTAAACCAACCTTGCATTCTTGGAATAAAGCCCATTTGGTTCTGATGCATTATTTCATTCACATTTCACTGGTTTCATTAAATAATATTTTGGTTAAAGTTTTGTATATATGTAATCATGAGAAATACTGGCCTATAATTTTTTGTTATTTTACTTTTTTCAAGTTTTGGTCTCAGGCTTTTCTGGCCTCATAAAATGATTAGAAAATGTTCTCTCCTTCTCTGTTACTTGAAAGCATTTGTGTGTTATTGGAATCAATTTTAAGTAATGAATTAATTAAATTTAATTAACTAGTGAAACCATTATGGCCTTGGATCCTCCTTTGTAGGAAAGTTTTTAAATTACAGATTTAGGCTGGGTGCAGTGGCTTATGCCTGTAATCCCAGCACTAACACTTATGTAACTGGAGCCCCAGAAGGAGAGAAGATAGAGAGAATAGGGCAGAAGGAACAGCCAAGAAATAATGGCCTAGAGTATTCTAAATCTGAGGAAAAATTCCAACCCACAGATCAAAATGCCCCACAAACCTCAAGCAGGAGAAATACAAAGAAACTACTTGTAGAAGTGTTATAATCAAACTGCTGAAAACCAAAGACAGAATATCTTGAAGCATCAAGAGGAAAAGACATTACCTTCAAAAAGAACAAAACTCGTAACTATAGATGTGCCAGCGTGGATGGACTTCACTGACCCCACGTGTATCAGCGTGGACGGACCTCACAGACCTCACGTGTATCAGCGTGGATGGACCTCACAGAACTCATGGACCTCAAATGTGCCAATGTGAACGGATCTCATAGATCTCACGTGTGCCAGCGTGGAGGAACCTCACAGACCCCCACGTGTATCAGTGTGGACGGACCTCACAGACCCCCATGTGTATCAGTGTGGACGGACCTCACAGACCCCACATGTATCAGTGTGGACGGACCTCACCGACCTCACGTGTATCAGCGTGGACGGACCTCACAGACCCCACGTGTATCAGTGTGGACGGACCTCACAGACCTCACGTGTATCAGTGTGGACGGACCTCACAGACCCCCACGTGTATCAGCGTGGACGGACCTCACAGACCTCACGTGTATCAGTGTGGACGGACCTCATGGACCTCAACATGCCAGCGTGGACGGACCTCATGGATCTCACATATGCCAGCGTGGATGGACCTCACAGATTTCATGTTGGGCAAAAGAAGTCATAAACGAGAGAGCACAGACTGTTCCCCAAATGTGAAATCTGAAAACAAAACTGGTTCATGGTTGCAGGAGCCAGAATAGGTGTGACCCCTGTGGGGTTCTCCCGAGAAAGGTTAACAGGAGCTGACCGGGGACTGGAAACGTCTTCTGTCTCAAGTGGACTACGGCTACGCAGGTGGACATGTGAGCAACGTTTCATCCACATGTACAGATAGGATTATACACTGCGTGCCCTTAACTGTAGTTATGTAATCCCTCAATAAAAGGAAAAGAAAAATACTTGATTAATTAAAAATACTTAATTAATACAAGACGAAGAAAGAAACAAAAGAATCAACACCACCGTGGGATGAAGCATGAAGCTGCTGCAGACCCTCTGAATCAAGTCACTTTCCTGACTCTCCCATTGGCCGGCAGCTGCTCATGCTCCGGGGGGGCCAGGCCCCCCTCCACCCAGCTCCTCTCTCTGGTGGCCACTGCCAAAGGAGTGCTGAACCCCTGGCCCGAGGAAGAACTGGGCCCTCAGCAGGGGCAGGAAGGCCAGGGTCAGCCTGTGGACCCCTCTGCCAGTCACTCGCCAGCTGCCAGGAGCTCTGGGCCCAGGCACCCCTCTGCCAGTCACTCGCCACCTGCCAGGAGCTCTGGGCCCAGGCACCCCTCTGCCAGTCACTCACCAATGACAAGAGTGAGGCAGGTGTCCCAGCTGTGAAACAGACAAACCCCACCTGCCTGTCTCGGCTGTGGGGGGCCCAAATGACATCATACCTTTCTGGATTTTGAAGATACACAAGACAATGCTACTTCCTAAAGGCCCCCTGAGGGGGTATCATCCTCTCAACAGTCATCAGGGGCCTGGTGGGACAGGCAACAGAGGGCCTGGGCACCCCGACACCCGTAAGGCACCCCAACATCCAGGCACACACCCCAATACCGAACAAGCATCCCAGACATCCAGACAGGTGCCCCAATACCCAGCAAGCATCTCAGCACCCAGACAGAAGCCCCAAGATCCAGACAGACACCCCAGTACCCAGCAAGTATCCCAGACATCCAGACAGGAGTCCCAATGCCAGGACAGGCATCCCAACACTCAATACTCCACAGGTAACCTGATGCCCAGACAGGTGACCCAATTCCCCGAGGCTGCACCGCCCCGGAAGCTCCTGCAGTCCGCACTCACGGCTCCGACACGTGCTGGGGGCCTGCGCAAGTCTTACTGAACGAGGGAGTAGTACTGCTGTGTCAGGTCCTCCCACTCGGCCTCGGTGAGGTCCTCCGTGGCGTCCGCCGACGTGTCGATGTCCTCATGCTCCAGCTGCCCCAGGTAGGCCTGGCACACCTTGCACGCGATGTCCACAAGCTGGCCCGGGAGACCCCTGAGCTTTGCCTCAGCATTTTTGGCATCTGAAACCCGGACACAGGCACATGGAGTGGGAACCCCACCCAGGGGCAGCCCTGCCCGCCTCGAGGGGTGAGGCCTAAAGCCATAGACAAAGTTCGCTCCACTCCCTCTGTGCCCCAATACCCAACAAGTGTCCCAGACCCCCAGACAGGCACTCCAATACCCAACCAAGCTCGTCTGGGCGGCCACCCTGGATGTCACGCCTGCATCTGGGCAGGTGACTTCCTCCCTCCTGAATGGTCCCAATCTCCAATGGCTCTGTGAGTGCTATGTCCTCACAAGAAACACATGGACCCCACCACCAGACCCTCAGCTCCTCAGTGGGCCCCGCCGCCAGACCCTCAGCTCCTCAGTGGGCCCCGCCGCCAGACCCTCAGCTCCTCAGTGGGCCCCGCCGCCAGACCCTCAGCTCCTCAGTGGGCCCCTCCGCCAGACCCTCAGCTCCTCAGTGGGCCCCTCCGCCAGACCCTCAGCTCCTCAGTGGGCCCCACTGCTAGACCCTCAGCTCCTCACAGCAGCAATTACTGATAAGTTCAACGTCATTAAAATGAAAAACTTCTGTTCTGTAAAGGACAATATCAAGATGTCAAGACAACAAGAAGACGAGCCATAGATTGGGAGGAAATATTTGCACACATCTAATAAAGGAGTATTACCTAGAGTATACAGAGAACTCTTGAAACTCAACAACAAGAAAACATAATTTTATTTTTTATTTTTATTTTTTTAAGACAGAATTTTGCTCTTGTTGCCCAGGCTGGATGGCAAGATCTTGGCTCACTGCAACCTCTGCCTCCTGGGTTCAAGTGATTCTCCTGCCTCAGCCTCCGGAGTAGCTGGGACTACACGTGTGCACCACCATGCCCGGATAATCTTGTATTTTTAGTAGAGATGGGGTTTCACCATGTTGGCCAGGCTGGTCTCAAACTCTTGACCTCAAGTGATCCACCCACCTCGGCCTCCAAAGTGCTGGGATTACAGGTGTAAGCCACCGCACCCAGCGAGGAAACAATTTTAAATGAGCAATCTGAACAGTCACCTCACCGAAAATACATACAGATGGAAAACAAGCATATGAACACATGCTCAATATCATATACCGGTATGGACTAGCAATTCCATATCTATAAGATTTTTCTATAAAATACCCTCAGAAATTCACAAGGAAATGGAAGCTGGGCACAGTGGCTCATGCCTGTAATCCCAGCACTTTGGGAGGCTGACACAGGAGGCTCGCTTGCTCCTGAAAGTTTGAGATGAGCCTGGGCAACACAGTGAGACCCTGTCTCACAACAAAATCACGACAATAATGAGACACTAATACAGACCCAGGAGAATGCTGCAAACAGAACACTGACCACATCAAAGGCTTGCGAGGATGTGGAGAATAGGAACTCTCCCTCATTGCTGGTGGAAATGCAAAATGGTGCAGCTACTTTGGAAGACAGTCTGGCAGTTTCTTACAAAATGAAACATACTCTTGCCATGCCACCCAGTAAGTGCATTCTTTGGTATTTACCCAGATGAATTCAAAACTCATGGCCACACAAAGACCTGCACACAGATATCGAGAGAAACGTTATTCATGATAGTCAAAACCTGGAAGTGACTGAGATGTCCTTCAGTAGACGAATAGACAAGTAAACAGTGGTGGATCCAGACAGTGGAATATTACTCAGCCCTAAAAAGAAATGAGCTCTCAAGTCATGAAAAGACCTGGAGGAATCTGAAGTGCGTATTACTAAGTCGAAGAAGCCCATCTGAAAAGGCTCCATGCTACGTCGTTCTAACCAAATGGCATTCTAGAAAAGGCAAAACCATGGAGACAGGAAAAACATCAGTGGTAGCCAGGAGCTCGGGGCGGGGGGATGAAGAGACAGAGCACAGGGAGTTTTAGGGCCAGGGATCGTCTCTGTCTGATGTTGGAATGGTGGATACACGGCATCATACATTGTCCAAACCTGTAGAATGTGTAACACCATTTGGGTTACCATGATGTGTCATTGTAGGTTCACCAATTGTGTTAAAATCATTAATTAGGCCGGGTGCGGTGGCCTGTAATCCCAGCACTGTGGGAGGCTGAGGTGGGTGGATCACCTGAGGTCAGGAGTTCGAGACCAGCCTGGCCAACGTGGCAAAACCCCGTCTCTACTAAAAATACAAAACATTAGCTGGGCGTGGTGCTGGGCACCCAACTACTTGGGAGGCTAAGACAGGAGAATTGCTTGAACCCAGGAGGCGGAGGTTGCAGTGAGCCAAGATCACGCCATTGTACTTCAATCTGGGTGACAGAGCGAGACTCCATCTCAAAAAAAAACCCATTAATTAGGAGGCCATCAGACTGAGGTGGCCCAAGTGACCTGGTCTCCGACAAACGCAAACCACAACCTAACTCAGAATTGAAAACGAAACTTAAGCACAGCCAATCACAGGCAGCCAGCTGGGTTGTCACTCAGCACAAACAAGGCCACCGCTCCAGCGTTCACCAATCAGGATTTATTTCCTCCGTTTCCACGTTTACTTAGAAGGGTTTTCCCCTCGGTGGAGCCCTGCAGCCGTCTGATTGGCACAAATCACTGTTTGCTCAAATACTCTAAAAGTCTAATGCACCAACATTCATCTGTCAACAGCTGAAACGCACTGCTTTGGCGGGGGATGCTGGCGGTGGGGGAGGCACGGGGGCAGCAGAGTGTGGCAAATCTTGTACCCTCTGCTCAGCTGTGCTGTGACCCAAAACTGCCCTAGAAAGTACATTTTATTAAAACCAACCACCACAAAAAAGATTTGGGTTTTGTCCAAAAACACGACGGCTGGTTCACATCCCTGTGCCACCCAGGGCGCCTCTCCCTGGGGCTTCCTGTGTCCTCTCCCTGGGGCTTCCTGTGTCCTCTCCCATGGGGCCCCTTTGGGGAGACTCAGGATGCGGCGTCGTGGTGGCTGTGGGGCAGGGCAGGCTTCTGACCACAGGCTGGAACCACGTCCATGGCACGGGACTGTGGCGGTGAGTGTGGGACTTGGACGTCCCAGGGCTGCATTAACAGCCAGGTGCTTTACAAACGGGGTGACTTTGACGTTCAGCCCCACGGTTAGAAGAGAAAACCCATTTGCCATGAGAATCGAGAGAGTCTGAGGCATTGCTGCATCCGGTCCCGGCTGCCGCGACCCTCAGGACTGACCACACCCAGGAGGCGGGAGGGACCCCGTGGAGTCCCCGAGCTCTGGTGGCCTGGCCCTGCCCTGCCCCGGCCCAGCGCACCTTGCCTGCTGCTCAGGTCGCTGTTTCCGGCCTCCTCCCTCCGGCCCCTGGGCTTGCTCCTGCCGCTCCGGCTGCAGCTCTGGTGGCTGACCACCCACTTGAGGATGCTGGATGCCATCGTGCGCCGGAAGTCTTCTGAAAGGACAGCACGGCCTCGCCCCATCTGCCCGAGCCGGGACTGGGGACTGGAGATGGGGCCAGGGCAATGGAGGCTCCCCGCCCCGCCCCACTTCCCGCCCTCACAGCCGGTGGGGCCCAGGCCTGCTCCCACACCCCCACTCTGCCCATCCTTCTCCCTGCAGCGCCTCTGTGACTGCAGCCATCCAACTGTACCCCTCGGCCTCCAACCATGGAGCCTGCCTCGCCCCAGCTGCTCGCCGCACTGTCCACAGGCCTAGCGCAGCACCACACACTCCCTGCCTGCCCGCCCTCCCTCCCCGGGGTCCCTGGCCCCTGTACTGCCATGACCATGGCCATGGGAGGCCTCTCTCTGGTCCTCTGTCCTCAGACCCTGCCCCATCAGTCTGTCTCAGCACCGGAGGATCTTTCTAGAAGCCTCTCTGCTGACCGCCCTGGGGTCCTCTGCCATCTCCTCACTTACCCAGGAATTCCTGCTGTTCGCTCTCGGTGCAGAGGCTGTAGCAGCGCGGGAAGAAGGAGTCGGGGTTGGCCGGGACGTACCAGGGCAGGCTCCGCATGTTCACGCACAGCCCGATCTCCAGAGACAGCGGCACGTTAGGTACAAGGGGCAGCTCAGCTCAGCTCCACCTCGCTCACAAGGCGAGGACAGACCGTCCACTTCGGACTTGCCTGGCCATGGGGCACCACACAGCACCTCTAGGGCGGATCCCTCCCCCTCCCGAGACACACGGTCCCCCAGGGCCCCAGGCCGCCCCCTCCAGCCGGTCCCAGCAGTGGGTATGTGGATGTGCAAGCCAGGCTTAGACGCATCCTTGAGGCAGTGGGGGACGTGGCAGGTCCCGGGGAATGGGGAGGCTGCAGCTGAGGGCACCAAGGGCAGTGGGCACTGGGGCTCCCTCCAGGCCCCTAAACAGGCCACAGGGTGCCCCACAGCTCAGGCCCCAGGAGAGGGAGGACCGGCTGCAGGACCCAGAATGCGGCCACACGCCCAGCACTGCCCACCACACACGATGCAGCACTGGCCGTTAGAGAGGCATATCGTGAAGTCCCCGCACCCCAACGTCTGGTCTGTCACCGCGTTAAGGAAAAAAAGCAGCCAGCCCCCAGAAAACACAGCACACGCTGACTGGCTGTGCACACCCCCCAGAAAACACAGCACCCGCTGACTGGCTGTGCACACAGGGTCTTTGAAGGGGCCGTGTTTCCACAAGCAGCACTGGCTTATTATATAGCACTGGGTATTAGGTGCAGCAGGGAGCCTCCGCCCCACGCTGTGCTGAGGCAGCCGCACCTGGACTGTTGAGAGGGACCTCTGTGCCAGGGAAGCCCCTCTTCCCAGACCCCTCCCTCAGCAGGGTCCCCACACCCTGCGTCCTGGGCAGGCCCCAGCCCCGGGCCTTGGTGGGAAGGGTATGGAAGCTGCCTTGTGCAGGGCTGGAGGCTGGGGGAGGCGGGGGAGTGCCCAGTGCTGCGGGGAACGGCACCTCTTCCCCTGGGGACCCACAGCCCTTTCAGCATCCAAAGCCCTGTGGCAGCCCCCAGTCAGCCCCATCTTTGGCTTGGCCTCTGTGCTCTGAGGAAGGGGTTTCTGTGGCCCCAGATTCACCCAGAGACACAGAGCAAAGGGCACAGGGGTGCAGGGGGTGGGGTGGGCACTGAGTGATTCTGGCCATGGCCTTAGACCAGGAGTCCTGGGAGGCGCCCAGGAGGTGGCTGGTGGCTGCCGATGGCCACCTATGGTCACTGACCAGCCACCGAGGGTCCCTAATGGCTGCAGAAGCCCCTCCCCACCACCCTTGCCGGCTCCCGCCATGCCCAAGCAGCTCACCTTGGTGGTGAAGGAGGCCGTCTTTGCGTAGTGGTTCAGCATCTGGTCGCAGGTCAGGCTGTGATAGTCAATGGCGTCCCTCTTGATGGTCCAGAGGAGGTACGGCATCTCGTTTTTTACCAACCTAGACTGGCAAGAAAAAAGTCTTTATTGATGCTCAGCATCCAACGTTCACACCAGCCAGGATGGGACGGAGCGAGGCGACCATCAGCGGATACATGGCGTGCAGCGTGAGGATCCCAGCTGAGCTCTGCTGCGGGCAGCAGTGCTCCTTGTGGTCCTCCTGTGCACGGGATGTGGGGCGCAACCAGGACCATGCAGGGTTTCCACGGAGGGGCCTCGGGCTCTGGGGAGCCACCCCTGATGTGGGGCTGCAGGTGGGGCCTGAGCCCTCCGCACGGGGTCTACGTGGGTGTGGGACGCACCACTTGCCGAGATGACACGACACTTCATAACCCAGAGCTCACAGTCCCCAGGACGGAAGCCCCCAGGCCTGCACTGTGGGCCCTGCGCACCCCTCCCTGAGCCCCAGGCTCTGGCCTCCCACTCCTGCCCTGCTGATAGAGGGGCTGGGCGTGGAGCTGGGGGTGTGTGGTTGGTGCTTTTCTGTTTACAAAATGGCATCTCTTCAGTCAAAATTCCAACCAGGCTGAGTGCAGTGGCTCACGCCTGTAATCCCAACACTTTGAGAGGCCAAGGCGGGTAGATCACCTGAGGCCAGGAGTTCAAGATCAGCCCGGCCAACATGGTAAAACCTCGTCTGTACTAAAAATACAAAAATTAGCCAGGCATGGTGGTGGGCGCCTGTAATCCCAGCTATTCGGGAGGCTGAGGCAGGAGAATCACTTGAACCTGGGAGGCAGAGGTTGCAATGAGCCGAGATCGCACCACTGTACTCCAACATGGGCAACGGAGTGAGACTCCATCTCAAAACACGCCCCCCCCAAAAAAATGTGTGTGTGTGTGTGTGTGTGTAAATAATAGCACACTAACTGCTAACCACTAACCACTGTGTACGGGGTGAGAAACAGCATCATCAACAGAGCCGAAGTTCCCCAGCCACCCCCACCAGGTAACTGCCACCTGCAGCTGTCTCCTCCAGGCGCAATGACCAGAGTGTTTCTGTCCCTCCGGAATGCATGTGTGACAATCCTCACTCCCAGGGCGATGGCACAGGAGGCGGGCTTTAGGATTAGGTCATGAGCCTGAGCCCCTTACGATGGGCTTGCACCCTTACAAAGAGGCCCCAGGAAAACCCTTGCCTCTGTGTGACGACGCAGAGAGAAGCCAGTTGCCTGTGAAGCAGGACACTCTCAGAGAGCCCAGCCACACTGCCCCGACCCAGACTCCAGCCTCCAGAACAGTGAGGAATGTTCTGTTGTGTCCACACCACTGCCCACGGACCTGTGGGAGCCGCTGGAGCACCCACGACGCTCTATGGGAAAGGCACTGACTCCAGAAACCTGGAAGGACAAGCTCACTGGTCGTGTGGGAGGCGCCTCATCAAGTCTGGGTCCATTTTTCTATTTGTCTTTTCATTACTGATTTGTGAGTTCTTCATGTATTCTGGACATTTGATCTTCTACATTTTAAGTACTGCAAATGTCGCCTTCCACTCTGGTTTCTCTTTCGTCCTCTTTATGGTGGAGGGTTGGGAGCCCTCAGGGACTAGGCTGGGCTGGGGAGGTGGGGAGGCGCATACTGCCGTGTTGCTGGAGACCCCAGCTCACTCGCTGGCCAGGCCCCATCCTGCAACACACCGGCCGAGCTGTCCGAGCCCTGCTGGGCCTCAGTACCCTCAGCTTCCACATGCACGCGGCAAGCCAGCCTGGTGTGGGTGGAGGGGAGCTGGGAGGACAGGGTCCACTCACTGCACAGCGGCTCATCCAGCACCAAAGGGCTCGCCCCACCCCTGGGGGCGGCCAGGTCCTGCTGCTCTGTCAAGGGGCCCTGCTGTGACTGGGGCTTTGCCCCCGCTGGGCTGCCATCCCCCTAGGACATGGGCGAGTGGGCATGGAGCAGGGTGGTGGTGTGAGAAGCCTTGGAGAGGTGCGGCTGACCACAATGCATGCAGGGGATGCCCACGATGCACGCAGGGGACGTACCATCACGTTGTGGATGTCGTCTGTTTTCTCCAAGGCCATTTCTTGATTTTCTTTGACTTTGCCACATGTAACATCTGCCAACGAAACATGGGGGAGGCCTGAACATGGAGCCTCAGCCAGACTTCCCGCACCGTGTCCGCAGGCAGGACAGAGACTTGTTTACTTCCAGAAACCTTGCTCCAGGTGGGGCCTTCCCCTGGTGGAGCAGGTGCCTTTGTGGGTCCTGAGTCAGGCTCGGGGCGCTCTGGCAGCCCCCATACATCCAGTGAGCGTCCACTGCATCGAACCTCCCCGGGGCTGTGACAGAGCTTGGGGGCCCGGGATTCCTGGAGACCCAGGTGTCCCCGGGTGTGGACCGGTGGAGACAGCCCGGGATGGGGGTGGGAGTGATAGAGGCTGAGGGGCCACGGGCAGGGTGGAGGAGGAGGCGGACATTTGATCCGGGTCTCAATGGGGCCGAGAGGACACAGACACAGCTGTGCAGATGTCAGCCAGGAGCAGCCAGCGCCGCGGGGGCCTGAGGAGTGGACTTCGGGGACCTGGGGCTGGAGGAGGGACGGCCGGGGCCAGGCAGAGAGAGGATGACAGAAATCGCCCGGGCAGGAGGAGGCCTGGGCGGGGGCCACAGGGACTCTGAGAAGGGAGCAGGGCCGGGCACTTGAAAGAGTTTGCCTGGCACAACCGCCTGGGGCGGGGAGGCCAGGAGGGCGATGGAGACCTGGGGTTGGAGACACCCCATCAGGCACGCCAGGACCAAGGGGCAGGCACCACAGTCAGGCCAGTGCCGACTCCCCCTGCCTGTGACAGACACACGAGCCCTGAGCTGAGACGCACGCCTCCGATACACTACCAGCAACCCCAGCACCTTCGTCCTCGACATCCGGAATGACCTTGGGCAAAAAGTGGAACTTCTTCTCCACCCAGCCCTTCCTTCGCAGAGCGGCCCGGACCACCGGGTAGTGTCCGTAAATAGAGAAAATCTTCTTCTCCTAAAATGGCAAGAGGATACTTTATTTTATTTCAATCATTTTTGGGGGACAGGCAGACTTTGGTTGCATGGATAAGCTCTTTAGTGCTGGTTTCTAAGATGTGGGGGCATCCATCACCCAATAATGTAATTTTTTTTTTTTTTGAGATGGAATCTCGCTCTGTCACCCAGGCTGGAGTGCAGCCTGGCCAACACAGTGAAACCTCCATCTCTACTAAAAAATACAATCTCTACTAAATAAATCTCTACTAAAAATTAGCTGGGCATGGTGGCATGCACCTGTAGTCCCAGCTACTCGGGAGGCTGAGGCACAAGAATTGCTTGAACCCGGGAAGCAGAGGTTGCTGTAAGCTGAGATTGTGCCACTGCACTCCAGCCTGGGCAACAGAGCAAGACTTCATCTTAAAAATAAGTAGGTAAATAAAAGGTAACGTCAGCCAAGTCCCCACAGGGAGGAGGCTGCAGCGCGGGGACACAGTGCGTCAGAGACCAGACGGACAGAGTCCAAGTTCCAAAACAAATGTCCTTTTAAAAAAGTGTCCCCCCTCCCCACTGAGTCCCAAGGAGCATTTACCTTAATAGCTTTTTCCGTTAACTGCCTTGCTATCTTATATCTGTCTAATCTGGAGGAAGAAGCCAAGTCTTGGGAAATTCCTTGTTTTAATTCTGCAAAAGAGAAAGAGGACATCAAATCAAGGATAAGGCATCCAAGGCTGGGCGCGGTGGCTCACACCTGTCATCCCAGCACTGTTAATCCCAGCACTGTGGGAGGCCGAGGCGGGCGGATCACCTGAGGCCAGGAGTTCGAGATCAGCCTGGCCAACATGGTGAAACCCTGTCTCTACTAAAAATACAAAAGTTAGCCGGACGTGGTGGCTCATGCCTGTAATCCCAACTACTAAGGAGGCTGAGGCAGGAGAATCACTTGAACCGGGAGGTGGAGGTTGCAGTGAGCTGAGATGGCGCCATTGCACTCCAGCCTGGACAACAAGAGTGAAACTGTGTCTCAAAAAAAAAAAAAAAGACATGCCTCTGATGAGGCCAGACATGAAATGGCATATTCTGAGAGGCGCCATCCATAAGCCAGCAAAATTCATCCACAGTCCACAGTGATGGAGACCAGAGCTGTGAGAGAGGGCGTGTGGCCGGACGCTGGTCCACGGAATGGTGGTAGAAGTGTCAGAGGTGTGTGAACCAGAGCAGCTCCATCTAGAATAGGGGCTGGGTAAAATGAGGCTGCATTCCCAGATGGTGAAGGCGTTGTAAGTCACAGGATGAGATAGGAGGTTGGCACAAGATACAGGTCATAAAGACCCTGCTGATATAAAACAGGTTGCCGTAAAGAAGCTAAGACCCACCAAAACCAAGATGATGATGCCAGTGACCTATGGCCGTCCTCACTGCTACACTCCCACCCGCGCCATCTCAAAAAACATAGATTGAATTAAATTAAGAAGCTCTGATTATCAAAAGGAAGCATGAAGTGACTGACAAGGCTGCATCCATCTGACAAAGAGCGTGTATCCAGGACATACAGAGAACTCCTCCAAGTCCGTGAGGTCACAGAGCAATCTCACCGCGGCCTGCAGACCCAGAACCACACTCCGAAAGGAAGAGCTCCAAATGGCCAATAATCAGGTGAAAAACAGCTCAACACCTTGAGCTGTCTGGAAATGCAAATTAAAACCAGTGAGATTTAATTAATGCAAATTAAAACCACACCCACCAGAGTGCCGGGAGTGGCAGTGAGGACACCCACTGCGGGTGGGGACGGCAGAGGTGGGGGGCCACCGGAGCTCTCAATTGGGCCCTTAAATGGTTGGGGGAGCTTCTAAAGCTAAGCATGAGCCCGCCCTGTAGCCTAGCCATTGACCTCTAGGGAGCATTTACCCACGCAACGAAGACGAGCCTGAAGAGGGCAAGGGCAGGAAGGAAGAGAAACGCGAGTACAGGGCCCCCCATGACCCACCAAGGGAGCCCTTCACACCCACACGTTTAATTTCCCGGTTTCCCAAGAAGCTGGACAGTGGGATCGGAGTGCAGGAGGCAGGAGCCAGCGCCCCCCAACACCCCTGGGGTCCTACGCCTGGACTGCCCAAGAGAAGGCACCTGGCTCTACAGCTCAGTGAAGTGCCCGCCCCCGGATTCCCCGATTTCCTGGCAGCAGGCTGCAGCCAGGATTGCCTCTGAGCCCGGGAGCTGCAGCACTGCTCTGGGCGAATGGCTGGTACGCAGGCAATACACGATACGCACTATTTTCTTCTCTCCCGTCTCCGTTGGAAGAAGCCGACCAGAGCCCCTTCCTCTCTGGCTCCATGCTGGCTTCCGACAGCTCGCCCTTTGCTCCTCTGGACCCTAGAGGAGAGGGTGTGGTGGTTATGCGGAAACCGGGAGGGTGTAGGGGGCCCTGGGGATGGAGAGGGTTCTGAGGCCCATGCTGAGGGTCAGGTCTGGGGTTGGGAATCAGGTCTGGGTTGGGGTCAGGTCTGGGTTGGGGGGTCAGGTCTGGGGTTGGGGGATCATGTCTGGGTTGGGGGATCAGGTCTTCAGGTCTGGGGTTGGGGGATCATGTCTGGGTTGGGGGATCAGGTCTGGGTTGGGGGATCATGTCTGGGGTTGGGGGGTCATGTCTGGGTTGGGGGATCAGGTCGGGGTTGGGGGATCATGTCTGGGGTTGAGGGTCAGGTCTGGGGTTGGGAGATCATGTTTGGGTTGGGGGATCAGGTCTGGGTTGGGGGATCAGGTCTGGATTGGGGATCAGGTCTAGGTTGGGGGTCAGGTCTGCACTGGGGTCAGGTCCGGGTTGAGGGTCAGGTCTGGGTTGGGGTCAGGTCTAGGTTGGGGTCAGGTCTGGATTGTGGGATCAGGTCTGGGGTTGGGGGTTAGGACTGAGTTTGGTATCAAGTCTGGGTTGAGCAGCAGGTCTGGGAATTGGGGGTCAGGTCTGGGTGGTGGGTATCAGGTCTCAACTGGGGATCAGGTCTAGGTTGAGGGGGAGGTCTGGGTTGGGGGGGCAGGTCTAGGCTAATGAGGAGAGGTATGGGGTTCTGAAGGCGGAGGGGAGTGGACAGTTGTGGAGTTCCCAGAAGATGGGGGAAGGTGGGGAGAACAGCTCTGGGCTTTCGAGTGCGGGCGGGTGGGTAGAGGTGGGCAGGTGTCGAGGGGGAGTTCTGTGGTTCCGAGCGAGGATTCCGAGTCTGGGATTCCTAGAGGGAGGCATCTAGAATTCGGAGGCCCGGGGCGGGGAGAGGGGGTAGGCCTGGGTTTCGGGCTGTGGGGGGCGGGTCTGGGGTTCCGAAGGCAGGTGTGGGGGAGGGATCCGGTCGGACGAGCCTGGGGTTCCGCGGTCGGGGGGTCGTGCTCACCCGGGACCGGGTCAGTGGCTCGCATCGCGCCGCCCGGCGTCCTGGGGTTGCCCGGGGCAACGTGCTGGGGCGGCCACGCGCATTGTGCACCCCCGGTGCGGCGGCTGCTGGGCCCGGAGCCTGGGGCTGTGCGGCGGCGGCGGCCCCGGGGCGTGGGGCTGCGCGGGCGGCGGGGGACGCGGGGGCGCTGGGGGCTGCGGCGTGCGGGGGGCGCGGGCCCGGACCGGTAGCAGTCGGCGGCGCTTGGGCTGGGCCCGGGTTGGGGTCCGGGTCCCGGGCTGCTGTCGGAGCAGGCGCGGTTGCGGGGTCTGGGGCGCGGGACGGTGCGCGCCATGGTGTCCGCCCCGGGAGGGCCCGAGTGTAGCCCCAGGTCACGCGCTGCGGCCCCGCGCCCCCCTGTGAAGGTCACACTCAATCCCCCACCAGGTCACAAAGACCCGCGGGTCACATCCTGCCCCTCCCCTCAGGCCTCCCAGGCCCGCCGGGCTTTCTCGCCCTCCCCGGGGCCCTCACGCCACCCGGTCTCCCTGGGCCCTGCCCCACGCGAGGCTGGAGCGGCGGGGTGAGGACGCCGCGGACGCTTCGCTCCTCCCGGGCTACGCGCTGCGGGTCCTGGTTGTTGGGGGCAATGGGGTGACCGCAGCAGCGCCCCCGTCCTGCGGTGGAACCTGGGGGGGCCTTGGTGCCCGCAGAACCACTCGTGGGGTCCCACGCCGCTGTCCCCCGGGTGTTCTGAGCCCACCCAGGTCCACACGGCCCGTGTCCTATCCCCTCCGACCCCGCAGATCAGATCACCCCACCCCTCATCACCCCACCAGGGGTAGCTGGTGTCTCATCCGGCACCTCGGGGTGGGGGTAGGAAAGACACACCCGCCCCACCAGGACCCTCACTCGTGGCAACTTTCCAAAGCCTAGATGCCTTTGGTTTTAAATCAACTTTATTTTGCATTTAACTTCCCAAGATATCCCAAAAGGGAGTTTCTGCCCCGACTCTGAAGGGACTGGTGGGGGACTTGAGGGGCAGGGAGTGGCTGCGTCCCCTGGCCGGGGTGGTTCCTTCCCAGCTGCCTCCCTCTTCCCCCAGGAATGCCACTGGGCTCTCACCAGCCCCCTGTACTGGCCTCTAGGGGTTACACAAATCAGTGAGTGAAAAGCTGGCCCTCCCTTCACCCAGCCCTCCTCCCTGTGTCCCGAGGTTTACTCTGCTGAGACCCAACATTAAACAGCCACAGCCACGTCTACAAGGCAGCGTTTATTGCTCAAGCGTATTAAACCAAAACGTAGATTGAAAGAGACAGTTCTTTTAAACCCCACTTGTCCGGATTTTTTAAGCGCTCTAAAATAAGAAAGTGAAAGCCAGTAAAAACGCTCCAAGTGCCTAATTCTGGCTCTGAAACTTGAGCTCTCTGGTCTACCCCCAAGAAGACATCAGTGCTGTCCCTGTGGCTCCCACCCCATTCCCAAGAGCAGACCCCACCGGCCTCCAAGCTGCAGGGAGGTGGGAGTGTCCTGCAGACGGGGTGGGGTCTGCATCCAGTGCCAGGAAGGGTGGCCTCTCCTCTCCTACAGTGGCGCTTGTTTGGGACCGTGGCCAAAGCGTTTGCCCGGCCCCTGTCTCTGTCGTTCTGGAGCTGCTGAGGGCTGCAGAGAGGGACTGGCTTGTCCCCTCTCGGAGCATCTGGGGGGACGTCTTGCCTGCATTCCCCTTGAACGGTGGAAAATAATGATCCCACTTGTTGTGAACACCATGAAGGTATCTTGGCAGCCAGAGTTACTCCTGCTCAGCAGTGGGAAACCTGGGAGGGTCCTCAAACCCCCTAGCAGGCAGCCCCATCCAACTGCATCTCCCAGGCCTCCTGGTTCTTTGATCCTGATGGCCCCAGGCCACAGAATGCATCTCCGGGCCTTTCCAGCAGCCCATGGGGGACCAGTCAATACACCCGAAGGCAGTAAAGGGAAAATGTTCATGTGTTCTCAGACCAGAAGGAAAGAAACAAAACCACTGTGAAGAAAAACACCTGCTGGAAAGTAATGACCAAAATAACAAGATTCCTAGTTTTACAGTCACCCCAACTCACTGCAGATTTACTGGGAGGATCCAGGCGCCCTCGGGGAAGAGGAGACGCAGGGAACCCACTCCTGGCCATGGCACTGCCCAAAGCCAGTGTTATTCTCACACCCAACTGTCCCTGCAGTCTGGCAGGTGGGCAGTGACAGCCTGGGCTGTACCCTAAGACCCCAAAACAGCAGAGATGGAGAAGACCACTGGCCCTGGGGTCTTCTCAGTGAGGATCAAGACAAAGTACTTGCTAGGAGGTAGAGGGGGCTGGGTGAACCTGTGAGGATTCCTGGGCTCTGACCTGATCTGTCCTGCATTTTGAGTAATGGGAGCAAACAGAAGGGAGCGGCTCAGCTTCCCCCGGTCACTGGGGCCAGGGAGTCACCGGGGCCAGGGAGACGTGGTCGAGCCCGTTTACAAAGCCTTAGATGCAGTCCCACCCCCAAGAACGCTGCCTATCACAGTAGCGGCCACGTGGCACTCCAAGCTAGGCATGACAGTGCCCAGGATGTGGGCAGTGGCTGGGACGTGGGCCAGCCACTGTGGCGGCGGATTCCTCTAGAATGACTGGGTCTATGTAGGAAGACAGGGCAGGCGACCCGGTGTGGACCAGTGTGGATTTCACCTGGGAGAGCAGTGGCAGCCCATGTCACTTGCACCTGGGCTCTGGAGGAGGGGCCCCCACGGCTCCCGGGCCAGGACAGAGGTGCCCAGCCTTGTTCTCACTGTCCAGGAAGAGCTGCTGGGCAGGCTGAGCCTGGGGCAGGTGCACCTTGCAGGGAAGTAGATAAGATCCCACTGGGCTGACTGAGCACCCAGGATAGACCCGAAGAGTGGAGGGAAGAAGCCAGGTCAGAGGGGGCAGGAGACGCAGGGACCCACAGTCTGACCCCGGTCAGGTCCAGAGAGCCTACTCCAGCCCAGGCCATGAGAGAGGCAGGACGCGGAGCTGGGGCCTGCTCAGCGGTGGGGCTCTCAGAGGCGGAACCAGGGGGCCCTTCCTCGGCCTGGGAAGCTGCGGCCATGCTCCTGCTGTTAGGACACGGGAGCCCTTGGCACTGACTGATCTGACTGAAACACAGACTAGCCAACATTGGCCTATTTTAAAATTAAACTACCCTAGGAAGTGAAAACCCCACTACAGCCTGGTCTGCCCTCACACAGGGGAAAAGAGGTGTTAGAAGCAGTAGCTCGGGGCAATTAGGGGTTGTGCGTTTCCGTGCTTGGGGCCAGGCTGGGCACTGCCACCCAGTTTCTGCGTCCGGGGGTCACTGGGCCATCTGCACCACGACGGCTCTCCAGGCTTTCTCCTTGTCAAACTCCTTCAGGGGGCTCCTGGCCACCTGCGACCGAGACAGGAAAGGTGTTACTTCACCAGGACCACCTGTGCGGCGGGAAGCTGGACACGCCACTCAGCCACAGGCAGCAAGCAGCCAGCATTCTTTTAACTTCAGAAGTTTTCTTTGAATGTGAAGGAAGTGGGGGAACTAACCCCTGGGCCTCTATGGAAAGAGACAAAGGCCTTTACTCCCTCACTGTCCCAGCAACGCCCGCGTCCCCACACACGCGGTGTCTACGGAGCCTGGGATGGAGCAGCCCTTCACTCGGTCCCTTGCCCCGGCTCTGGGGCGGGGGGCGGGAGAGGCCTCCCAAGGGTGGACATGTGCCTGACAGCCGAGGAAGAAAACACTTAAGGCAGAGGTGACCAGATGCCTCCAGGCACAAGGGAGGACAGCGCCAGCCCCAGCTGACTACCTGAGCCCAGCCATTCATCCTGAGCCCCAGCCGCCCACCCTGAGCCCCAGCCACCCACCCTGCGCCCCGGTCGTCCACCCTGGGTCCCAGCCGCCCACCCTGAGCCCCAGGATGAGCAGTTCTGGGATCTGGGGAGAGCACCTCATGCATCCAACTCTGGGCCTTGCTAGTCATGACAGAAACCCAGGTGGGTCTCATTTCAGGCCCAGGGACTGCTGTCCTAGCAGGAAGATTGACCACAGCCAGGCAAAACAGCAGCAAAGCAGCTGAGGAGGCAGGTGAAGGGAATGTCAGTGGGGAGGGGGGAGGGTGGGGGCGACTGGGTCAGCTGAGAAACGAGCCAAGGGCAAGAGGGCGTCTTCCAGGACTTAGCAGGCACTGGAGGCTCTGCACCAAGACTCTGAGGCTGGTGGTGTGCCGAACACAGGAGAGCAGGGTATGCAGGGCAAGAGCAGCGGCCAGTCCGCCCAGGGTAGGGTGCATTCTTTTCAGGAGGTGGAGTGGCAGACTCAGAGCCAAAGCTGAGAGGGTGGCCTGGAGGTGGGGTGGGGCAGAATCTGGGTGAGCCATGCGCCGAGAGGGTGGCTCCGGGAGGTGGGCAGGACCTCAGAGCCACTGAGAGGCTGGGTCTGGAGGGCTAGGATTCCAGAGCCCCCGGAGAGGGTGGCCTGAGGTGGGGTGTTAGGAGTCTCAGAGCCTCCCCTGAGAGGTGGCTCCGAGGTGGGCAGGACTGGTGAGCCCCGAGAGGCACGACCCGGAGGTACAGACCAGAGCCGCTGAGAGGTGGCTCTGAGGTGGGTAGGACTCAGAGCTCCCCTGAGAGGGCCTGGAGGTGGGGCAGGATCAGAGCCCCCTGAGAGGGGTGGGCCTGAGGTGGGCAGGGATTGAGCTTCCCCTGAGAGGGCGGTGGCCTGGAGGGTGGGGCAGGGACTCAGAGCCCCCTGAGAGGGTGGCCTGGAGGGCAGACTCAGAGCCGCGTTGAGTGGCCACCCGTGGGTGTTGGGCATCATGCCACTGTCCTCGTCAGCTACTAACACCTGAGGGTCAGCGGGCAGGGTCTGCCTTAGGGAGCACCGCCAGGACTCAGGGGTCAGTGGGGAAGACGCTGAGCCTCCCAGCCTTTTTCAGTTGAGGGGCAGCGCAGACAGTAGTAGGCCCAGGGGAACAGTTGTTCAGGCCGTGGGACAGCCAGTTGTTGACACCCCAGCTCATGGAGCCCCACGCAAGTCAGGCTGGGCGGGTGTGGTGTGCCTTCCTGCAGAACCGTGTCCCTACCAGAGGCTAGGAGGAAACTATGACTGCCGAGCCCCCAAATAAAGTCCCTGTAACTTCTCTCTTGAGAGCAAATCTGAAAGCATTAAGTCCAGAATATTTCCCAGGGTGGGTCTTTGGGCTTACTTCTAGGCTTTGTGTTTGTATTTTTAAAAGAGCTTTTATTGCCGGGCGCTGTGATCTTCACGCTTCAATTCCAGCACGTGAGGCCGGTGGGCGTGGTGGATCACCAGGTCAGAGTTCTCGAGATCAGTTCCCGACCCCAACATAGTGAACTGGTTCTGTCAAGGGTGGTTCAAGCTTGTAATCCCAGCACTTTGGGAGGTCGGTGACGGAAGGCTGGGATCACGAGGTCGTGGGAGACGAGACCATCCCATAACACGGTGAAAACCTCTGCCTTCAATAAAAATACAAAAACTACGGCATGCAGGCGTGGAGCCCCTGTGGGTCCCAGCCACACTGGAGTTGGAGTAGAGAGAATGGCGTGGAACCTGGGAAGGAGTTTGCAGTGTGCAGGCTGAGATCCTGCCAGCACTCAGCCAGCGATGAGCCACACCTGCCTCAAAAAGAACCCTGTTCTGCTGTAAATAGGAAAATACAGGGACGGTACATGCCTGTGTCCCAGCTACTGGCATGGCTGAGGTGGAGAATCGCTGAAAGCAGTGATCCTGAGCAGAGGAGAGAGGGGGCAGCCATCCTGGGGGGTGGGGGCACAGGCCCCCAACAGCGTCACCCCTGAGCCCCCGCTGCTGGGAAGGAAGAGGCAGGAGGCAGCGCGGTGAGCTTGGCAGGGAAGAGGATGGAGGGAGCTTAATTGCTGATGCAGGAGCTGAGAGTGACCAGAGCACCCAAACCCCAGACTGTGGATAGCTTTCCAGTGTCGGCCCAGGAAAAACAAAGTAAATACATGCAGGAGTGATGAAGGAATTCAGAAGAGCTCTGATCCCCTCGGGTATCAAGGAAACACCAGGATAAGAGCAGCTGGAAAAACAAGCAAAGGGCTGGGCACAGTGGCAGGAGCTTCTCATCCCAGCACTTTGGGAGGCCAAGGTGGGCGGATTGCTTGAGCCCAGGAGTTCAAGACCAGCCCTGGCAACAGAGTGAGACCTGGTCTCTGAAAAATCAAATAAGTAAATACATAATTAAAAAGTGAGGTACATGGCTGAGCACGGTGGCTCACGCCTGTAATCCCAGCACTTTGGGAGGGCTGGTGTGTGCATGACACTTACAGGTCAGGAGTTCGAGACCAGTCTGGTCAACATGCTGAAACCCGTCTCTGCTAGTAAAATACAAAAATTAGCCGGGCGTGGTGGTACATGCCTGTAATCCCAGATGCTCCAGAGGCTGAGGCAGGAGAATCACTTGAACCCGGGAGGCAGAAGTTGCAGTGAGCCAAGACTGTGCCACTGCACTCCAGCCTGGGTGACAGCGAGACTCTGCTTAAAAAGGTCGGGCGCTGCGTGGCTCACGCTTCGTAATCCCAGCACTGGGAGGCCGAGGTGGTGGATCACGAAGTTCGAGATCGAGACCATCCTGGCTAACGGTGAAACCTCGCCTCTACTAAAATATAAAATTAGCCGGTGAGTATGGCCAGTAGTCCCAGCTACTCAGAGGCTGAGGCAGGAGATCATGCGAACCCGGGAGGCGGAGCTATGCAGTGAGCCGAGATCGCACCACTGCATCCCGAACACATGTGCCGCAGACCTGCCTGGCCAAAAAGCACAGGTACAGAATAGTAATAGATTCTAGTGTACACGCCTGTTTGTAAGAAAGGAGCGAAAATTATCATCATCTGTTGCCCATAAGATATATATTGGCCTGGCATGAGACCATAGCTTCTCTGAGCTCATCTGTTAGAGTTTGGCTTTTGAACCACAGAAATATTTTATATATTCAAAAAATGTCATTTTGAAAAAAGCACCAAGCCCTAAAATGGAATACAACCAGAGGCCATTAAACTTAATGGGGCATCAAACCCAAAGGATAACCCCACACAGAAAGGGGCCGACTTCGCTGGCGTGTGGCTGTCCCCTCCTAGCAGAATGCAAAATGGAAGCCTCAGGCTCATTCAGGAGATGGCCCCTGGGTGGTAATATCATCTCTCATAATCGTGAACAATTATATGCATATTGTAAGACAACGTGAAGTAGCAGATATATTAAATGTCACAGGAAATGAAATATTTGGAGTAGGAGTGGGGGAAGCAAACATAAGAGAAGTCAAGAAAAAATCCCAGGCCGGGCCGTTGTAGCTCACATCTGTAATCCCAGCACCTGTGGGAGGCTGAGGACACTATCCCCCATCAGAGGGTGACTCCATCCGCCATCAGACGGTGACTCCGTGACTCCATCCCCCATCAGGCAGTGATTCCATCCACCAAGCAGTGATTCCATCCTTCATCAGGCGGTGACTCCATCTCCCATCAGACGATGACTCCATCTCCCATCGGACGGTGACTCCATACCCCATTGGACGGTGACTCCATCCCCCCAGTGATTCCATCCTGCATCAGGTAGTGACTCCATCTCCCATCAGATGATGACTCCATCCCCCATCAGACGGTGACTCCATCCCCCATCAGACGGTGACTCTATCCCCCATCAGACGGTGACTCCATCCATCAGTGACTTCATCCATCAGTGACTCCATCTCCCATCAGATCGACTCCATCCCCATCAGATAGTGATCATCCCCATCATCAGACGGTGACTCTATCCCATCAGACGAGGATCATCCATCAGTGACTCCATCCATCAGTGACTCCATCTCCCATCAGACGCAGACTCCATCCCATCAGACGAGGACCCATCCCATCAGATCGACTCCATCCATCAGTGACTCCATCTCCATCAGACGACTCCATCCCATCAGACGGTGACTCCATCCCCATTGGACGGTGACTCATCCCCATCGACGGTGACTCCATCCCCCATCGGACGGTGACTCATCCCCCATCAGATAGTGACTCCATCCCCCATCGGCACAATCAGGTTGACCTGGAGCAAACAGCTTGAATACAGGTCTTCTAATGATTTGGGTGGCAAAACCACTTATATTGGAAACAAGAACAAACAAAAAAACACACCAGGTATCCAAGAAATATATGTAGCTACACGTGCCTAAGCCTTGAAAGTCGTGTTAGAGATAAGCTCCTACTGGGCCAGCTCAAAGTCACGGGACTTTGAATTCTCCTTAAATTCACCTATTAAACTCAATGCAGTTCTGGTGCAAATCCAAAAAGCGTGTCCAACAAACTCAGGACAGATTCTAAAACGGGCTCAGGGACAGAGGGGTCCCAGGTCCCTGTGAAGCAGGTGGTGGCCCCAGATCCAGGGCGGAATTGAGGCCCCGAGGCCCTGGGGCCAGGCTGGCAGTGGGGAGTGCAGTCACCGCTGCCCAGGAACAGTGGAGGAGGCCCTGCCTGGAGCTGCCCCTGAAGCCGGGGCCCACAGAGTCCTAGGCAAAGCCAGCAAGGGCCAGGCCAACACGCAGAGCACTGCATGTCTGGAGGGCCCCGAAATAAAACACAACTCACTTTTATGGCTGGCGGGTAATCTTTAACATCTATACTCTACTTTGGGCGACGCTTGAATGACAGATATCCAGAGGCTGTGAACAGCAGCGGAGACGTGAGGCTGCTTATGGCTATCAGCACCTCCACCTGGAAAAAAGCGTGGGTTGCAGGGCCAGGGCCGGAGCCCGGGAGCCCAGACAGGGGCTGGCCAGGTGCTCAGGGGCCTGTAGTCCCAAGCTGGATTCCCCAGCATGGCTGAAACCTCTCCAGCAATACGTAACTGAACGAAGCATAACAA